>NW_024386972.1:5506381-5817281 GCF_900408965.1 Simochromis diagramma | reverse complement strand
GGATCAACATGTTCAGCCAGGAAAGACACGGCAGGTTTCTAGCAGAGTTGAATTTTTCTTTCTTTATAAGTTCAAAAGATTAAATATTTTAAAACATAAGATGAAGTGATAAAGAATAACCACTTTGTGTTTGTTTGCTATGTTATAAGCGTCGATTCTGTACTTTACAACTCAAATTTGTGTACATGCTGGTAGTTGTTTGGTTTCTTCTGGTATTCAAAGGGTTTCCATGATATTTCTGTGAAATAATAAATAATATATTATGATTGTGACAAAATAAATTATTTTGTGAAATTATTTGATAAGCGCACATTAAAGCACACTGTAAAGAGAAAAAGGAGAAAACAGGGGGAACAAACAGACAGAAAGCCCCCAGGTTTGCTGTGAAGTGACCATTATGACCACTGCACCATCATAACATCTTTCACTTCCCTGTGCAAATTCTAGATCCCGAATTTGCACAGGCAAATTCACACACACAAACACACACACTTTCCACATTTGCCTGTGCCAATTCCAGATCCTGAATTAGCACAGGCAAATTCTTCAAATGCAGATTTTTGAAGTGTAAGTAAAAGATGCTATGGTGGCGTACTGACAAACAACAACCCGGAGACTCTGGAGACTCTGAAACTGCTTTACCGGCATCACGGTGTACCCCTGTGTGAAAACCACATTCCTGCCCTTTTCTGTTGCTTTTTGAGATATGAAAAAAAAGAAATCTGAAAAGAAGACAGACATTTTATATGCAGAGTACAGCCACCACACCTTAGGAGAGCAGCGGAGACAATTGTCTTTATTTATTGTTGTTCAAGGATTAAAGGGTAAAATAGAAACTTGTCTATGAGATTAGATGTATTTAAGAAGGTCTTAATAGCAAAAACATCATTTATTAAAAGCTTCTTTCTTCTCAGCTTAAAAACAGAATCAATCAATTTTATACTTACAGGAACTCGGAGTCTGAACCGACTACTACAAGTGCTGTGTAAGGAAAATACACCTTTTCACCTGGAAGTTGAGTACATCTCGATTTATGACGAACAAGAAACATTGAAGGTAAATGTATATCACCACATCACATTTATAAGTGCTGAATTTGTTATGTAGTTTATCAGTGGAACATTAAATTGCGTATAATAATAATAATTCTTTATTGTTTCATAGATGCCAGCTCATCGTTTTGACTACCCTGAAGTAATGGAGGACGAGGAAAAGAAAATATTCAAACATGAAACTCTGATGAAAAACCCAGAGGTTCTCTATGAAGACACATATCAAACTGGTGTAAGATGTAACCTCATTTTCTTCACCCACTCTGGAGCACACTACAGGGCTGCAATAGAAGAAGCTTACCCTCAATCCAAGGCTATTCGAATGGAAATAAACAAGAAACTCAAACTTGAGCTCTGTGATGGAGGCACTGTGTCTATATTTGACAGTGGAAAGATTTTGATTCAAGGTAAAGAAAAAATCCTTGATGCATTTGAGAACAGGTTTGACACAATTAAACAAAGCGCAAATAGGAGAAGATAAGAACAGGTGTGGAAAACATTGGAGCAATTGAAAGTTGAAGAACCTGATTCTGAAACAGGACAAACAAAAACAGTCTAAATAAAATTTTAAAAAAGCAGGGAAAGACAGAGCCTCAGTTTTCTGTTATTTAGGTACATTAGATGGGGAGAAATCAATATGGGTATTTGAACTCTTAATAAGTGATTATACTGGATATTTTATTCTGATTTGCAATACTTCTTTATTCTCTTTAAATTCTGTTATTCATTACATACATATGTTTTAGACTGGTGTCAGGAAAAGTAAATATGTTATGATTACAAACATAAAATTTATGGTGTCTTGATTCTAGCAGGACTGCAGCACACTGTCTTTCAGAACATCAGTTTTTCACAGTTACTGAGATTTAGAGTCTTTAGCCGCTCAAATTAAGATAATGTCACACCACCAGCATTCAACAGTCCTGCAAGAGGAAACATTATATATATATGTGTGTGTAACCACGGAGATAAAAGGTCTTATGTACTGAAAGAAATCAATAAAATTTGATTATTCATGACTTTAACACTAAGAAATTATTTTGTGAAATTGTTTGATGAACACTCAGTAATAGAAAAAAATCTCTGAATGCATGTATGTGTGACTGAGTGATTGAATCTTGTAGCATGAAAGTGTTTTGAATGCTCAACTGACTAAAAAGGTGCTATGTAAGTACCAACCTGAGTGTCATGGTCAGTGATGGGAATAACGGCGTTACAAGTAACGGGGTTACTTTTTTCAGTAACGAGTAATCTAATTACTATTTCTATCTAGGAGCCACATTCAGGTAAAAGTGTAAGATCAAATGATCCATCAATAAAGGATAATGTTGGATCAGTGTTTCAATATTTATATCCTTTATTAGATGTACATGTGGTTTGGTTATTTGCCTTTTGGTTGAAAGTACACTGAAAGAGGACTTTTTATTAGTGATCTTAATAGTAATTTTTTTTTTATCTAATTAAATACAATTTATTTGTGTATGATTGTCAGTCCAAAGAGGGAGAGAGGAAAGAGGGGAACCTGAGGAGAAAGTACAAGAACCAGGTAAAAAAAACAGACAGGGAGTACTAACAGGCAAAACAGAAACTGTTAAACTGGCAAAGAAAAAAAAACAACTAATTTTACTCGTACAATCTGGAAGTTGTGTTCTCCCTATATTAAAGCTGCTATACAGAATCTGCAAAACAAACTGGGTTGTCAGCCCTGGCACTGCATCACCATACTGAACTTCAGTCAGAGGAAGTCACGGTTGCCAAAGACTTTTTGAAGCTCAAGAGTGAGGCTGGTGCCATTTCAGATATGTTAACATTTTACAATCTTCTGGATAATCAGATCTTCCCCACACTGAAAACTGTTATTCAGGTTGACCTAACAAACCCAGTTAGCAGCTGTAGCTGTGAAAGGTCTTTTAGTGTCTTTCATCAGCTCCATACCTGGCTGAGAAGGACCATGGGTCAAAGCAGACTCCAGCACCTGGCTGTGATGTCAGTTGAGAAAGAGATGCTTGAGAGACTTGACCACCAAAATGTGATAGACAGATTTGCCAACCTCAAGGTGAGGTTAAAATAAAAGAAAAAATCTGCAGAGCCATAGAAGTATCTGCAGTAAAGATCTTTTCATACATTGTACCAGAGGCCAAGGTGTCTCAATTTTTTAATAATATTTTGTACATTTCAAGGACTCTTCTATTTTTGGAGTGTATTTTTATGTATATATATTATATTATACATACACATTAAAAGTGAATCTCTGTCCAAAAAATGCACTCAGTTTACTTTTTACTCACTATGAGCAACATTCATTATTCTTCTGCAATAATTAAGGTTAGGATATGTATTTTTTGCTTTACATTCCAATCCATTCTTCTTTGGCAGTAGGCGACTTTAGCAGCATTTAAATAACATTCATCAGATTTGATGGTTTTGTTACAGACTTTTCAAAAAAGTGTTTTGCTTTTCTGTCACAAATGTGGGGATTAAATTGTGTTAAAATGTACAAAACAGTGATGTCATGTTTTGTGACGAGGACCCAGGCACAGAGAGAGACTTGATGGATTTAAGAATCTTAAGATTTAATAAAGAAATTTGCAGACTTGCACAGAGATGGTAAAATTATAATGACTGATAATGGGGATGAAGACAACAGACCATGAGGACAGGGAGGAACAGAGGGAACTCGGGACAACTGGAGACATTTAAGGATGCAGGGACTGACAGAGACAGGGAAGAAGTCTCATTGTGACGAGTAAAGTTTACCTTGCCTGGATGGGCAGCTCTCTGGGTGCTCAGCACCCCCAAAGCTCTGATCCTAGAATCGCCCCTGGTTCAGCTTACCGCATCTTATATCAGTTGCAAGGAAGTAGCTGTCTACGTAAGTAATCTGGCCACTACACCTGGAGCTAGAGGGGCAAAACAATCGCATGAGTGCTGCTGTTTGACTGAGGAAGAATAAAGTATTTGTGGTAAGTCAACCACATTACCGCTTTAAGATGACAAAGCAACAAGGTGATATATACCAGTTTTTAAATTGTGTTGATAGGCCACGTAAAACCAGAGTCATGATAAACAATATATATGCGGCGTTTTGTCCTCAAACGTTTCGTCACGTTCACTGTCTAAGGACAGTGCTAGCAAGCACTCTCTGCTTATGACCAAAAAATTAAAAAACAAAGCAAAAAACAGCCCTTTCATGTTGGTGGAAAATGTACATGTAAAATGTAAATGTCAACCAATCAAAAAATGATATGGCAACATTGCATTTGGATATTTAGGAAGAGGGGAAGTTTTAGGAGTGACGGTGAGAGAGTGAGAGAAAGACAGCAGAAAAAGAGAGAGAGCGAGTTTTGAGATGTGAGAGATTTGTGACGTTTAGTGTGTTTGGAGTGTGTAGTTAATGTGTAGTTAGTGTGTAGTGTTGTGGATAGTTTTGTGTTGTGTGTCAGAACAATGAGGCGACTGCTGTCTCCAGGTAGAAACAGGAGTGATACACCTGCTGCTGTCAGACCTGCAGGTATCAGGCTGTGATGTTCTCCTTTATAGTGGACAGAAATTTTTGGAGTGGCACAAATAATTTGTGTGGCATCTTATTGAAAAAGGGGTAAAAGGTAAATGGCTGCAAATAACTTTGTTGTTTGCAAAACTTGTGCATATGATTTTAAAATTGGCCATTTATATTTGCATTTAAAGTTATGAAATATGATCCATTAAACATGTTTGTGGTTGTTACAGTAAAAAATATAACATACAGTATGTCAAAATGAAAACATAACTGTACATAACAACTGGACCCCAGAGGGTTAAACTTTTTTTTAAAGTAACGCAATAGTTACTTTTCAAGTAATTAATTACTTTTAGAATCCTGTAACTCAGTTACTTTTTTGAAGAAGTAACTAGTAACTATAATTAATTACTTTTTCAAACTAACTTGCCCAACACTGGTCATGGTCCGGGTGAAGTCTAGTG
The DNA here is from genome assembly GCF_900408965.1 of Simochromis diagramma. Classification (NCBI taxonomy): domain Eukaryota; kingdom Metazoa; phylum Chordata; class Actinopteri; order Cichliformes; family Cichlidae; genus Simochromis; species Simochromis diagramma. The sequence goes on along the minus strand of NW_024386972.1, from coordinate 5,812,266 downwards.
TTTTTTCTATGCCCACCCTGCGTTCATCTCATATCAGTCCTGGGGCAGAGCCCTCATCATGCCACCTGCTCAGTTCACCTATTCTTGATCCCCAAGCAATCAGGAGACATATTTTAGGTAAGCATCATCTTCTCTCCTTTGTCATTTCATCAGCTAACCTCGCGTTGATAACAGTTCTCCTTGTTTCATGCTCGTTAAAATCTCGTGTTTACTTGATCTACTCTGCGCTTCTAGTTGCTCCTGGACCCTGGTCTCCACGGCAATGTCCCCGTTTATCACGCACACTTCACTGCTCATGGTTGCATCATTCATCACTTCAACTTACTCACTCACCACTCTAGGAGCTCAGCTGGGCGTTCACCTCCCCCAGAGCAGTTTACACTCCACACACCAAGACCAGTCTAGCGTCCCCTGCATCATCTCTAACCTCCTTCCTCCCACAGTTTTGTCTAGTTCACCTTTACACCAGGAATCCCGCCTTTGTGTTGCCATTAATTCCTGTGTTTAAGCAAATAAATCTAGTTGAAATCTCATCACTTTCCCCTCTGCTTGAATCGGCTTTTGGGTCGTAGTTCTCACATTAGCCTCCAGGCTCCCGTGACACTGAGTGTTCAGAAACATCATCACACATATTATCTAATGGTTTTTCTTTATTTTCACGACTATTTACATTGTTTATTCTCACTGAAAGCATCAAAATACGAGTGAACACACTGAATTATGTAGTAAACATAAAAAGTGTGAAATAATTCAAAACATGTTTTAGATTTTAGATTCTTCAAAATTGTCACCCTTGTTTTGCACACTCGTGGAATTCTCTCGATGAATTTAATGAGGTATTCACCTGAAATGGTTTTCCAACAGTCTTGATGGAGTTCCCAGAGATGCCGAGCACTTGTTGGTCCTTTTGCCTTCACCTTGTTTTCCCATCTCATCCCAAACCATCTCGACTGGGTTTAGGTTAGGTGATTGTGGAGGCCAGGCTATCTGGCGCAGCACTCCATCACTTTCCTTCTTGGTCAAATAGCCCTTGCACAGCCTGCAGGTGTGTTTGGGGTCATTGTCCTGTTGAAAAATAAATGATGGTCCAACTAAATGCAAACTGGATGGCATGTTGCTGCAAGATGCTGTGGTAGCCATGCTTGCTCAGTGTGTCTTCCAACACACCATAACACCTCCTCCTCCATGCTTCACAGTGTGAACTAGGCATGTAGAGATCATTTGTTCATCTTTTCTGCATTGCACAAAGACACAGCAGGTGGAACCAAAGACCTCAAATTTGAACTTATCAGACCAAAGATTTCCACTGATTTAATGTCCATTCATTGTGTTTCTTGGTCTCACCTGCTTTTTACTTGTCCTTAGTAGTGGTTTCTTAGCAGCTATTTGACCATAAAAGGCAATTCCCACAGTTCAAAGTTTTTGCAATTTTCCAGACTAACTGACCTTCAGTTTTTAAAGTAATAATGGACTCTGGTTCTTGTCATATGAATTTTAACAGTTATCAGCTGTGTACCAACCTGACTTCTACACAACACAACTAATGGTCCCAATCCCATTAGGAAGGCAAGAAATTCCACAACTGAACCCTGACAAGGCACATCTGTGAAGTGAAAACCATTTCAGGAGACTACACGAAGCACACTGAGAGAAGGCCAAATGGTGGCTTTGAGGGATCTCAAAGTGGGTTTGCTACATAATTCCATACGTCTTGCTTCATATATTTGATGGCTTCAGTATGAATCCACAATGTAGAAAGTAGTAATAAATAAAAAGACATTAGATGAGAAGGTCCAAACTTTTGACTGGTAGTGTACATATAAAAGGTAGCTTCGTGTAGGCTGTAACTAAATTAACAACATTCAAGTTTAATATTATATATAAGTTCAACATATATAGATATATAATATGTTGACACTAGGAACTTTTTTTTTTTTTTTTTTTAAATCAAGAGCAGGGACTTCAGGGAGTAGTTACAACAGGGATGGACATATACCATTTATTTATTTGTTTTTATTAACCCAACAGGGTGGCTGTGGAGCAAGTTGTCATGTAACTGAGAGGTTGGTGGTTCAATCCCTGGGCAAGATACTGAAGGCTTAGTTCCTCCCAACAGATCCGATGGAATGTATATGAATTATTAAAAACGATTTTAAAAAAACCGACTGTCCGTGAATAAGGCTTGTACTATAAAGCACCATGAGCGTTCAAACATAGAAAGTGCTATATAAGTATTAGTCTGCTTACCAACTCTTTAAAAACAATTCCAAAGAAAAAAATAATTTAATAGGAAATGTTTAAATAACTTTCCTCAAGCCTGTTTTTTTTCCCAGTAATACTGCTGATACCTCCTTCAGGTCTTATTAACAACTTTTATAAAGTTGCAGGAAAAACACCAGATGTTACAGGATGAGCTCACCAGAAAATAAACACTGATAACACATTTCTGTATCTGAACATTTTTATGGTTTCCCCAAAAAAAAAAAAAATGAGTACAGTAAAAATAAAAATTTCCTCCAAAAAATGCTGCAGTACTGATAAACTGGACGGTTAAACTGAAGAATACTCAGGCAGGGATTGGCCGATCACAGTGACACCTCGGCCCATCCCTGCTCTTCTCTCTTGGCCAGTGGAAGAGTCGGGAAGAAGCTGCATTTACGATGAAACAACAGGAAAGGGAGGAAAATAAAGGGGAACGGGAACATGAAAACACAACTATGAAGAACACTGAATCTCTGTTGTGAAGTCTAAAACTTGGCAAAACCATCACTAACTTTTTACACCTTAAGAGTGACAAGACATACTCAAGGGTAATAAAATTACTTTTTTCTCTTATTCACATGAAGTTAAATCTAAATCCCTTTGAGTTAACATTAGACTGAAGTGGCCGTGTCCCTTTTAGAGCGGACCTCCTCCTAAAAATAAGGCATCTGTAGTGCTATCAACTGAAACAACTGCAACAGGAGGGTCACACATGCATTCAGCGATCACAAACACAGAGCTAAGAACGTGGCTGCCATACAGCTGAATTATAAACACTTGTATGACGGCTGGGGGATTCTCTGTCTGTAACCTCAGGCAAAAAACAAGAACAGGACAATATTTAAAAAGAGTTTCAGAGATATAATGGCAGCACAAAGATCATGAAATAACTACGAGGCAAGCCACTGCGTCGCTGCATGTGTGTGTGAAAGGAGCCAAGGAGCAGCGGTAAACAGTGATATGTTCTGAAGGCTGTTTTAGAGGTGGAGAAAGGCAGGAGAGGGGATTCAACAGCAGAAGGGTGGAGGAAGGGAGACTAGTGTGGACCATGGTCAGCCATTTATGTGAAGGTGAGCCCAGCCTCGTTGTAGACCTTGAAGACCTTCTCGATGGCGTTCACATAGGCAGCTGTCCGAAGGTCCAGACCGAGGTTGTACTTGCTCGCTGTGCGCATGATTTGCTACAAAAGAAGATGATGACACAGGTTATACATGCTACACCACCAAGTTCAACATTTCAATGGATGCAGTTTCCTGGTTTAACCTGGTCAGTCAGACATTTAACGTTTAAATAGTGAAAAGTAAAAGGACGTCTTTCAGGACAATATAAAAACTTTAACTATCCTCTTCTTTTCTCAGTCCCTTCCCATCTCCTCCATCAAGAGACTGCATCTCTTGCTTAGGGGTCTAAATGGGTCCACATCAGGGTTGAAACCGGGTTAGATGTTAACCTTTAAAGGTAAACATTTATCAGATGTCCACATCATAGCAAGCTGCTGTTTTGTTTTTATGTTTTGTTTGCTTTTTTAAAAACAGGAACTGGCTGGCATATATTTGGTTGAGAAAAACTAAATCTACTGTGTTTACACATCCAGCAAAGGAGTGTTCAAAGTCTTTTCAGTGAGTTTATGCTAGATGGGTAACAGCAGTTCCAACAGTTTAGCCTTGACAGTAACAGTTGAAAAAGTTGAACTAATAACAGAGACTAGGTCGATAGACTGCATGTAATAGTTCCTTAAGATTCTGTCACTGGAGGAATCAGAACAGGCTAGAGTAAGTTGAAGGAAATATAGGAAAGAGTTTATACAGTGTTCAAACTAGTACCTTCATAGAAAGGACTACAAAGCAAATGAGTTTAGACTTTATCCCATCAAAGTCTAATAAAACAGAACGAATATCAAATCAACGTTTAGCACACACTGTTATAAAATTTTGTTCCTGGAGGATCATCTGAACGTCGGCACTTTCCTTCCTAACATTGTTACCTCACAGTATAAAGTTCTCTGAGATGACTGTAAAATAAATAAAAGTGTCATCTCACTGGTTACGAAACATGGACTGGAGCACCATAACCACATTTACACCTGCCTCTCCATCACTTTGTTTAGTGCATGCTTTCCGTCTCACATACCCACAGCCCATTTAAAAAAAAAATAAGGAGAAAACTCAGAGCCACAACGAGAACAAAACATCCACACAGACAGAAAGCTCCTCGTTTGAACCCCCAACATTTCTTCTGTGAATCGACACACAAACTGCTGCACCACCACCCCATCCTGGAGCTCCATTTCAGAAAGCAGGAAATGTGAGAGCTGTGGTTTAAGCACTGATGTCCAATTGACCATAAAACAAGCAAACCATAATTATGTTGTGTGTGTTGTTAAACAGGACTTAATGACACCTAACAGGCGCCTGCTTACAAGTGGAAGCATTGTGCCTGATATTTTGTCTACCTGAACCAGTTTTTCAAGGTGCAATTACAGTGATAAGAAGAAGTAAAAAATGTTTGAGAACCACACCTCTGACCTTTCCTGCATGATCACTTACCCGAGCAGATCTCTCCATAGTGTAGGCCAATCCAGAGTGAACAATGTCCTTCTCTGAGGCACCCTGTAAAGGACGATTATGTGTTAACCCCACATCAGGCTGAGCGGGACACAATAGTAAAATAGTTCTTGGATTATTAATCAGTTGACAAAGAATAAACATTAGCTGGCCTGATCGCATTTATTGATTAGAATCAGTTTCATATGGAAGGAAATTCATCACACTGGTACGTGTGGTACTTTTACAACATTTAAACAAGAAATGCATGTGTATGACAGCAGCTGTTACTTACAGCAACTCTGGCCTGGAAGTCAGCAGTAGGTACGATGGGAATGGGTCCTCCCTGCTTGCCAAACTTCCTCTCTAAACTTTCCTGAACAGACACTAAAGGAGAAAACAGTAAAACAAAAACACAAATTAATCACAAATACTACAAATAGCAGTGATAACGTGTCTGATTCATTGAGCGTATCATATAATTGGCTGTATGAGAGTGCCAATCAGAAAGTACATGAAGAAAGCAAAAGAGCGACACCAGAAGATGGGTGACCACAGAGTCAGTTGATTTTAAAAAAGGTAAGAAATTTAAGCATTTCTTCTCTAAATTCTTGCTGGCTACACGGTTTCACTCATTTTCTGTTTCTTTTGTTCTTTTTTTTTTGTTGCCCAACAGCAGCAAAAGATACTGCTTGTTTTAAAGAAGCTTATCTATGAGAGCCGTCAGAATGTTGTAACTCAGAATGTTGTAAGTTGTTACTGTTGGGGGAAAGCAGCCTACCCTGGAACCACAAGAAATCAAATCGAGGACAAACTACATCTTAACCACGATGTAAAGGTGTTGTGTTTGTATATCCTAGCGGAAAGATTTTGATTCAAGATTTTAAAAAAAATTTAAAAAATTAAAAAAATTTAAAAAAAAGGTACACAGGATGATTGTAAAGCATTTGAAGAAATTTTTCAGTCTATAAAACCTATTTACTACTCCAGAGAGGAATAAAAACTATAGAGATCTAATTCTGATCTGAATAAAATGTTTTGGGTCACACGCATGCACACACACAAAGAACTTGTACGAGTGATTTATTACGTTTGTTTGTGTTTTATCATTATTTTTCATTCCGATTTGCAGCACATCTCTAACGAATAAAAGCTGTCAGACAATATAAATACAATCTGTGTCCAGACAAAAGCATGAACTGCAGGTTTGTACTCACTGAGGAGGTGGTAGTTTGAGTCCCTCTCATATTTGAAGGTTAGTCTTCCATAGCTGACATGGTTGAGATTCTTGAGCCACTCGAAATAAGATACCGTCACACCGCCAGCATTCAAGTACATGTCCTGCAAGTAGAAACAGTCTTCACTTCTCTGTATGGATAAGTGCACAGATGAAAAGGTCCTCTGTGTGGAAAATATGACTTTTAAAAATCTGATTATATATGTTAAAGGAGAAATTATTTAACAAGCACATATCGAAATTGTATTTTAAAGCAAGTACTAGAAACAACACTTAGTAATACATTCCATCATATTTCTAGTTAGAATTTATATTTACAAATGCATGTTTTCAGTCCCAGTCCATTTGAACATGAGGAAAATATTTTAAATTACAAAGAGTTTAACCCTCAGCAAATTAATGTGTTTTATCGAAACTGTACGAGTGTGCTTTGATTAACCGTATTTGATGGATAGATGCTGGAAACACAAGAAATTCACCCAATAAACTGTTATTGGTTCCGCTTTGTTTCTTGTGAGCTGAGCTCAGAAGGATGGGACTTCATGTCTTATTAACCAAGTCCTAACCAATTCAAATCTCAGACAAAAACATAATTACAAGAATATGTTTAAATAATAAAATAATATGCTATACTAATCTAGATCTGGCTTTTTGTATAAATTTGAAGATTTCATTTGCTGTGCTTTGCCCCTTTTTTCTAGAAAAATGTTTTTTGAGAATGTGAACTGCTGAATGAGCAGAGCAGATTTTCCTGTTTATTTTTGCTTTTAGACTGTTTATTTCTTGTTACTGTTAAAAAAAAAAAAAAAAAATGAAATGAAAAGATCAGCATGAAAATAAAATGAAATCGATGCTTTTATTCTGTGAACAAAACCTTGTTTAACCTGTCATGCCTAAATCTATTCTACAGTTCAGCTTAATTAAGTCTGAATGTGTATGAATGTGCAATGTGTGCACATGTATTGTCATTCAGGGAATCAAAACACACAAAAAAGAATTCACTTTAAACAAACCATAAAACTAGCTTGTATTTCCCTGTGTGTTTGGTGGTGTGTGTGCTTACAGGAATAACCATGACGTTGTTTTCCAGGAAGATTTTATCAGCACCTGGGGTGGTGGGACCATTGGCACCCTCAGCAATGATCTGACAAAAATAAACACATATACTTAACCACTACCTGAACTGCTCAACCTTAATCATTTTAATCAAACTGACAGTTTAAAAATCACAGCAGCTTTTGTAATCAGACAAAGAGTTTACCTTGGCCTTGATCTTCGGAGCATTGTTACGTGTGAGCTGCTTTTCTCCAGCTGCAGGAATCAGGATGTGGCAGTCCGCTTCCAAAATGTTCCCCTCATAGGGTTTGGCTCCTGGGAAACCCACGATGGTGCCATGTTGCTGTACAGATGGATGTTTCAGTGGAGAATGAATAAGTACAATTTCAAAAAAAAAAATAATTAAGAAACGACAGAAATGAGGGGAAGACAGCAGTGCTGATACCAGTTTATAATCCTCCAGCTGTTTGGGGTCGATACCATCTGGGTTGTAGATGGCTCCATCAATCTCTCCAATGCCCACACACTTGGCCCCAAACCTGTGCAGGTACCTCATTGAGTGGAGACCCACATTACCAAAGCCCTGTGAAAGTCACAGCACATAGTTACAAATAATTATTCCCCTTCTCAATCAACAAACGAAATGATGTTTATTTTTATAAGCTACATACTCTGCTGCCACCATGTGGCCAGATGAGGTTAAGAAGAAAAAAAAAATCATCAAATCATTATTTCATTTGACTATGGATGGGTGACAGCAGTACAGTATATATATGAGATTTGAAATTTCTCTATGCATTCATCTGCACACACTACAAAACAGAACAAAAATGTGAAAAAAAAAAAAATATATATATATATATATATTACTAAAACCAGATGCAGCAAGGAAAAGAAAGATAATTAAACACTAATAACCAAGATTCTGTATATCCAACTCCAGAAATTGGGATGTAGAAAGAAGATGACATTGTGTATATAAGTTATAGATAAACCCCAAAGCACAAGTCTCATAGTTTTAAAGCAACAACAAAGTCAATATCGCTAATATCGTTGCTGATATCACCTTTTGGCCACTAACAGAGCTGTTGGATAAAGACAAGAAGAGAGACAACTTTACAAATGATTTAAAAAAAAAAAAAAAAAAAAAAAAAAAAAAGAGAGAAAAAAAAAAAAAAGAAAGGAAAAGTGAGTAAATATATACCCCTGCTTTCATCTTAATACCACATTAAAGATCTGCTCTGTCCTTTCTCACTAATAAATCTCTAAGAAAATGTAATCTCAGCGCAGCACAGAGTAATCCCCAAACACAGACACGGATTAGCTTTTTGAACATCCACATCATGAATCAGCTGTCGTCACAGCTTCTTCACCTCCTCACCCTATCATCCCTCACTTTAAACCCACTCAGCAGTAATCATCAGCCTTCAAAATCTTTGTTTCTTTACAGTCACTGAATCTGAACTATCTGCCACTTTACAAATCTCAGTGAAGCCAGGACATTAAACTTCAAACATAATCTCAAGCAAATACAAGAAGATCCTCAAAAAAAAAAAAAAAAAAAAAAAATCTGAAATCTGCAAGTCTTGCAGCTAGCTTCACAGAGATGGTTAACTAAATGAAATGGATGTAAACACACAGAGCTATTGATCGAGAGTATCAGACTGCACTGCTGTCATGAAGAGGGGAAATTACAGAAAGTATTCTAAGAAAACAGCAGACACCACTGCCGAGGGCTTTCCTGCTTAGTTTGCGTCAGTGACACGTGAGGAGCTGCCATGTGACTACTGGAAATGAAACTGCTAAGCAAAATGCTGCTCTTTGACTTTTTATCTCTGCAGGCACACTTCTGCTTTCACACGGTTACAGTTAAAATCAGCACAGCTTTAAAGAAAAGACAAGTTCCTTTTAATCAACACTGCAAATGATTGCAATACTGCATTTCATTGATGAGTTTTCATGCTTGATTCTAAAACATATTAGTTTAAACTCAAACTGTTTTTCACAAAACCAGCTGGAACTTGAGCAGCAGAGCAGCCCAGTTTCTTTAACTGGTTCCTCTCGATGAATCATCCTTTTCCATAAACAAAGAAGGGAAAACTTGAGCTCGCTGCTGCCTGTGCGGTATGAGGAGATCAGGCAAAAAACAGATGGCATGCCTCTGATTGAGGCACAGCTTTAAAACCCCTCATCATGACTTCAAATGAGAACTTAAGTCCTGTGACTATCAGGGAGAAAACAGCCGCACAAGAGTCTGCATCACTGAAATCATTCTTCTTTGTTTCTCTTATCAAAGTGTACATGCGTCTGTGTACCTGGATAACAAAGGTCTTGTCCTGGAAGCCAGGAGTGAGGCCCAGCATGCTCATGTAAGAAGCCTCATTAATGAAGTTCTCAATGCCATGGAAAACTCCACGACCAGTGGCTGAGATACGCCCGTGGATTCCTCCTTGACTGATGGGTTTTCCTGTCACACATGCATGTGCGTTGATGTCCTGTAAGGAGAAAAAAAAAGAAAAAAAGAAATCAGACCACAGCTTAAAACACTACTATGTACACAGCATCTTTGCACACAGATTATTGAAACCTCAGTTGGGCAGTGTTGGAAGAGAAACCGACAAACACAAAAACTTCCAGCATTATAATGAATAATGTAAACCAAAGAAACCAAGATTTTTTTTAATGAATCAGGTATCTGGTATGTGCCACATACAACCTTATTTAATCAGTAAGTAGGCTAGACCATTACAAGAATTTGCAATAATTTATGCTTAACAAAAAACACCTTGTAGTATTTAAAAAAAAAAAAAAAAAAAAAAAAAAAACCACAACTAACAATATTTTAAATGTTTATGATTCAAAACACTTGCCTAGATTCAACTATATAATTCCACAAATTTAGACAAACTCTTTAAAGCTGGCACCACCAAAAATGAGCAACCATGCATGAGTAATTTTTTTCACTGCAAAGTTCAGACAAAGCCATCCAGTAGGCCAAATGTTTTGCCAAGCCAGAGCCAGTCTCCAGTGACCATGTCATAAAATGTCATGTGTGGCCCAGGTACCATGACACGTACTACACGTACTACCCAAGCTCCTCTTCCCTCAGATACCCAGAGTAGGAATTTGTGACCTACTCCATGGGGGTATCTGGAGCAGAGGTCACATGACTGTGTGAGGCGACCAGAGAGAAGAGTGGAACAGGACCAACACAGTTTTTAAATCATTGATATTCACACATGAATGAGCCAGAAGTGGTGACTGCTGGATATTGACCTTAACTGGAACATAGCACCCATCTCATGAATGTGAGCCAAAAAAAATGACTACAACACAACCAGCAGGCCAATTTGGTAACGCTGGCATTACAACCTTTGTAGGGAATCTCCCAGTGTGAACTGGATCCATTTGTTTATAAACTAAACACTGATTACATTTAATTATCAGCATTCATTCTTGCACATCCTTTCTTAATTTATGAACATGCATAGCGTGCATCTGTATTATGTACCTGGCTATATTGTTTCATGTTTTTTGCACTTCTCTCAGATCCTGATCTCAATGACACAAACTGTTTTAAGAGTTTAATAATAACAAGAACAACAACAACAATAATTTAAAGTAGAAATATGTCTGTTACATGGTTTAAATCCTTAAGGTCTCAGTGTTTCTGGAACACCACTGTGTTCATCAGTGTTGCTTGTCTCTTACCAACCAAGTATTAATAGGAAAAAATAAATGTCAAGAATAGACTGAGATATTACTTTTGTGTTTGCTTTTTGGATGTCTGAGGTTGTCCTTGAAAGGCATGGATACAAGAGTGTGCACCTAGGAGTGTTCCTGTGGTCAAAATGGCCTGCCATGTTGTGGTTAGTTGTAGATGTTTGCTGTGTGCCATAGTTGTGAGCTTTTTGTTTATTTGTTCGCTTTGTTTGTTTGTCGATTTAAAAATGAAAATAAATCTTATTTAAAAAAAAAATAGACTGAGATGTGTACTATTAAGCAAGATTAATGGGATAGCAAGAAATGTCAGTTTTCTGTGTCATAAAAGTGTTTTGTTTGTTTTTTTAACTTGGCAAATCCCTATGGTGACTCATGTGCAGCACATAACCTGGTCTGCAGCAGGCTGCGCTCAAACTTTCGACTGAAAGCGCCATGTTTTTTTTCGAATTCTTTTATTTAAAACAATTTTTCCAGTGCAATAATTGTTGGAGGAATACATTTTATATGTGCGAGTTGTATCTCACTGCTGCCAAGTCTCTCTTCCACAGCTGAAATATTTCAGCTATTCTTGACACAGATTAGAAAAATCGATCAGGCCATCACCAAGAATGCCTTCTCAATTATCAAAGTTCGTTCTACTTACTTGTAATAAGTGGCATTCATGAAAAGGCATATAATGCGTGAAATGCTCCTTTTCATGTGAGCATGCACAAAAGTGAGAAGCCCAGCTTATGTCATTAACTAATAACAGCAGTTATTAACTTGTCTGTCATCTGTGGGGGGATTTTCGATCCAGCTAATGCGCAGAGAGCCTGACTGTGTTGAACCTCCTTGGCAGTACAGCCCTCAGGATTATGCAATCAACACTGTTAATAATTTGAAATGGATTATATTTTTTAACTTTGAAACAATAAGGTGTTGTAAGCAGAGAGAGGGTAAAAGATATGAGTAATATTATGGTCTTTTCTTGCTGCTAATAAGTAAAATATCAGTCAACAGAGTTCTCTGACAATTATAGTTTTTAGATCAAACCAGTTGTAAACAACACATGATTGCATGTGAAACAATAAACATGGGTAAATATTTTCCATGTTTAATCAAATAAGCCTTGTTTGACAGACTGAGATAGCGCAATGATTAGCTGATAACACGAACAGAGGCCTCAGTCTGAAAAGACCCTTTTAAGACATGAGGAATGCTTCTGTGGTCAGCTGGAAAGGGCGAGGCAGGAAACCACTGTTCATGGTTTATGTATGACTCACTCCTTGTTTTTTTAACTTAGCCCATTTTAAAATTTGTGCCAAAACTGCAGCCAAGTCAGACAGACTGGCTATGCCGTCTACAAAATAATATATCCATTAAGTCTGAGAACTTACAGTATGTGCAATAGTGTTCGCATACGTGTCGGCAATCCAGGACATTTCCCTCTCGCCTGTGCTCATGTCAGGAGCAGGGACATCGATGCCAGGTCCTGTTGAGCAAAGACAGGAAGGAAAGGAAAGGGGGGGGGAGAGAGAGAGAGAGAGAGAGAAGAGAAGGAGAGAGAGAGAGGAGGGAGAGAAGAGAGAGAGAGAGAGAGAGAGAGAGGAGAGAGAGAGAAGAGAGAGAGAGAGAGAGAGAGAGAGAGAGAGAGTGGAAAGAGAGTTTAAAAAAGAAAAAAGAAAAAGAGTATAATATCACAAACTCTGAGCACCAGGCTTCATGTCCTTGTGTGACATAACCATGTGCCTCAAAGGGCCTCAAGATGTGAAAACAGCAGCAAGCATGCAGACAGAAAATAACTGAATCTGTCCACTGACAGATAGACAGACAAGTGCTGTAGGCAGATGGTGGGTACCTTTTTACCTCCAAGCTCCACAAGCAGCAACTATTGTTGACTAACAGACAGCGTCATATCCCTCAGTAGTAAAGTAAACACATTATGAACATTTTAAATGCATCCAGGTAAGGGTGAATAAACAGGTGTTATAAGGGCCCATTAACCCATGGAACCAGTGAACAAGTTTTCTGTGACTTTGCTCAACATACTAAACACATCTATGCTAGCTTCCTGGAGAAAGTAAATGAAATTACCATTTTATTCTCTGTGAGGTTGAGTTAAAAAAAAAAAAATTATTCTGCCAAATGACCAAGTAGTGACAAATATGCATACTTGTTCCCTTGTTTTGACCTTTTTTTAAAAAAAATAATAATAATCTTAGGTTCTTTAATGTGATCTTAAAAGGCTGATTTTGTCAAAAAGTTGTCCATCAGCTAAACTGGAACGACCTGTGCCAAACAAGAACAATTATGTACCCTCAAGAAACTAACCCAGTATTCTTTCCCAATATACTGTAATTAAGCAGAACATTTTATGTCAATTTGTACTTCCAAACTAAATGAGTTACTTTGCAGATTCTGATTAATAATACATAACCAAAGTTATGATTTACTATTAAAGTATACCTGGCAATATACCCAGCAGTATGTGAAGTTTATGAGCCCAAAAATTAGCCTCAACTTTGCCACCTACTGCCAAGCTTAGTATTTAAAGTATAAATCTAGAAAAAAAAAAATCAATAAGACGGATTTTGAAATATATTAGTTTTACTTTTGTGACTTTTGATACTTTAGCACCCAAGTTTCAATTTTTAAAATGCCAACTTTTACTCTGTAGGTTATCCCTATGTACTTTAACTTAAGAAAAATATCAGTGTACCTGCATCTTGTCCTGACTATATACTGTAAATATGCATTAGCTAATTTTTTTATGATTTTTTGGCTTCTCCACCTTTATAAATATCAGAACTGAGTTTCCTTAACCATTATTAGTTGTCTGCCCTTTTACTTGACACAGACACACTCTGAAGGACCCCAACCTGAATAAACACCATTAGAAGACTGGAAATGTTTACCTTCATGGGTGCAAGTATTTACCTCTCACTTCTAAAGCCCATTAAACAGTTAAAACAACCAACCACACACTAGAAACTCACCAATGAAGCCCTTCTTGGCCAGCTCAATCGTGAATCTCCTGGTAATCTTCTCCAGCTCATTGTCCTGCAACAAAGTGTGGTTACATTACTTCCAGAAAACTAAACAGTTCATATAAACAAATTCCTATCAGATGTTAAGAAAGATGCGTAAGGCATCTGTGAGGCTTTGTGAGGGTTTTCTCTTCAGTTGACTATAAGCTTAGATGAACAGTTGATGACCTTTAAATAAATGACAGTGCCCTATAATTAAGCAATCAAAGACAACAACAAAAAAAAAGAAAAAAGAAAAAGGCTTGTCTCCTTTACCACCTCAAGTTTATTGAGTGATTGATCTCTTATGTTGTTGTTGTTACGAGGGTTTTATTAATTATGTGAGAATAGGCTTGCAATCAGAAGGCTTACAGAGTAATTCTTAGTATTGATCTTGACTCCAGCTTTGGCTCCCCCAAATGGCACATCTGGAAGATAATAATACAGCTTTATAACCGCAAGAACATGCATACATTACTTTACAAATACACATGAAGACATACAAGATAGAAGAAGGAAAAAAAGAAAACTTTTTTTTGGCATTTCCACATAAGTACCAACCTCCTGTACAGTATTAATATGTGTGCAGAGTTCAGGGATGACCTTCTGTAGACTTTGTGGAAGGCTAAGACTTTAATGCTTACCAACAACAGCACATTTGTAGGTCATCAGAGATGCCAGGGCTTTCACCTCGTCCACAGACACATCTGTACTGTAGCGGATACCTGAGGGAAACACACACAGAGGGAACAATTTGTAACAGGGCCTGTATAGAAAAGCTGAAAATAAAGATCTCAATGGTTTTCCATGCACAAAATGTAACCTTCCCCCATATTTTCCATGTTTTTATTAGCTCATTAATCAGTTCAAGTGTGTTATATATTGATAGAAGATTGTATATTCAGTCTGTAACCTGGATAAGTCCTTGACTTCAGTCAAACAATCACCTTTCCTTACAAAGGTTTTTCACTGAACTGCCCTTCAAGTATCTGTCTCCCAGCCATAATAATGAATTCTCTGAATTCTCTAAATACTAAGGGAAGGCACTTCAGCGTTTCCTTGATTATTTTCTTTAGCAGAGGATACGTTGGACCTTTTTTTCCCCAAAGAAAGGGAGATCATGCCATCTTCACAGTAAAGCACCAAAAAAAAAACCAAACAAACAAAACAAACAAAAAGTCCCGACACATAATTAATACGTTAGTTAAGATTGAATTTGCCATTGCATGGCATGACTTGCTGTTTTGAAGCTTCAGTGGTAGGCTATTAAAGGCAGGGATGAAATTACTCTGCTGCAATAAAATATATTTCTTATCAAGCTGTTGCCATATGTGAAGACTGTAAAACAGCTAACAAGTAAGATTATGAGCTACATTAAAATGACAAGTGAATTTAGGGGTTACCATTTTCCATTAGTTATATTGCCAGCTTTTATAACCATCTTTAATTAAGAGACTTCACAAAATTAGAAGTGGACTGGATCACATCTCAAGCATGAAGTGATAATGAGTGGACATGGACAGTATGGGCAACTAATCTCAACGCGATACCCATTTTATTTCACTTTATAGGGCATCCATTCCCCGTCTAAAACCACAGCCTTGGTGGGCATGAAGTCATATTGCTCACTGGTATTTTATTTTACTTTTTTTTTTTTTTTTAACATGACCTCCATGAAACAACACGATAACAACAAGTTGGTGAAGGTATTTATAATGCACTTTTTATATTCCATTATCAGGACATTGCACTTTCACCACAGCAGCATCAGACCAATAACATCCACTGTCATATCATGAAGCAGCCAGAGTATTCTTGGTCTTAAAGTGTCTCCCCTGTCTGTAGAGGTTAGCAACATCAAAAGAAAATGAATAACAGAAGGACTGTGAAAAACCAGACTAATAATGACTACAGAAGACCACATGAATGGGGTCAAAGATCGCCAAGTGTGTACGGCAGTCAGGGCAACATTAAAGGGTGGGTGGAGACCAAATGAACCAATCGTAGCCCCCCATTGTGACCCCAGCCCTTCAGCTGGAGTCATACCTTCCTGTTTTCTGGCGTTTACTAGCGTCACCGCAGCAACATGTGCAGCATTACATGAGATCATATAGCATGTCACGCTACCCCCGTCTCATTGGCACAGTGTGTGTGCGCACACGAGTTAGATGGCAATACCAAAAATAGTGCAGGGTCCAGGGTTAGCTTACACACACAAACCCAAGGACGAAGCGCACAAAGAGGAGACGGCAGCATGTTTTGTGTGTGCATATCTAGCTATGCTTGTTCAACTGAATACTGAAAACTAGAGCACAAGTAAAAGCCCCTCCTACTATGGAATCATCTTACACAGAGGCCCTCCAGCACAGACAAACACCACCAAAGCAGTTTTAGCCAGAGTCAAAAGGGAACTCACTAGCATTTTAAGATTTCTCTTAACCAGGTTTGTTCATTTTTGCTTAACAGAGGTTCTAAAATGTCAGGAAAATGCATACATTTCTGCCATATAAAGGCATCATATTCTCATTTTCTTTAGAGTGCATTTGTTACATACATAACAAATCCCACCAAATAATCATTAGGAAGCAGGAAACATCCTCCACTTCACTGGATTACGGAATTTTATCCGTACATACTAGTATTTTCATTACTGCAGTTAGAGCTTCTGCTTTCTTTTCTGTTCTGGCAATACTGCATTAAACTATAGTGAATGGAAAAAGGAGGTACTAAAAACATTTAAAAACAAAGCTCTGTGTTTCAGAGCATTGCCCCTGCTCTTATTTTCCATTCATCCAAAGATCAGCTGAATTACCACAGCCAGCAAAGGACAATTGTATGTTTACTGATCAAATTAAAAAAAGGAGGGGAAAAAAAAGCCTGACTACCAAACCATCCCCCATCCAACCATCTTTTCCCCACCCAACCAACAGAGACCCACAGCAACAAGTACCAAAACAGACTGTAAACACATTCCTCTAAAATGGGTGGGCAGATTTTTGAGTTTTCTCTCAAAGTTAAACTTCCTTCAGCACTCAAACTAATGGCTCTCTCTTGTCCAAACAAAAGTGCCAATTATCTAACATTAGATTTTTTTTTTTAAATGTTATTTTTAGACTGCAAAATTCTTTGCCATAAATATATTTAAATAGTACTATAACCTGTACATTGGAATTCTTTTTTAAAACCAGGTTCTTTTCTGTCTCAAACTGGGGAGAAACTGCACGTGTTTACATCATTAGTTCCCATACAGTGGAGATAAAGAGTTGGTGTTTCTTGATTTAATAAATGCATTTCCATGTTACTTTATTTGTTGACTGTATTATAACTAAGAAAACTACTATTTATGGTGTTAAAAGCTCGGCTAATTATTTTTCAATTTTTCCTCAAGAAATATTAACAGACTTGAAATGATAAGGGACACACTTATTAACTTTCAGTCCTTCAAACATCAGGACACTGAATAGACCCATTTAAAGGAATTTGGACAGCTGTAAGCAGATATTTTTATCAAGGTGTAATTCACAAGTCTTTTAGTGTTTGAAGTGTAAATTTGTCAGAGAAAGCCTCTGATTAGGAACGGAGGACTGTGACACCGTTTTGTGTTGTTAAATGTGCATTTTAATGAAACTGGTTCTACTTAATGTCTACAAGTTTTTATGCAGTATCAGATGTCCTCTGTATCTCCATTTTTTTCACAGTGTTGCACAGTTCACATGTGACAACAGTGACATGAAATAACCTACAAATGTATTACACTTCTGCACAAAAAAGGAGAACAATGGGAATCACTATGCAGACTATACAAAATTTCAGTAGCCTTCTTCAGTTTTGCATGCACAGTCACACAGACAACACTTCTTGCATTCACATATCCAGTTAAAGGCAGTGTGGTCCAGCCTGGCAGCTGTCAGTCTATGTGGCTCTCAAAAGGGGGAAGATGAGCACAACATGCACACTCAGACAGCCTTTGCACTTTGTAGTTTGATCTGAATACAGCAAAAGCTTCATACACTACATCAATGATTAAGCCATTGAAAGATAACAACTTCAAACCATATTCAGACCATTATCCATGGGACTGTCATGAAGGACCAATGCTTCAAGCTATTTCAAATCTGTAACAACTGCATATGACGGCTAAACCAATATAAGATCATAAACTGGGCCTGATAAGAAATAAGTTTAAATGATGTACTTTATTCTACTCATTTCATTTTTACTGGCTCAAAATGATAATTTCTGGACATTAGAAAATTAAATATGTGTTTTATACTGAAGTTAATTAAACCCCACTTAAAAAACAGACAGGTGGGTTTCCCTTGTTAAAAACCCAGAACCAACCCAGTGGTAGGCCTTTAATAGCGTACCACTAAAAAGTGGGGAGACGCCCAGGCCCCTTTTTTGATATGCTGGGTGTAGAAATCACTCTTCTTCTCTTGAAAGTGAAACTAGGTGGTTGTTGCTTTGTGGTCATCAAAGTGCCAAATATCCATTTTAAAAACTCAGCAGCAATACCACTTCCCAAACTCATTTACTCCAAATTCCACAACTTTTGCTGTGAGCAACTTCATGTATCAACTGTTCTTTTGCTGTATACATCTGCCAACCAAAAGAAAAAATGCAGCTAACCAAGTTACAGCTCAGCTGTAGGGGGCTGTTGCCATTAAACGTTTATAAGCTGTCACTACCATGTACCTCTTGTCAGTGGTACATGGAGACTTTCTAATATGCCTGAAAGGTGTAGTTGAATAGAAATAAATTGTTCCTACATAAAACTGCTCACAATAACATCTGTATATTTTATTTTGATTAGTCATGTCATTATATTTGGGAAGAGATATTGCAGTTTTCATTTATTTATTCTTTTAAATGGGACAGTTTGGTCGACAGGCAAATGCCATTTATTTCCACTCTTCGATTTTATGATACCTACAAAACTGGGTAACACACCAAATAAAGAAAAACCAAAAAAAATAAATAAATACATCTGATTTTGTGTCAGTTACACATTTTTATTACTACTATTGCAACTACACAAAAAGTAATGAATAAGATTTAAATTTACTATATTACTAAATATCAAAGGGTGTAACTGTGTAATTTGAGTAGTTAAACAAGTAGTCGCAAGTAGCAAATAGTTAAACAGATTGGTTTCTTGTGTAGTGCAAACCACAATCAGCTAATTTGTAGGTGTTAATTATCTGGTTGGTTCTGTGGCTGCAAAAGTGCCTTACTGCAACAGTATATAATGAGAGATTAACGATATCTCACATGGATGAATAAAGTTTGTCTTACACAAAATTAAATACAAGTTGGCCTTGTCCACAAAAGACTAGAGATAGATCAATAGATGAATAAATATACTTTACACACATTCACGTGTACGCCTTTGTGGTGAACTGTGCCCTGTTACTGTTACTGTAACTATAAGCTATTAGTCCAGCATGATCATGGCTTTAGATTTTCAGGAATAATGCTACTGTGAAGGGCAGTTCATGCAAGACTGTTCTGATTTGTCTTTGGATCGGGGAGATACTCGTGATGCTGGACAAGCTTATTGATTTTGAACGTCCCTATATTGCTTCTGAGTGCTGGTTACTGCCTGGACAGGCAGTAGTGCTATAAATTCATAAATGGGTTATATTACCGTTAAGTGGTTTGTCGGGTGGGTGGTGGTGGGTGAAACATATTTCATGTGGGTGCCACACTGGCTCATCTAGGCAGATAGTTTACCAACCTTTTTTTTTTAACCAATTCTTTTGTACAGGGCTCAGTGGCAACATGCAATGACCATGTCTTGAACAGAAATAGGTCTCCCCTACGATGGGGCTGTGTTCACTACATTAAGCAGCTGCCGTGGAAAGGTTTCACAGTGTCATTACCAGGCTAGTGTCTCTCCACACCACTGAAACTTGCCCTTTGTCTGGTCAGCAAATGAAATGCATGTCTTCTTTCTTCAGCGAATACCTCTTCTCTATAACACCCTCCCCCATCTGTCACACTGACAAATAGGATGCCTAGAAACACAGCCACCCCCTCCTAAATTTTAATGCCTCATCTTTTCTTATATACATTGAAACCTTCTGTTCACAGTTTACCCAGGGTGAGTCGCAACAGTAGCCGATTGAGGCTTCTGGTTTTGAACCTTGAACTATATACTCAAGAGCAAATGCAATAGTATACCATGTTTTTGCAGTAGTTTTAGGTGGATCTTAATGTAGACTTTGTCCTGTTTTCCTGTGTTTTGTGCTGCACATGGGGAGATGTCAGCATAAAATTATGTATGACACCTCATGCCAGTAGGTCTGTTTTCTCCATAACATTTAGAGTGAGACTGTGCTTTAACTCTTGATCAAACCACAGGCTGACAAACTTAGTATGCATGCATAACTACCTTAAAAATTGAAGTTTTTTAAGACTGGACAAAGTATGGGTAACTGCTAGTTTGCAAGCTAACCAACTAGAGCAGATACAGGTGAGGAGGAAGGTCACTGTTGTTGTGACACATAATAAACAAACATAGGAAACATGATGCTAATTTAGCAGTAAAACGTCTAAGGTTCAATTACTGGAGTAATTCGTGTTTTTAGTTTATTTTATGCTTTTTCAAAGCAAGCTAGCATTGCTGCTAAATAGTGCTAAAAAGCTGGCTAAAGCTAGCTATCAAACGGGTTGGTGGAGGTGGTTTGGCTCAGTTCTTACCCCCTTTGCACGGTGTCCTGTGCTGGCTGTGTTGGGCGCGGTAGCCCTCCACCACCTCCCACTCTCCGTTATCCCTCTTGATGGGGAAAGACACGCTCAGGACGTGATTACAGGGCTTGATGATGCGCAGGATGCCCCGCACACGGTTCCGCTTCTGCTCTGGGCTCTCCCTAGTCTTCAGATCCTCCACCAGCTTGTCCTCTACGATAGCGGCCCCGCGGTCGAAGAAACCCTCGACCATCCTGAAGAAGTTAGGGTCGTCGGGCTGGTTTGCTGCGTCGGCATAGCGACGGACCCTCATCAGGGAAGAGGACGCCGGGAGAGCGGAATCCACGCACCCCGAGGCCAGGGCACTACCCGCAGAGCGGCTCAGCAGCTCCCCGAAATACCGATACATGACTGAAACTAGCTAACCGTGTGAACAAACTAAAGAAAAGGGAACTAAACAACAACAAGGACAATGGGGGTGACGACAGGAAAAGGGGTTAGAATGAGAGACACAAAAGCTCTTCACCGTGTCCCGTCCTCTGGCCGAGTGGGAAATGGCATGTCGTGTCAGTTTGCTTTAAAAGGCAGCGCGAGCCGACCACACCAACTGAGGCTCTCCCAGACGCACGCGGAAGAGGAGGGCCTACATGGGTACGCGCAATTGCCAAACCGTTAAGAGTGCGCGCTCCCGGGTTTGAACCGTTGTTTTATATTTCCAGTGAAAAGAAAAGGTCCGGGCACAAATAACAATAACCGGCACGAGCCTCCTCTTTCTCTCTTGAGTAATCAGGCATATAGATCGGTGCAAAATTATATCTAATATAAAACATAAACTGGTTTTCATCAGGATAATGTCATATTCAGTGCTGTCAGAAACTATTCTGCCGCTGCTTAATTTCTTTCTTGAAGTTAAAGACAGTGTTTATGATTCAGCAATAAGAAAGAGAGTGGGGAGAGTTAGCATCCATGGGAGAATTCCAATGAGAAAGCTACCATTGACCAAAATAAACACAATCTGTCAAATGCCAGACGAGGGATTCTTGGCATCCTGATGATCCCCAGAACGATAGGGAAAATGTTCTGTCGAATGTCGAGAAAAAAGTTAAACTTTTTTGGAAGGTTTCAAGGGCAGCATTTCATGAAAGAACATATAGGCTGTCAACCATGGTGGTGGTAGTGTAATGGGGTGGGGCTGCTTTGCTGCTTTATGAGCTGGAAAACTTGCTGTTAATGGAACCATGAATTCTGCCCTTTCCTAGAAGGAGAACGGCCAGTCTGAAGCTCAAGTGCATTTGGGTTGTAACTGGTTATCTCAAACACTTTATTGCAGTTCTTGCTGCTGAGGATGGCACAACCAGTTATTAGGTGTACAGGGTAATTAGTTTTTCCACATAGAGCCAGCTACAGTAGGTTTGGGTGGCTTTTTTGCTTCACAAATGAAATCATCCTATAAAAACAGCGTTTGTATTTACACTGTTTATCTTTGTCTATTTTTTAATGATGTAAAACATGTAAGTGTGACAAATATGCAAAAACCTGAGAAATCAGGAAGACCTACCAACACCTACACACTTTTGCTCCTCTTCTCTTCCTCTTTTTTAAAATTTCCATCTATCTAAGGATCTCAACATTTCCTCCTCCTTTTCCTAGTTCAATAACACTGTATTCTTCTCAGTCATCATCAAACCTTCTTGTGTGACATTTCAAGTGCTCTAGTGTAGAGCCTCCAAGCAGCTGTTTAGTTTGCTTATGCCTCAGGCCGGTGCTGGATAAACCATACAAAGAAAACCAAATGTTGTATAAAACTACAGCAGCTGAGCGTGTGTTTTAAGGAGCGGCACTGACTCTTCCATCCTGGTTTCTTCTGATTGGTAAAAGGCATCTACTTCTGCCTGGGAATCTCAGCAGCCTTATGTATTACTCAGGGGATGTATTTAACATGGTAAGAGACCACAAAGAGTGAGCAGTAAGACTGGAAATCAGTTCTAAAGTGATGTCTTGATACCGATTATTATGTGTATATTATTATGTTATTAAATGAATTGGAGTATTATTATAGAATGACTAGTACAGATATTTTAAAATGTTTACATGTATTTAATTATGTTTTTGGTTTTTTTGCTATCACAGTTCTCCCAGATTTTTCTGCTGCGGCTGATTTAGAAGAGATACAACTAAACTGCACCAGTCTGCAACTGTTTATCTTACACAAAGATCAGTGCTGGGGTTATAGTATTTGTGTAACGGCAAAAAATCTTTTCCAAAAATCACTGATAACAGCAAGTTTGTCCACAGCCTGTCCTGCATGCATTTCAACATATTTCTGAACCTGGTTATAGGACTTTCAGCCATGGTTACCTTCAAAATGTTACAATGTAGTGATTATAAGTGCAAAATTACAATTGAATCAAATCTTATATATTGAAAAAAAAAAACCCAAAACAATTTGTAACAAACCCTGAAAGGTTGTAGAAGACAAAGACTGACAGCACTGTTAGAATCAAAAAATATTACAACAGTATATGAATATGTCATAAATGACCCCACCACTCCACTTTAAGGTTAAGAAGAACGCAGAATTAAATATTTCTGTCAGGAACGATTCAGATACGAAGGCTGCAGAGATTTAAAGATCTGAAATGCCATATTGCAACTCCATTAGTTTCTGTAGTAAATTCATGTTAGGCTGGAGGAAGCTGTAATATTTGAAGCCCATTTAGGTAACAAGTAAACAAGTTTATTTCTTGTTTATGGTTCAAATTATGAATGAGTCTTTGTTGTTTGTTTGTTTTTCTTCCCTTCTAAGTAAAACCTCAAGACATTAATCTTGACAGCAAGCTTGCAGCTACACGACGAGCACCAGCCTGGTCATTCATTAGCTTTTGTTCAGGGGCCACAGTGATATAGTTTTGTACTTTGTGGTTTGATCAAAGGATCTCTCTGCCTCGTCTGCTGTCATCAGCAGTTCCTTGATCTGCTGGGCGAGCGACACGCAGCCATGAGAGAAGCGAGAGGGTGAGTCAGACGCGAGATATTCAAAAGGCCCATTGTGCCTGAATCAGTCATTAACCTCAGTCACAGGCATCAATAATTAATGAGGGAAGTGATCTGGTCATTTCCAGTTTGTGACAGTTAGCACAAATAATTATTGTCAGATTCAGTTGAATAATGTGAAAAAGAAACTAAAGCCAATTTATCACTTCTGTTTGTTTTCATATTTAGCATGCTTTCATTTCAGAGTAAGAAATAATACAAAACAGAGTGAAAGTCTGGCTCACTAGGTTTAACAGGTGGCCAGTATGTCATAATGCCATATTGCAAAGGCAATATGGCATTATGACATATTGCAAAGGCAATAGCCTTTGTTTAAATCAAAAACATAAACATGTTTAAATAGCCTGGTTAAAATTTCCCCCCTTTTTCTCTCTCACCAGCTTTCCTGTCTTCTCACCGCTCTTGTCTCACAACAAATGCTGAAAGCCCAAGAAATATATAAAGAAAGAACATAAAGCAAAGCTAAGGTTTATAGATATGGCCTAATTCGTGCCACCAGACATTAAATGCGATGCATCCACACCTTGCCCTCCCTTGACAAAGCTATAATAGGACTCCTGGTTCATGTTGTCCTCTTGCTCGACTAGAAGTCAGCATAAGCCCATGTTTAGTGGCACTAAATTGCTGGAGGACCACCAGCAATTTAGTTATTAATCTTGACCAAAGAGGTAGAGCAACATTGCAAACTGAGACATTCAGGTGAGATTCACCAGCGTGCTGAGAATAAAAGCATAAAATTTGCAGTTTTGACAGCAAATGATTGGTTTTTGACAGTTTCAACACTGGATTTCAAGAGCTGATACAGGAAAAAAAACTAAACTAAAACCTAATAATATAGCACCTGTAGACCTAGCAGTTTTGTTGATACGCCGTCGTCCCTACAAATGTCATTCTACAAGCAAAACGCCCACCTTTTATTTGTGATCTGTCTATGCATGAATGCTGTTCCTGCAAGTTTATCTGTGCAGCTGTTTGTGGTTAAAGTCATAATTTTGGGAACTTGTGGTTTGCACATGTGTGAATGACATTAGGTTGCAAATTCATCACGAATCCCTCCGGGATCCCCAGGTACATGTTTGTCTCCTCCGAGGACTTGAATTCTCCTCTTAATCCCATCC
Organism: Simochromis diagramma; assembly: GCF_900408965.1. Lineage (NCBI taxonomy): Eukaryota > Metazoa > Chordata > Actinopteri > Cichliformes > Cichlidae > Simochromis > Simochromis diagramma. The sequence goes on along the minus strand of NW_024386972.1, from coordinate 5,787,578 downwards.
CCCACATAAAATGCTCCAATCTTCTCCATTTTCCACCATTTATTCATATTTTACCATGTGCTTAGTCCTTAAATGTGTAAGTTAATGTAATGCACTCAGATTTATACTGCTTATCTAATCTTATGACCACTCAGACGTGTCAAATTTTAACCATTCAGCACTCTGTTACATACTTACTAGGGGTGCAACGATATTCGTATCGATATTGAACCGTTCGATACAGTGCTTTTGGTTCGGTACGCATATGTATCGAACAATACAACATTTGTAATTTATTTCATCAACTTTCCTTCTGACGATGCTGTCTGTGTTGAGCGCTCAGTGAATCTGCGTTCGACTACTCCGCCTAGGCTGCACTGTCGAGCGCAGATCCACTGAGCGCTCAACACAGACAGCATAGTCAGAAGGAAGCGTGCAGGGCAAGCTAGCAAGACAGAAGTTAAGCTCTCCTTGCAACATGGACCTCTCCCACCCTCATTCAGATCTGGCGTTTGGAATTATTTTGGTTTTCATGTGACGTATGACCCTGAAGGTAAGCGAGTCATGGACTAAAGTAAAACAGTATGTTGGATGTGCCATGCAATGCTCAATTACATGGGTGGGAACTAGTGTGTTAGCGCAGTTAGCTCGTTAACGTGTTGGCCGTCTAGCCCCATGCACGGGGCGATCGGCGGTAGCTCGTTAACGGAGATTTGCCGTGTTGTGGCGTTAAGGTCATTTCAACGAGATTAACCTGAAAGCACTAGTGGGAACACAACGAATATGACTGCACATTTACGCCGACATCATCCTAGTGCAAAGACAAAAACAACAAGCATGCTACTAACTTTAGCCGAGTCATTTAGACAGCTGTTAGCACATGATTCTCCTTATGCTGCTGAGAATATAGCCCAGAAGAAGCGGATAGTATAGCTTTTATTTTGGAAAGAGCCATTTCTCTGTAATAAACTCTCTTTTCCAAAGATGAGTGATTCCTCAATCAGATACAGGGCTTGCAATATCGCTAGCCCGACGTCCCGGAGCTAGCGATTTTTTCAGTCGGGCTACCAAAATCTATCTCTGCCCTGCCCGTCGGGCTATCGTAGGAAGGAAAAATATATGTCAATGCTTTTGCATTCTTTCAGAAATGTAGCTGGGTAATTATGTCATTGGCATCGGTGAGCCACTGTCAATATGTGACATATTGAAATCGCGTTTGAATTTGCGCTTGTTTTTTTGCTTTCCCTTTGCAATCGTGCGAACTGTGTATAGAGAGCGACAGCACTGATCTGTGAGTGACGATAATTTGCGCACCAATTCCTCTGACATCGTCTTATTAATCATTAGCTTACTATGCAAACATGACAAGTGAAATCTCCCGCAGCAAGCTTAAACATGTGAGAGGTTGATCGCGCAGAGAATCGCTGAGCTTATGTGAGTGCGTGTGTAAAAGCAGCAGGATATATATTTTAGTTCTGCTGAGCCAAATAAGACAGGTCAGGGTGAAGAAGTGACAGCCAAAGAAAAGCTTACCACAAAACGGAGAAGTTATGACAAATCAGACTATAAGGCAAAAAGAAAGTGCAGCTTTATGGTTTCATGGACAAAAGAATTTCTGTGGCTGCAATATGACGAGCTAAATAACCAGGGCTGCACATAAGTGGTCCGCAGGTGCGCATTCGCTGTCAAAATAAAAAACACGCACAAGGGTTAGGGTTAAATTTAAAAACTGTACTTTTGAGTTAAAATATATATTTATAATTTTAATAAATGACAAATTAAAAAGGCATGAACATTTTTTTGTATCGAAAAAATATCGAACCGTGACACCAAAGTATCGAACCGAACCGTGAATTTTGTGTATCGTTGCACCCCTAATACTTACATCCATGGCCAAGTTAGAATCACAAGCATGTCTCTGGTCTGTGAGAGGATGTATTCAAAAGCATTCAGAGGAAACCCATGCAGGCAAAGGGACAACATACAAACTCCACTCTAAACAGATACATGTAATAATTTTCCAAAATTACTCTTCTGTTCTTTTCTAATACAAATTTTGAGTGGGTTGAAAATTTATGGACCTATGAACAAAAGGAGTACAAAGGATCTGTTGTATTTTTAAATAGTACTTAATTTGTGTGTGTCTGTGGAGGTGAGGCTGTCCTGGTGTTCTGGTGTCCTGGTGACTCTACAGAGTTTGACGTCACTACCAGGTTGCTCAAGTTGTCTCTTGAGTCAGCAGAGGGGCAGGGGGGTATCACGGGAACAACCTGCTGATCTTCCGATCAGCGAAGCTTTTTCTGGTGTTTTATGCATAAAACATAAAAAACAATCAGACCCAATGGAGTGCGATTTAGAGATATATCTGCTGTAAATCTCTGTCTCACTTCACAGCAGTAGCCATTATATCAACATAAATTTATAAAAATGCTAATGCTCCACACTATTACTCGTTAAACATGACACTCGATTCACTCCCATTGATAAAGCACAACCAAGATAGCGTGACGGCCTTTCCTAACATGCTGACATAATTACACGCATACACACAAACATATGTGTGTGTAAATGATCCACTACTCTACAAAGAACCAGTGCTGAGCTTGTCTGAATGACCTGTGCTTACACATGTGGACTCTGCACATAAGATAAGATTAGATTCACTTTCTGCGTGCATGTGCAAATGTTCATCCATATGCTTAAACAGAGGAGACAGAATATGAAAAGCATATTGAATAGTAGTTAATTTTGCAACATATGTCCAAATACATATGAGGTTGATCAGGCTTCAAATCTGAATGCTTTCAGTTTCTGGTACTGTCACTCTGTTGTCATTTAGAAAATATAATCGAGAGTAATCACTCATCCAGTAGTCGTTATCCTTCTATTGTTCTGTTTTTGTGGTACAGCTTTATCGACTGGTAAGGGTAACACAAACATCAAGCTGGAATGAGGCTGGATTTTAGTTTTGTACGACAGGCAGGAGAGAAAGGTCATACCCTAGGCTGAACACTCATGCTTGCTCTCTGTCTCCATTTTGTTAGATAAGAAAACAGCAGTAAAGATAATCTTAAGCTGTATATACAACTGAAGCTAAAGGATTGTGGATGTATTCAATCCCATTCAGGTACAGAAAAAAATGAAAAGAGAAGAGCAAGATCTTCCACATCATCAAATTTAAAGATACAAAATGCAAATCAGCAAGTCACATGATAGTAAATTCAAACCAAGCATCTGATTGGGAAGAAATGGGATTTAAGTGAGTTAGAACACGACATGATTGTTGGGTGTCAAACAGGTTGGTTTGAGTAATTCATCAGCATCTTTATTTATAAAGCACTTTAAAACCACCACAGATGATGCAAAGTGCTGTACCTTGGAACTAAATAATAAAAATACATAATGTGAATCTGGCTCAGGCCATTTGCTGTCTTCCCTTTACCCTCTAAAACAGGATAAAAAAAAAATCCAGGCACATTCTCACCATCATACGGGGCACGTCTCAAATTAGCTTATTTATCGCCTCTAGCACCTTGTAACATTTTGAGCATACTTGCTCTTCTTCAGACAGTAAAACACATCTTAAATCACCTGTGACAGGTCACATGACTGTGACCAACAAGAACAATAAGAAAGACATCTTAGATCTTACACAAACAGATGATAACTGAAGTAATACATGTTGCCGCATCATAAGCCTGAAAAATCAGACATATAATTTCTCAGGCAATATCTGTTGCAAACCTACTCACCATTTAACCACAGTGTGACATATACATAGTTCTTCTCTCCCAACTTTCCTGTCCATGCACAACTTTCTTCCATCAAGCACACAGTTGTCATCACTGCATAAGACTGCGTTGTGAGATTTAAGATACAAGTTTCTTCATTTTCTAACCAACTAAGCAAAACATATAAATGCAAAATGTAAGGAAGTCACGGTTATTTCTTTGGCAGTGAATCCTGTTCTTTGGCTGACACGTAAAACCGAAATCAGTCCGAGAACTTTGAACAGACCACCAGAGGTCACTTTCATTCATATCTGTTTTCAAGCACTTTTCCATCTAGATATGTTTTTATAATTCCACAATAAAATAATTACTAACAGTTACATGAAACTGTAGGTCTTCATTTCATTAGGATATTAGTGCAAAGTTCTTTCTCATCACTATAGCAATGCTTTCCAGTTTATCTTTAAGATCCTTCCCTCTGCCTGTTTTCCTCCCTCCAGTGACACAGATTGATTTATCGTGGCTTGTTCAAAGGGTATTCGCTGTAATGTCATTGGCTGAGGGCCTGACAACACCCATCCAGCCATAGGGGTGTGTCGGGGGAGGAGAAGAGGGTAGGAAAAGGTAATGGGGGCTTGACGTAAACAGGGCTAGACCCAGAGGACTCATGTGTTGCTCTCCCAGGAAGCACATATGAGTTTAAACCTGGTCTTCCTGCCTTCCTGCGTGAGAACGTTGTGAAACTAGAATGTAAAATGGGATCTGACGAAACTGGACTCTGCCTCCTCCACCTCTTATCTCCACTCTGTGTGGCTGAACACTTGGTGAAACCGCAGTGAACAGGGCTCTGAAGCAACGTGTAAGGCAGCATCGGTCATCTGGGTCACCTTGACAACCAATATGGTTACAGTACACCTAATAAATCTGATGAACTATAGCATGTTGAAAAAGATTACAAAATATTATTTCCCCATGTTTTCTTTGATTATGGTGTTATGTCATGATGTTGTGATTGCTGTGTATGTTATGATATCCTTCATTAAAGAATCAATATTTATAAATATGGACTTATATTGGTTATTAATGTTACTGATCTTCAATTCCCTTTAATTTGTTTTTAAGTTGGCCTATTTCACTTTTCATTGGTTTCTGTATACATGCTTTTAAAAAAGGTGGATGGCCAAAACCTAATTAATAATAACAATAATAATAGTAAGATTTACAATTAACGTCTGTGAGTCTAAGGCTCAGGTTTCAGACAACTCTGAGGGCTCTTGGATTTTTATGATGTCACTGAGAGCAGATATTCTTAATATGGTCATTTCAAACACTGTAAGCACAGGGGGGTCCGCCCACCTGCTCTTCAGACCTGTTTGTTCTCAGTCAGAAGAGAACAAAAACAACTTGTTTCAGGAAGTTGATAACCTGAGGGTCTTTACACATAATAGCATATGAAGAAACACTTTTTGCATTGCGAACAGGTAGTTATGTTCCATGCAAAATGTACTCAATGGATTCAAAGATTTTCTGGAGTGGGATTAATTTGTGATTTATTAGTCTAATAAGCTAAAGAAAACGTCAGATATCTTTCGTATTACTGTATATTTGAAAGGTCTTTGTAAAGACATGTATAGTAGCCCTGGGAGGTCGAACGCAATGCAACTTAATCACTTGGAAAAATGCACAACAGAAGTGATTTAAGGGAAACAATAATGTGGCAGAAAAGCTGCGGAAGTGTCAAAAACTAAAACGCGAAGGATTTCGCTGTGACATGCTTAAAAGACCTCTCAGGGCCACTGTAGTTATGATAAGAAATGTACAATTTAGCAAAATAATCCTCTCAGATTCTCTTCAGGAATCCAGAAAAGCTCTACCTCTGGTGACTCTTTCATTAAATCTATCCATAAGTTTCGGATAGTAAAAAGGTAAATACACATTAAAAGTAATATGAATGTTTTTTTATTGTGCTTTTTAAGAGCACGTAAATAAAAACTATTAAAATTATTGTTGGATGCTTTCCAGAATCACAAGTCACATGAGATGGTTTTGATCCATGCAGAACATTAAGCTGTAGCCAAAACTAAAAAGACTGATGAAGGTTTGAACTAACACTGCGACTGGGTTTGCTTCAGTGACTAGCATTCAACACTAGATGGAGCAAACATTGTTCCCACATTCTGGTGTCACTGCATCAGTGTGAGGATGAGAATGCAAATCATCGCAGGCCTTCTTCTTTGAAACTGCAATGAGCTTCCTGAGCCAAGAAAAAGTGAAAGAAAATGTACAAATAACATTAAAACATAAATTTGGTTTCATATGTTTGGATAGTGGGACAATGAGATAAGATTAGTTAAAACATTAAATATTTGCTTGATTAATAATTTTACCTTCACATCTGCTGTGATATTGTGTTTCTGTTTATTCTGTTTCTGTTATTCTGTCATACCACTTAGTGACAAAGCTCTAAAAAATGACAAGCTGTTATTTTGTTTGTTTGTTTTGTAACAAGAGCTTTTACTCCACATACTGAATGAATTAGCAAATTCCAACTCGCAGACAGCGTTTGACTTTTACATTTACTTGTTTTTACTTTCCCAGATTTAACAAGAACTACCTTTGCAAAGAAACCTTCCATTAAAAAAAAAATCTAATGACCAGAGTTATCAGTTGGAGCCAGTATTTTCCAGTGCTAATTACCCAAAGCTAAATGGGCAGAATTTGACCAAAACTACAGGAAAAAGTTGTAAAATCTAAATTTATTCTGGTCATGTCAACAAACGTGCTTAATCAGAACCATTTTTGTGTATGTGCCACCTTTTTCCCTTTAGGCTATCAGCACTGGAGGCACTTGATTCTTTTAGCATCATAGATGAATATGCTGGGAGACTGCATCTTCTTCCAACACTGAGACAGCCAATGTCCTTTGCTGAGTTTTCCCCAAATAAGAGCATCATTTTTGAGATAGTCTCGATTATGTCCGTTTTTGCTTTCAAGTTCCCCCAAGTTATGAAATTAAATTGTATGTTTAATGAAAAATAAGTCTGGAAAGTTCTGTTTCCAATGTTATGACAAAGTCAACGGCCGTTAAGCCTCACAAAAGGTGAAAGCAACTGACATTTGTTTACAGATGACTAAGATCCTCGGTGAAAAAACAGCCCATGTTTGTCATTCAATTTAAGCACAACTTAGCAGAGAGACTCCGACTGTACACCTATGATATCATCTTCTTGTTAATCTAATGTTATACGCAGTTACGGGGGTTCTTTTTCATCTCTCACATTTTTTTCTTTTCTGTTTTTGGTTTGAGGTTACACTTGGTGGAAAAAGTATTTTAAGCTCAGGGTACATCGCTAAAAAATGTTGAGAAACAATGGTTTGATGCGTAACAAAGCATTATAACTTCAAAGGGTTCAACATATGCTGAAATAAAGTCAGTGAAACACTAGTTTTATATATAACTATGGTGGCTAAAACGACTTTCAGCACAGTTATGTTTTACCAGAGAAGTCTAGACACCGTGAATAACCACATCAGTGCTTCCTGGATCACAGTTACAGCAGAGATGCAAAGGAGGAGCTGAAGAGCATGCTCATTCAGCAGGTGCTATGTTGGTATAACAACATATGTTTGTGAACAGCGGACACAAAGAAATAATTTTGGGTTTTCATAATTTTCTTATTAACAAAACTATATTCATCATGTGTTCTTTGTAATTTTTCGGACTGTTTTCATTTACAGTGAATGTTTTGATTCACTTTGATTCAATAGTAGTAAAACTAACTGAACTGAAACTCGAAACAACCTGGTGTGTGTGTGTGTGTGTGTGTGTGTTGCGTGCATTTAGAGGCCAAGAGGTTAAAAGTTGACAGAGTTCCCATGAGAACTTTCCTATCGTGTGTTTCTATTCAGGAAGCTGTGGCTTTGACTTGCGTCTACTCACATCTCCACATCAGCACAATGCGTATCTCTCTCTATATAGCCTGTATGTGTGTGTATGTGCATGTCTGTGTGTCTGTGTGCGCGCTGCATTATGGCTGGCAGTCAGATGTCACCCCACGTGTCAGGTGGCTCAGAAGGAAACCCCAAAGGAAGTAAGGTCAGGCCCAGGGAGGTCAAGAAAAAGTCAAACTGCCTGCTTTCATCAACATATTTGAACTCTCAGAACACCCCGTCAACTGACTATCAACCACAGTCTACACCTAGGCTTTCAGTTTTTTGTTTTAGAGAATGAGAAGCTGTCATACTGCAGTAATTCTGCAAAAGTGTAAGACAGAAACTGTGAAGGGAAAAACTCCAAATACAACAACATATCTACCTGAACTAACAAAACATCCTTTTTACAAGTTTGTGGATGTAATTAACAGACAACAGTCTAAATCCAAACACTCTTCATCAAATAATGCATACAATAATCTGCATCAAGACACAGAGACAGCCACTCTGATTTTAAAAGTCAAAAATTTAATGAAATCTGATTAACAGAAATAATCGATGAGGGCTCCCAGAAGGACGGAGGGTTTCGCAGACCTCTCTTCAGATCTCGATTTCAATTCAAATATCTGTGGATAGTCTGGTCCAGGGAGAGCTGCAGAGATGGCTGCTCCACACCACTGTGACACACACATGCACACAATATTAAACATCTGTAAATAACAGCACTCTGAGTTGTATTAAAACAGCAACGACAAAAAAACATTCTACCTTCAGAGTTTTCACTTTTATCTGAGTTTTTGCAAAGGAGATATTTTATATTTTATGAATTTCTTTAAAAGAAAGTTCCCAAGTGCTTTGGGAGACAAGATGGAGAAAAGAAAACAGCTTATCTCAAAGAAAGATTGTCTCAAAGAATGGATCTCCTAACAGAAAAAGCCAGATCACCATTGACTCTCAACCGATGATTGTGGGTTGCCCAGCAGCTTTAAACCAGGCAAATATGTCAGATGCCAGCTGGCCTTAAAATTCAACAACAACATCAGTTCTAAAATTAACAGTTAACCAGTGAAGTGAAGCCGAAACGGGAGTGATGTGTTGCTTTTTTGATTTTAGTAAGAAGTTTCAGTTCGAATCAGCAATAGTTTGCGTATAATGAGTTTTATTTATCTAACACACAAATGTGCGATTTTCTCTAGATTTCCTTTGAATAAAACTGAGCTGATAAGTTTCCTAAGCTACTTTAACGAGACTGAAAAACTGAACTGAAAAGTTATTCAGTGCGACCTGGTTGTTAAAACTGATGCCAAAGTTTTTACAGTACTGGCCCAACTTTACAGACACGGAGTTCAGGTGCGTCCATGTGAGCGTGTCAGATTCACTGGGGCCAGTAACAATTACTTCAGTTTTAATTATCCATATTTTGTTCCAAGAACTTCTGTATCATCCAGCATTTAATATATTGGATGCAGTCACTCAATGATTTGATTTTAAGAGAATGTCACTCAGGTTAAAATAGACGCGCAGCTGTGTGTCATCTGCATAAAAATGAAAACTCACACCATTGCTGTGGATGACATGCCTCAGGGGTAACATGTATAAAGAAAACAGGAGGTCCAGGCCCAGACTACTGAGGAACCCTACAGGTCATCATACTACATTTCTCTATTAAGACATAATCAACAAATTAATTTTCAATAACTTATCATCCTTAGTTACAGCCTCAAAGATAATAATATGTTGCTTTAAGTTATTCGATTCATATTCTCCCCTTCACAAATAATAGATGTTACAAATCTCAGTATGGTGTACAAATCTACCTGCAAACACCTTTTTTAATCCCTTTCCATTAACACGTTTCCATTTGGGACATCAGTGCTCCAGCTTGTGCAAACACCCTGGATGTTATAAAGACCTGTGGTAGGCATTTTTGTGGATTGGTTGAAATTGGTTGACCATTAATCACTGAAAGGATCATTTATTGTCAGAGTCGCATGTTGGAAGTTAATGCATCACTGTAGTCTGGGTAAACCACCAGAGATGATTCTTAAAATTGATTTGGGTTAAGAGATAGGGCCTGGTCCTGGGTCAGGAGGTGACAATGGAGCTACCAATCTGGTTAGAAATAAAGCCAATAACATGTTTACTGTGATGGCCATGCTAAATCAAAGCGGTTTCAAAAATAATGCACACACCTGAGGACGTAGGTAACGCTGAGGATGCAGAGCGGCTGGGGGATGCCAGGTCTGGACCTGGAGGGTCGGACGCTGGGGATGACAGCACTGTGACTCTCCACCCAGACGTAACCTCCACCTTTCACCAGCATCCTGTACTGACCGCTGACTGACTGGTTCTTCAGACACACTGCGGGGAAATACGTTAAGTTAGTTAGTTAAGTATTTATAGGAGTGTAGTGTGTGTGCGCGTGCACGTCTGTGTGTGTGTGTCAGTGCTTACGGTTTAGATGATTTTTGTTCAAACAGCTTGTGTCCAGTGCGTGACAGAGATCATAGATGGAGCGGCCCAGCAGCTCCTCAGGTCTGTAGCCCAAAAGAGAAGTCACTCTGCACACACAGAAACACACACGAGGCAAAATGATTTTATTTTGCAAGTCAGCAACACTGAGGATTAAAAGCATGTTAATAAACCAGTCACTGTTGCCTTTACAAACAACTGCACAGTCATTCTTCTTTAATCCCAATGACAAAAGTGCAAAAGCCAAAACCAAAAGCAAGTTTACAATTCACTGCTTTCATACAGTCACACATTATGCTGTGCACTCATTCTCAGCTGGCAAGGGTTTGCATTATAACCACAGAGCTGTTTATATAAACATAGGTCAGGCCCTGAAATGTGTTACACTGAAGGTTATTAACTACCAATCTGCTATAACTATGACATATCAGGATTTTCTAACCAGAGTCATAATGAAACTTGTTTTAATGATTTCTACTTTAATGTTTGAACTGTATACTGTAGCCGATTTTTTGGTTGAGCTTTCTTGGCTGAGGATTTGCTTCTTGATTCAGATAGAACACTTAATGCAGCACAGTTTTTAAACGAAATTGGCTCCGAATTGGCTTCGAAAATTGTCCCTTTTTGAAAAAATATAATTTCATAATATCCAGCACTGCATGATAAGATTACCAGACATGTTCCTGTTTTTCAACTTAACATCCTGCATTCATTTTAAATGTATTAAAGTAATATATATGGTGGTTAAAAATGCTTCTGCATGGGGGTTTTTTTGTTGGGGGTTTTTTCCCGTTGTTATTTATTTCCGCTTATTCACAAGCACTAATTAATCGAAGCTACTAGTTGAAGAGTAATTACAAAAAGACAAGCCTTTTAATAAACAACAAATTCCACCTTTGGTTGAATGCATGTACACACCTCTGGTCACAATAGGTAAACCTCATGTCCATGCTGTGCTGGCTGGTGAAGGTGTATCTGCTGAGCAGGGTGTGTGAGAGAGGCAGAGGCCGACAGGTCAGGAGCAGACAGGAAACTGCAGACGGGTCCACGCACACCTTTGCTCGGCCCTGACAGTGCAGAACCTGAACTCACAGAGTTGGAAATGGGAGGTGTGATAAAAATCATCATGATGTAGACCAGGGGGCCATTTTTTAAAAAGATATTTTTAAGCCGTACTGTTTCTCACGAACCTTCCAAGTAGCCGACTTGAGGTTGGCGGTTCTTCCTCTGTGAGTCAGAGCACTTTTTATCCTCATGACAAAGTCCCTCTTCTCACCGTACCAAACTTCCTCTAAAAATAAGTAATTAATTTAGCCACATGGACAAAGCTGTATGATTATATACTCACTGGACACTTTGTTAGGTACAATATGCTAAACCACCTTTATGGCTTCAGAACTTCTTTAGTTGCCGGTTTATCAGCTACGCATCAATGATGGGAATCTCCCATTCCGTTGAAGAGATGTGGTGACTGTCGAGACTATTTGAGTACAGTGAACTCATTTTCATGTTCAGGAAACCAGCTTGAGATGATTTGAGCTTTGAGACAAGAACCTGTCATCAGTACATGCTCAATGGAAATAGTCAGATAGGCTCTGGTGTTTAAAGTGCGTCATTCGGTTCAGTGGGTCATAAAGGGCCAAAAGTGTGACAAGAAAAGATCCCCCGCACTATTATAAGTCCACCACCAGCCTGAAATGTTGATTCAAGGCAGGATAGATCCATCCTTTAATGTTGTTTACACAAAATCATGACCATACCATGTGAATGTTGCAGCAGAAACTGACACTCATCAGAGCAGGTGATGTTTTTATAATCTTCCTTGTCCCATTTTGGTGAGTCCGGCAGAAGTGGCACCCAGTGTGGTCTTCTGCTGCTGTAAACCAGTTGCTTCAAATTAACATGTTGTGGATTTAGAGATGCTCTTCTGCGTGTCTTGGATGCTACGAGTGGTTATTTGAGTTGCTGTTTTAATGCTCAGTTTGAACTTCCGTGGGTCGCCTTGACAACATCTACATGCCTAAATGCACAGAGTTGCTGCCGTGTGATTGGCTGATTAGATATTTGCTTTGAAATGGTGTCCAACATATATGAAAAACGTATACCCTTGATGTTCAAATACCCACCTGCTGTTAGACGCAGATTACTTCTGATTTCTTCATGGTCACAGGGATGAGTATATTCAAAAATGTTGTGTCCCATCAATTCAGTCTTTGAGAAAACATAGAAGAGTATTTCAGTCCTGAATCCTACTGGTTATTTAAAAGAATAGTAAGAATATATGTGGGTTTATTTACCTGAGTCAGGCCCATGTACTTGCTGACATTGTCAGACAGAAAGATCATGTCTCCCTCAGTGGACAAGACCATGACAAATCCCTCCAAGATCCCCAGATACATGTTTGTCTCCTGCGAGGCTTCGAATTCCTCTGTGTCTTTCTCCTCTTCGTCCTGTGCTCCGTCACAGCCGCTCTGTTCATCTCCACCTTCCACCGCTTGCTGATATGTTATCATGTGCCTACTCCCGGCATTTATCCCATCATTTTCTAAGACAAACAGAGTGGTTTTTACATGACAAAGCTTTCTAGTCTACATTTTCAGTGGATAACAAAAGATGCGTTTCCTTTTTCATTTTGTGTGTTTGCTTCAGCTGTTAGTACTTGTGTTATCTTAGACTTCCTCTTTCTAAAACCAATCTGAATCTAAAACCCACAAGCCCGTTGAATTTTTTTTCTTCACTTTTTTTTTTTGCATCTCCACATTTTAACAATGTATTAATCTGAAAACCTTTTAAGTAAGCAGAAAAAACTACACGAGCCTGTTATCCTAACTTGTCTTTATTAGTCCAGTTCCTTTTTATGAATAGTGTAACCCTTGTTAATTTTTTGTATATACAATTGACAGATGTTTTCTAAATGCAGCACGTGCGGCAAAGCATCAGTTTTTATAGGTGTCTAATTTTAAAGAGATGGCCAAGGTGTCTGCTCACAACACGGCTGTGCAGAACTGACAGATTGTGGCTTGCAGCTTTCTTGAGAACTGATGATCTAAACGGCACGACTGAGTGAAATTAGCTCACACAGGAAACAAAAGAAAAAAGAATTTGACAAAAACAAAAACAAAAGCAAAAACAAAAAAGGGTGTGCTTCTCTGCTCTGTGAGAACCAGCTTGAGTTTTAGATTTTCAGAGAGACTAAATCATTTTGGTTTTTCACACATATTTAAATATCTGGCGTGCTAAGACTTGGTGTTGGGGTTAAGTTATGGTAGTGGTTTGTGGACACTGAGCCACTGGAAGTGGGGCACTGAAAACCACATAATAATAATAATATTAAAATATTAAATCAAGTTGAATTAACCCAATATTCTGGGATGAAGGGATGAAAACATGAATTTGCACATGGCCTTACATAACCCTTTCATACTGCTCATATTTCATGTCCAAGTGTGGAGCCAAGATTTGACTCAGAACTACAACTCTGTACAAATAGTCTCTGTGATGGTAATAAATAGATGATTAATCTATTTATTAGATGTAAGAGAAAAAGAGAAAAAACACTGTGATCACCAAACCTCATGTCCTAAGACAGCCATAATGATTTAAATGTATTTTACTGAACGTGAACTGTTGAGCTTTATTATATAACCATTACAGCTGTTAACCATTTCCTCACTCTTATATCATTAAAACTGCCATTTATAATTATCAGTGTTAATTAGAGATTAATTGTCAGTTGAAACACACAAAATGCTTAAAAAAAGGATTAGTCTGCACATTAAAAGCATCAGTAGGAAATCTTGCATGTGTGTTTTCCACACTCGCTGAACTGGCAGCTCGGTTAGCTTCATAATCTCAGTTAGTTTTAACTCGAATCAGACTGATTTCAGACTTTAATTCTAACTTGTTTATTTTTAGATTATTTTGCTCCGTTGTGGGTGCTCACGTGATGTCCTTGCATTTGTGTTGTGCTTTTTTAGTTCTTCTGACCACACAAAGCACTTTTAGCTACAACTCACACTTTAACCACACATTAATACACCGCTTTATTCCATCTACTTCAAGCACTTTATTCTGCCTCACATCCACAACCAGTTTCGACTCACCAGTTAACCTAACATGGATGTCTTTGAACCGTGGGAGGAGACGAGGGGACGGGCCAAAAGGAAACTGAAGGAAACCCCTGAAGGCCCAGAGAGCACACGTACACTCCACACAGAAAATTTAAACCAGGAACTGTGAGGTAACTATACTAACCACTCCACCGCCATGCTGAAAAATTTCAGATCTTGTGTTTGTGTCAACAGATCCTGTGACCCCTGTACGACCGCTCTTCCTTATGTGCTCCATATATGATCACTCTTATGCTGTTTTACTCTTACTCTGTTAACAGATTTCTTTGGGTCAGGTGGTAGAGCTATGAGCTCCCCCCAATACTTCCATCAGAGTATGAATATGAGTGTGTGAATGTGTGGTTAACGGCAACTGGGTTTCGATAAAAGGCTTGTGTATGAATGTGTGAATGAGGCTTGGAGGAAGAAAAACACTTTAAATGCTAAAACTGAGTAGAGAAACACCATATACAATTGTGTTGAGGTCCACCTTGAACTGTCACTACTGTCCCATATGAAATACACATAGACACGGCATGCACAGTTGCAGGATTCCCTAAAATTGATGTAAAATCCATTTGTAAAATATTTTTAGCACCTGTTAGTCATGTTAGTCATTTTCTGTGTGTTTCAGGTGACTTTAGAAACATTTAAAGCATTTCTGCTGCTATCAAATGTCAAAACAGGTCAAATTGAACCCAAACACAAACTGAATTTAAAGCGGATGGATTGACTGTTGTGAGACAGGCGCAGAGCAAACACAAAGACTCCTGGGATTCTTGGCAGGATAATGGATTGATAAATAAATAGGCCAGACACACCTCAGCAAGAATTAAATAGTTTAAACAGCCCAATTGCATGTATTTATTTATGGATATCACCTTATTGGAAATCTGTTTGTATTATGAAACACATTATTTTTGAACAGCACTGTTAACACTTCAATTTTAGCTATTTTTGTGCTTGTTCTCTACACTTTGTGAGCTATTTTGGGGGGGGGGGGGGGGGGGGTTTGTATGAATTTCCCAGATTTCAGGAGAAATAAAGGAAATCTCATCAAAGAAACAAAGCATTTACATCATTTGAAGGTTTTCTCTATATTTCACTATATTTTCTCTAAAACCTGCAAACTAATATCAGTGCCCAGAACATAAATGGTGCCATAAATATGTAAATGCGTATATTTACTGACTTCAAGTGGTGTTTTTCTCCTTGTGATTCAGTTCGCTCTGAGTGTATCTCACACACAGAGGCCAGTGTTAAATGTCTTCACATGCGCGCTGTTACCTTTGAGCAGAGTGTGCATGCGTATGTAGCTGAGGGTCAGGCGAATGACGGAGGGCTTGTCCAGGTGAGCTCTGATGGAGGGCTGCAGCGGCAGGAGGCGAGACAAATCCCCAAACACGTCAGACTCCACTCGCCGTCTCCTTCGAGCAGCCTCACGGCTGATTGCTCTTCAGAAAGCAGAAGTCAGGAAATGCAAAGAAGGCTGAACTAAATTTCTCTCAATCAAACTTACATCAGATTTTACTACCTAAAATTAAGTTAGATAAGTTTATAAACACCATTTTACTGCAAGTATGCTCTATGCTGCACACAACATAGATACATATAAACTAGAGAAAACTCACTCATTTAGTCACTAAAGTAAAAGTGAGATGATACTGGATGAAGTGCATTTTCTCAAAGACTATTTAAAATGTACTCTCTTTGATATCGGAAGATAATATTGTTCATTTTCTGCATTTTGCCTGCTAATGTTGTGACTCTGCAGACTTGGATTCTGTGTTCAAACTGATGTAAGGAAAAATAAATAAATAAATAAAGTGACATTGTTCCTCAGCTTTACAGGAACTGTAAAAACAGTCATGTTTCAGCTTCATCACACTGTGAACTTTTGACATAATCTGTGTGAGTTTAGAGAATTTCTCAATATGTGACACTTCTTCAATCTCCATGCTTATTCCTACTTCACCTTCAGTGTTTTTACTGCTAACATTGCCTCATTTCTACTGAAAGACTTGATTCCAGAGCTTTACCTTGAAGTATTTGAATTCTATCTTTTGCAGTTTTTAGTGTCTTTGTTTTTTAATAGTTCACCCACCACTGATGAAGAGATGTGGAAGGTCAACAGTGCACCGTGGTTAAGATCTGAGGCATCCAGAGTGGCCACAGCACTCTCTTTGACCTCACTTCTTTACCTCGGTTAGCTGGCAACTCACTTAAACTTGATCTATTAAGATTTATTGCTGCCAAATGAATGCCCCTATGAACAAAGCAACACGCTGCTTTACCTTCTCTTCTCCTTGTCAGCTGTCATCGTGCCTCGCAGATGTCTCGCATGGTGAATGACGGCTCGAGAAAGCAGGCGCGATGGCAGCAGGAGTTCACGGCACAACAGCGAATCTCTGCACTGCAATTTGCACCATCACAGGTAGACTAGTTCATCAGACAGGCAATTAGACCCACGGTGCTGCACAGATGACTTGAATGGATTCCAAACAGTCTCATCTCCCCTTGGCATGCAAATTACCTAGAGGGCTCCAAAAGTGATGATAGGTCAGCCTTGATGAGAAGCATCTCCCTCCCCTCTTCTTTCCTCCTCCCTCCACTCCACCCTCCCTCCCCTCTTCTTCTTCTCTTACATAAACTTTTGAGCATCCCACAGATTTGCCTCTGAACAGCAGCAGGTTAGAATCGATTAAAGCAAAGAAGGGGAAAAGAACAATAAGAAAAAGACACAATGTAGTCTGGGATTGATGTAGACAGCTCAGTGTTTTATTGGAATCAGACCAGACAGGACTAGCCCGGCTGTTGCACTACATTTTGGCACAGAGTAAGATAGTGTGACCAGGAACAGCCCTACCCCTGGGTGCACAAAGCTTCACTACACATCAACTCTACTGCACAGAGAGCAACCAGCTCATCTTCAGATCACTGTACAGTACGCAACAGTCCTTCTGTGTTTAGTGTGTGTGTGTCTGCACAATAGAAAGTGAGAAGAAGGGGGAGGTGGAAAAGGAGCTAGTCTGTATTGGTGCTTATTGTGTATGTGTGTGTGTGTGTGTGTGTGTGTGTGTGTGTGTGTGTTTGTGTGTGAAGTGAGAGGTAATTCAGCTGCTGGCTCTCAACACGTCTTATCAACCCGGCTGTAACAGACCTATAATAGTATAGTTATAGTATTATGCACAAAGGATTTCTCCAGATACACTTTACAATAATAATAATAATAATAATTAGATTTAGAATAAAAAAGAGAGAAAGAGCGAGAGAGAGAGAGCAATAAGAAAGAAAAAGCCATTCTTGAAAACATAAAGAGCAAAAGTCAGAAAAAATAAAGCGTGTGGTTTTGGCTGAAAGAGCTGCTGGATGTGGAAAAGGGGAATTGGTGCTTTGAAATAGAGTGCAAGGAAAGGGAAAACACTGACGGTTGCTATGGAAATGCTAAAAAACAGACAGAAAAGGGGAAAAAAGAAATTCACACATTCGCACGCATGAAAATATACATTCACAATAATAATAATAATAATAACAATAATATTAATAAAAAGGCCCACATTCACACAAAAAGGGCAGACCAAATCTCTGAACCTAACAGACGGATGAAATAGCTGGAAATGGGGCTTTTCACTGCTACACAGGCCGCCTCTAACACTCTGCTCGACATAATTAGTTCGATAGCCTGTAACTCGTAAGCTCGACATTCACTTTGTACACAAAGGACAGAGAATGAGTGAATACTTCAGTCATACCATAATCCAACAAAAACAATTTAAAAAACACATTTTGAGGAAGAAAAAAAACCACATACACACACGCGCGCACATGAACAAACAAACCATAAAATATATAGATAGTCAGGGTATTGCACAAAAGGGGATTTGGCCCTAACTGGTCCACAATAAGGACAGTAATAACACAGGTAGGGTGCTTGTCCATGCGCCACGACGCTCCTTTAATAGCAGACAACACCAGCACGATACAGCCACTCAACACAGGCTATATACAAGCCTCTGCACCCGGCACCCACAGTCCACATGTGTACAGGTGCCGGGGAGAGAAGCAGTGTAGGTGTGTGTATGTGTGTTTGGTTTTGTCTGAGCGTGTGCAGTGACCTTGTACTGTAGGAGTGCGCGAGGGCACGTAAAACTTGGGATTGTAGTGTTTGTACGCACGTGAGCGTGTCGATGTGTGCGTGCGTTTGTTTGTGAGAGCGTGTGCATATTCATATTTAAATTCATATTCATATTCATAATGAACCCAGGCAACAACAACAACACAATGCAAGTAAATTATATCTCAAAAGTAACAACAGCCAATAGCTTCAAAGTAAAGGACTGACCGTGTGTGTGTGTTTGTGTGCGTGTGTGATTTGTAAAGGGATTTTATGGATCTATGGAGTGTCAGCATGTGTGAGTGCGTGCATACCGAGTTTAGTGTGGCTGGATCTGTGTGTATTTGTGTGTGTGTTAGGTATGCGTCTCCTCGGGGGCGCAGTAGGAGAAGTCCTTGAACTCCTCCTGGTTGATCTGTCGGATAATGGCCTCGTCCGTGGGCGTCAACACGGGGTCCTCCTTGGTGAAATCCTGGTCGAAGTTATTCACATCTCGTTTGGTCTTCTGCAGACGCATGCACACGAAAACACACACACAAAGGCACAGACGGAGGGAAGGATGTCAGAGAACGTTCAAAATTACATGACAGCGACACCTTCTGACCACTGTGACTTACTGTTCCTTGAAAGGTGCTCTCTTAGGGGGTCTTTAATTAACACGCCACAAACCTTTTAAATCTAGCATTAGCAAAATTGGGATTTCAAGCCTTTTAAGCTACTTTTAGAGACTAAATGGCACCATCTTTCTTTCACAAACAAAATGAATAAACACATATTAAAATTAAAGTAATTCAGTACACTGAAAGACTTTTTAAAAACACATATTTACTTGTTTTTGAATGATTGACAGAGACAGAGTGCGCTTAAAGCCTGCCCATTCTGGAGGGGGAAGCAGGTCATGACTCTCAGTTGACCTCGTAGTATGTGAACTTCCCTTTTTCGATTCTGCCAGCAAACAACTGAATGGGTGACTGTGTCCAAACCTTTGACTGGTACTGTGAGAATTACTCAACATAACGAATTGAGATACTTTTTCAATCTCCGTGCTTATGCCTACTTTAACTTCAGGCTTTCTAGGCTTTAAAATTCCTGAAAGCTAACCTGAAGACTTTTGACAGCATAGTAATAAAGGTGTTGATGTTGAATTTTATATATGAGACAAAAAGAGACGTACAGTATTAAAAAACAATCCCCGATGAAAGTCTACGATGCAACTTGACACCAGCAGAGATGGTGGTGAAAATATAACAGCCACCGCAGGGCTTTAAAACCTTATTTGACTGGTCCCACTTACCCTAATGTTTCAAATACTTTGCTAACATTAGCTTTTTAACAACTAACTGCAAATGGGGTGATAAAATAAACCTCACAGTACAGGTACAAAGAACAAAGTACAAAGAACAGGTCCCCCAACTCGGCAGTAGAGGCAGGAATTACCAGAGAGGATGGCAGTGCATGAAATATGCCCTCATGTTTACAGTATTCATAGAATATTTTACTTTCACATGACACTCCTTACAAATCCATCTCCTTTGTCCCTTTCTTGTTAAAAAAGGCAACATCTCTGATTTAAACACATACAGCACTTCTCTCAGGCCTCCATCTTTGTTTTACCAACTTCCAAATGAAACCCAAAACTCAACAGCACCACCTGGTGGACTAAGAAAAAGAAGCGTTTTTTTTGGCTGTGTGCTCTTTTTAGTTTAGCCATTGCCAGGTAATGTTAGCGAATATTACCTGAACATTGCAGCTTATGTTTCGTTCTGCTACAGTTGAGATTTTAGCTTAATGATGAATTAGCATTTTGAGAAACAAGTATTTTTTGAGTATTTTGCTAGTTTGTTGGTGTAGTTCCTGCTCAGTATATGTCATGTATATAGTCTTTCAGCATTCCAAGTAAATTTAAAACTAAAGAATAATAATTCGGATACCTATCCACAAGTTCACAAAACTACTGAGCCTTGAAAAATGTTTAGTATCAAATACACGATGCATTACTGAAGGTTTATGTGTGAAATAGCTGCATGTAAAACTGTGGCCTGTGTGAGTTCGTGCAGAGTGTGTGTCTCTTACAATCCGGGGTTTAAAGGGTGGTTTGACTTTTCTCTGCTCCAACAGTACCCAGTCGATCTCTCTGAAGAAGGCGTGGGTCTTGATGGCCTCCTCGCCACCCTGGCTCACGACGCAGCCCAGACGCTTGGCCGGGTTCTTTGTCATGAACTGCACAAATAAAACATTTGTATTTTTGGACTTATTCTTCCAGAAAAGCAGGACCTTGAAAACTATTAGCTGTGGTTTAATCCATAACAAAATACACTTCACATCTTTGTTTGCACAAGTAAAGACAAAGGATTAGGGATTGAGGAGATAAGGGGGGGGGAAAAGCATTTTGGTGCTAATAATAGAGCCGAGGCATAAACGGCTCTTTGTTTTTAGCATCCACAGAGTCACTGGCAGAGTGATCAAACAGGTCAGCAGAGTGCCGGTGTTATTTACCGCGTTGCTTTTGTTCTGCTGTCTGTTCGGCATTATAAGAGCACTTTGTGATTCACTGCAGTTTTATGACTGCATTTAACCTTTTTTTAATTCTCCTCAGTGTCCGAGGAAAGTGCAGCATGACACCTTTGCATCAAGTGCACTTTGAGTTTGATTTGCTCGTGTGACGCTCTGAGGATAGAAATCTGAATGAAAGTTAAAACGGTGACCACAAGACTGAATTCTTCTCTTGCAGGAACAGTTTTTGTTAATTGAGATGCTGTTGAGTTAAAGCCTGGCCAAGTCTGGGCTGGAATTGAGCCTTTTAGACATTGAAGTTTGTTTTTTGTTTAACTTAACTTCAACTTATCTGCATCGTCACACTCGTTACAGTGCTCATATAGCCGTTCTACATTTCTCTTCATAGCACGTTTAATAAATGTTGGTTGTCCATGTTAAAATACACAAGTACTTTATTAGTACATTCACTCCCAACCACTCATAGGAGGTGGCTGCTGCTCCCTGAGCCTGGTTCTGATGGAGAGTTTTTCCTTTCCACTGTTGCCAAGTGCTAGCTCATAGTGGGGTTATCTGATTGTTGGATTTTTTCTGTATTACTGTAGGGCCTTTACCTGACAGTATAAAGCACATTAAGGAGACTGTTGTGATTTGGCACTATGTGAATAAAACTGAACTGATTTGAATTGATTTTGATCAAAATCTCCTAAATACAGTTAAAATAAACTAAGCTTTCCTTGTAGAATCAAAAGAAATTGGTGATGAGAGCTTCCCAAGAGCTTCCCAGTCCTACAAAAATGTCAGATAATGTTGGGAGAGACGACACGTACCGCTCGGAGAATAGAAACAGCCTCTTTGCTGAGCCACACGGGGTAGAGGACATCGTCGTGGAGAATCGACTCAAACAAGTCGTCTTCATTATCGGCTTCGAACGGAGGCTGTCCGGCCATCATCTCATACATCAGCACCCCAAGGGCCCACCAGTCCACAGAGGCTCCGTACTCCAGCTCCTGCAGGATCTGAATTCAACCAAATGACACAGCTCAAGATGATTACGAGGAAATACATTTCTGCTTGCGTGACATCCTGCAAACAGATCCATTGAGGTGAAGAGCCTCAATAGGATGCACTTTATTCCACTTTAAGTGGTGTAGAAAAGCCAAAACAACGGATAGACCTAACTAATGTCATCAGCAGCAGGAGTGTAAGGGAAACTGAACTACTTAAAGATCATCTCCATACATGTTTAAGAGAGATAAAAAGTCTCTGCATTGAATAATAATTTATCTTTCATATGCTTTTTGACTTCTTAAAAGCATATCTACTTAAAAATTATGCAAATAAAAGTCCCTTGAAATGCTTTAACTGCTGCACACAAGTTTTCTTCAACTTCAGTGTCCACCTTCAGCTGATGTGCACAAACACAGACTTGTGTAATACCCATGATAAGTGATTGCACTCAGATGCGTCATGAACACATGGCACTTCGGCCGGTGACATTTTTAGGCAATTTATCCAAAAAGTGTTTGATTGATTCCTTAACAAAGACTAAACATTATATTTGTAACCAAGGGGACTGAGAGTCCCCCAGAAGTTAATGACCCCACAGCACGCACGGTGGTGGAGCCAATAAATGCTTGTGATGACAGCGAAGTCATATGACCCTGAAATGAATGAAGATTGTTCCCTTTCGCACTGAGCAACAGAGCCGGATGTTGATTGTTGTTAATATGATTGTTAGTCCTGACTAAAAGGGAGCTAAAGTTGGATAGACAGCATAAGATATGCACAACTTCTGGGTCTAAAATGTGGCCCAAAACTCTGCTGTGACCTAAACCTGTATTTTTTTTTTTTTTAATGGCCAGCAGGGGGCAGTGCAGCAGGCTGCAAAAAATGCTTACGGCTGCATAGAAATCGGCTCCCTTATTTTTGAATTCAGAAAACACTTTCTAATGAACTTATGGGCTCAACTTCAAATTCCAGTTCACACACGGTTAAAAAATGAAGCCATTTCGTAAATTATAGTCATTATTAGGACCAGACAAGTGGTTTGTGGGGTCCTCGGCTACAGTCTGTCCGTCACTCGTCACGAGGTTTTAAAACAGCAAGACAGCAAAAATGAAAAGCACTCAGCTCATGGGACTTCCATCTTTGATACATCAGTACAATACTGATAAGTCTGAATCTGTGATTTTAACTTAGCTCAGATTAATGTTATCAGGACAGATGTTCAAATATCCAGGTGAAATATAATGTTGTTAATAGCTAATAGCTACTTAACAATACAAGGGTAAGAATATCGACCATTATACCCTATCAACATAAAGAAGTGCAGGCCCTTGAGTTAATCTCACCTCAGGGGCAATGTAGTCCGGGGTGCCACAGAAGGTGGTGGTAGTGACTCCGTTAATGATGCCCTCTTTGCACATACCAAAGTCTGCCAGCTTACAGTGACCCTCAGCATCCAAGAGGATGTTATCCAGCTTCAGATCCCTGTAACAGAAAGACACAGATACACTTTTAGCACCATCTACTTTCTGGGAAAGTTTGGTTCACTGGGGGAGGTGCATGCAATGTAAACAGATAATAAGCACTGATGTTTTCTATGGCTTTTCGTACCAAAATAAAAAGCAAAATATAAATATATATTTTCTCTTTGACAGTTAAGAGTGACCTTGATGGAAAAACCAAATGTGGACAGCAGGGTGTTTACCTATAGATGACTCCGTTACGGTGCAGAAACATAAGGGCTGAGGTGACTTCGGCAGCGTAGAACCGAGAGCGAGGCTCATCGAACTTCCTGGATCGTTGAATCTGGAACATCAGATCTCCTCCATTCACATATTCCATTACAAAGAACAAACGGTCCTGCAGACAGAGGGAGGGACGGAGTGGTATTAGACAGGAGAAATGCAGTCAGCTGTTGAATCTGTACGTTTTGCTTCACACGTCAGCCTACCCGTGTCTGGAAACAGCAGTACAGCTGGGTGAGGTAGGGGTGTCGACGGGCGAGGGCCAGGATGCGCTTCTCGGTCATGGTGCAATCCACGTCGTCGTCCTGCAGGATGACGTCCTTCTTCAGAACTTTAACGGCGTAAACGTCTTCTGTCCCCTTCAGCTCCGCCAGCATCACCTGGATAAAAGATGCGCAGTATGAAACGGCAAAAATGTGTTTATTCCGCGATCTCAGCGTTAACACCTTTTTCTTTTTACGGGGTCATTCGTTATCTGTGGGTGTTTCGAATTGTAGGCATCTTGCATTACAACTGAGTACAACCCATAGTTGCACGGTGATGAAGTGAAGCATTTGTACCACATGGGATTTATGATACATCAGCTGAATTATAATTCAGAATGAATGCAAACATAGATCAGGAGGCATCTGCTTCCACGTATAAGTTATGACTTACATTAATTATTTATTATATACACTGTCTTATATAGGCAGTGTTTGTTTTGTGAGCACTTTACAAGCACTTTGGTTGCTGTATTGAAATGAGCTCTCGAAGTAAACTTAATCAGACTATCTGCCGACTCAACGTTGAGAGTGACGTGTAAAATCCAGGCTGATTTTGTTTACACCGACAAGCCAAAACAAAAACCCATCACTTCTTGATATGCTGTCTGTCCTTCAAGTGCTCTGATCCAGTGAGGCATGGACTTCTAAAGGTGCCCTGGAGTTTTCTGGCACCAAAACAAAGATCCTGTAATTCCTGTAAGCTTCGGGCAGGCCTTGTTTGTCCATGCTTGGACCAACTTTATCCATCTGCAGCCTGCAAGACTGCAGGACGCACACAAGTAATGCAGTAATGCCTACTACAGGACGCTTCAAACGCTTGTTACTTAAGGTGAGGATTAGGCGTCCTGGTGCGCTGGCACAACTCGCACGCTTTGGTTCCAAGTTACGTCCCGCACGTGCTTTTCATACTAGGTTCAACCACAGTTAGTAGCCTAGGTAGATGAAGAGCAGATGCCCATTTCCTTAATCCTTAATTAGCCTTCTGCTTCTATTATTCACAAGTGTTTTATTTTTTTATACCTCTTTGCTTCTTTTTCACACCTTTTCTTTCATAATTTTTTAATGTTTCTCTGTTTTGAATATCTTGTGATTTTCTCCCTCTTTTTTAATACACTACCTCACCAAAAAAACAAAAAGGTCACCATGTGGATTTACTAAGCAAATAGGTAAGAGCCTTCTACTAGATAATTACTGCAGTGATTAATAGGCTTCAGGTCTGCAACAGTGAGTAACTTCTTCTTTCTCCAAACCACCATATCGGAAGACATCTCCTCTGGTCCTGGAAAAGATGCTTCTTCGTTTCAGAAGGGTCAAGTTACTGCATCAAGCAAAGAACACAATAAAGAAGACTGCTGAAACCTCTAAAATTAGGTTAAGAAGTGCCAAAGGCATTACTGACAACCCGGAAGGATAGTGGTGAAACATCATCTTTGAGGAAGAAATGTAATCAGGAAGTAATCTTGAATAACTGCGATTGGACACCCCTTTAACATTTGCTGAACTCGAGCGCTAAAAGGAAAGGGAAATAAGAGCATTTCAACAAAGTGAAGAGAGCTTAATGGATCGGTGCCAAACGGCTGTGCCCGCCTAACAAAACCGCTTATCAATAAAGCAAATCAGGAAAAAGGCTTTGGTTTGCTGGGAAGCAAAGAGATTGTAAAAAGCGGAAAAAGGTGACATGGTCAGAGGAATCTGGATGTTTAATCTGTTTTCCAGAGCGATCAGTATATCTGAGTAAGAGGAGAGGTGGACGAAGCGATGAAGCCTGTGGGAGCAGTGTTATGACCTGGGTTTGTGTCAGCCGGTCAGGTTGAGGAATGTTATGCACCTGAAAACATCGGGTCAGCTGACTACCTGATTAGACTGAATCATTTTTCATCAACTGAGTTTTTTTCTCCTCGACGGTGCAGCCGCGTTCCAAGATTGCAACGACAGGAATCATTAGGCTGAAACTGTGAAAGAGTCCAGAAAATCTACATGTTGGAGCAGACTTCATACAGCGGCCCCGACTCTCACATCTCCAAGAGAGGGAGCTCTGGGCTGAACAACTGATGCATATCTGAATGAAAATAAATGAAGTGACATTGCACAAGCTTTTCAAAACGATGCAACAATGCAACAAAGTTAAAGGTGGTCCAATGAAATGTAAGAGTCCTCCCACTGCGCCAGACAATGGGAAACTGGCTTGGCTCGTTACTCAGACTGGGTCGTCTGGCTTTGTCAATTTTGCTCAGATTCATCCTGTTCAATCACAGACTGCAATAGGTGTAAGATCATCAATATGAATCACTCCAGTGAGTGGTCATAATGTTTTAGCTCGTCGGTGTATTATAAAATGCAAGAGGGGGTTTACAGTGATAAAATTATGAATGGAACAATATTATATTATCTGTTTTTGGTCTCTAGCAGCTGGTGATTGAAACAAATGGCTCTTTATCTGCTCAGAGCCCCAATATATTTACCAGCTATTCTCTAACCTACCATCTGGTGTTGGGCAGGTAATCTGCAGTAACTATACAAAGGTTTTACAGTGACCTGCTGCTGGACATTGTATCAACATGGTACCAATTAATCCTGCAACCCATAAATAGAAAACAATAAGCAGAAAAATCTAAACTGCACACAAAACATTACATTTAAATTATAAATAAAAGCAGGTGCCTGAATCGAATGCAATGCACATGAGCGTCAGTCTATTCTGCTCCCCTGATATTATTCACTTCCCCTGATAATTCAGCTGTTATGAATAATGGGAACCCCGTGAACTGGTTGTTGATTTAAAAAAAAAACAACAGTTTAATTATAAACATAATGAGGAACAAACAAATAAACATCCCCCTCGCACGCCTCCTCCGAGCTCTCCCACCTTGCCGAAGCTGCCTTTGCCGAGAACCTTGATGAAGTTGAAATCCTTCAGGCTCCTCCTCTGGCTCTCTCCGTTCTGCCTGGCTGCCGAGGAGGATGAGGAAGAGGAGGTGGTGGAGGAGGAAGAGGAGGAAGAGTGCTGAGGTCCCTGCTGGTCGAGCGACAGCGCGTCCTGCAGGCGATCCAACTCTGCCAAGTCTGTGGGTGTCATCGGAAAAGCAGATCAGACATCAGCAAAAACAGGCTGGCTGACTTTTCTCTTTTTTCCTGTCAGCATTCAACTCAATTATATGGAAATAAGAGCTGTTTAGAAGCATTACACATTTGTTACTGATTGCTTTTCAATAAACTTTGAAAAAAAAAAAACAAAACATGATAACATCCTCTGTTAAAACCTGGAATGATTCACTCCCCGGACCAGGGCGATTAAATAACAGCAGCGAGCGGCGCCGTTGTCATCGGCGTTTGGCTCGACGAGAACAAAAAAAAAAAAAAAATGGGACGACTTCCACAAAGAGAAAGTTAACTTTTTTATTTCTCAGCTTGCAAAGTGTGATAATGCGATGACTAACTGTGACAACCAAATGGTGGTGGGCGGTGGAGGGATAATTCAATTTTAGCTTGTTTTTAGAAAAAAAAAGAGAGAAAGAAAAAAACAATAACATTTAACTTATTTTTTAAAAACAGCAACAATATTATCGCTGAAATCGAATGACTACCCCTCACTGGTAGAATTACACATTAAACCGCCCCCCCGCCGTACCCATCTCGAAGCGGGCTTTTAAACGTCTTTTTGTTGATGTTGCGTATGTGGTTTTTTGGTGTGTGTGTGTGTCGTGTTACCCTGTTGTGAGGGGGAGGTGGGGACAGCTGGCTGGCTGAAGCTGTTCTCCTCAGTCTGAGAGTGCTCAGGAGGAGACTGGGGAGGGTCCTGCCCTGGAGTCAACTGAAGAAAGAGAGAAACACAGAGAGAGTCAACATGGCCGTGCCTTTGGGCTGTCCTCTAAAAATCTGTTTCCTGAATCGCGAGTCACGGAGGTGAATCCAAGTTTCTCAGTTGAAAATCGGAGCTTTAAAGCTGCTTTTTACACGTCCAACGCAGGCCTGAACTTTTAAAGGCATTACTAAACACGGGAGCACGTGAGAATACAAATGCGCAACGCAGTCGCTCCCACACAAAGTCTGTGTGATGTCTGATTGACCCAGTGTAAGAATAAAGCAGGTAATAGCTCGGTGAATTCACAGCGAGCGAGTGGGCGTCATGTGTCCTGCCTCCTGTGTGCTCTCCCTAACCCAAACCACGCGGAGTATTTACAGGAGTGAGAACCCATCTGAAACCGACTCCTGCCGTTGTGTGCCGCGTGTGAGTGAGGACATCTTTGAACAACGTCCCGAACTGATACTCCAGAGTCTGAAAACAGCTTGTGCTTTTCATCCAACAGTAACAGAAATACATTCAGTTTGAAATGCGTAGTTGGACAAATAGATGGACACCCTTTGAGACGCCTTAGGAGTAAAATGCAAAGATGTGCACCACACGATGATGAAAAACAGACGGTTAGCTTAGCTGGGCTTCCCACAAACACTGGAAAAAAAGAAGGAACCAGTAAGCTCCTTAATTAATGAAGCTCCTTAATTAGCACATTATACGTGTGACTCCACAGGTTAACCTGCCGGCCTCAGGGAAGGTGCTACAGCCTGGGAAAAGTCCCAAATGCATTTTCTGTGCACATCTGCGGTGCTGGAGTTTATTTCCTCGGGTAGAACTCGAGCTCACCACCTGTACATACATGACAACGGTATTTCTCTCTATAAGGACTGAAACAAGTCTTTTCCCATATTATCTTCCTATTTCTCTTGCATTAACAAGGGGAGTTTTGTGGAAACTGGACAAGTGGAGGACAACTTATGTGGTAGGCCTAAAGAAAATGCAGCAGATGAGCAGTATTTAGAAGTCACGTCCTTAAGAGAAAATCTAGTAAAGGCCTGACACGGGCGGCTTGTTACCTTCCTCCTGCGCTGTGCAGTGTTGGAGATCTTGTCAGGTGTGACTCCCAGGTCAGACAGGACCTTGGCGATTCCTCGGGCGTCCACGCCGCAGTTAGGAGCTACATTGGTCTCGCACCGCCTGTGCACATTCATCTTACACACTGTAAAAAAAAGAAAGAAAGAAAATGTGAAATTTAAACACATAAACCATGTCTCCTGCTACTACAACCTAAGTGCTCATTAAAGGCATTTTACTTTAAAAATCCAGAAATGAGTCTGCAAACTAAAAATGTATATATTCTTTAAAATACATTTAGTATAAAACACGAGTTCAGACCAAGGAAGCCATTTTTGCATGACAAAAAACAAGTGCAAGTGGTGGACTTTACTTGGGGATACTTCTGAAAATTAGATTAAAAAGAAATTCTATGTGAGTATGTAGAGTCTATAGCAAAAGCCTAACACTATTTTTTTACCAGAAATGTAATTAATCATGGGGGAAAAGCAATCATTTTTCATTTGTTATCATGTTTTAACAGATGTAATGAAAACACTGTTCCTCGTGGCATCCCTGTTTACATCATGTGGCTTCAACATGCAAATATGAGCACCTGGGCTGCCATGATGTTTCCCCGTGGGCTCTCATGTGAATTCCCCACTGCTCATAAACTCACCTTTGCACTGCAGGCCCTGCCTCATGAGGCCCCACAGCAGGGAGCCGCAGTGGTCACAGAAAGTGGGGACCTTGTAGTTGTGGATACTGAACTTATGGGGCATATTAACACTGAACCGCTGTGAGCCCACCTGCAGAGGGAGACACACACAGAAGAACACACAGACACACACACGGGGGCATTAACGAGAGGTCAGGGTGGCATTATCAGAGGAGCGTTCTGACACACATTGCTTTAAGCAACAGATTTATTCATCAGTGGCCTGAATGTTGAGCGTCTCTGTCCATATTCAGTATTTCTTTCATGATTCCTACTCTCTGAAACTGTGAGGATCAGCATTTAAAATAACAATACAATCAAGTTTAATTGAAAAAGAGGTAAAATAATGCTAATAAAGTCAAATCAAAGTGAGTTTTGGCGTATGTGTATTCTCACTGTAGCAAAAGTATTAAAAGATCATTTGTATTTCTATTGTTGGGGTTAAATTATGGAACAATGCTAACATAACCATTTAAACCTGTTTAATTTTCCTGGAAACAATAGCACAGGCAGCGCACAAAGTTCAATTACCCACAGTGCACACCGCTTTCTATGCATAAGGGCCACAAGACTACTTGGTATATCTTTATATGTGCTCTTCTCACTGTCTAAGTTATGATTTCTGAATAAAAAACAATTAATAAACTTCAGTTGAGCCTTTAGTTAGCAAATAATGAACTGAGGTCCACTAAAAATCCTCTCATTCCTGCAAAGTCTCCGTGCAGCTGAGTGTTTGCAGACGTGTGTACCTCCTCAGGTGTGTCTTCCTGCTTCTTCATGCCGGCACACTTGGTGATGATCAGCTCATGGCAGCGTTTGTGGACAACACACGTGCACACTAAAAGGCATTCACACACAACCTTGGTCAAATAAACATATTTTCATTTTGAACAACAGATGTGTGAGAGGCAGAGGGACATCAGCTTCATCTCAAAGTGTGCTAATCTGATTTTTCCAGCTGCAAACAAACAGCAAGCTATAAGAAAGCCTTATCTGTTCTTATCATATCTCTGATCATATTTACACAAAATTAAGTATGACCTGGGAGGCAAGTGTAGTTCAACAAAGCACTGCAATGCAGCCGCACACTTCTTCGTGCCACTGCCGACCAATCCTGAAAGATCTGGTTGACCCGCTTTGAATATCAATATGAAAAGGCTAACTAACTAAAATTACAAATAATTACAGTCTACAACAGAATGTGGGTGAGTGAGCATTACCACTGACAGCCACACATCCTCTGCACGGCTCTTCATTAATGAGAAAGACCTAATTAGGCCTACAAATCTAACACGAAAAAGACTTCGAAGAGTAGCTGAATAATGATTATTTAACAATATATTCCTTAACTTGTGTATATCTATCTATCCATATCTGTGCAGGTACTATTAGCCTGCTGACTGAGCTGCTTCCTAACTTAGCCGTAAGGGATTTTAATCGTGGGAGTTACATTTTCTGGGTTAAATGAATGAATGAAGGTTAAATGAATAAAAAGCACAAACGGAAGAATTTTCATAGGCAGCACAACTCACTAGGAGACATTAACAATGGATAATTCAGCAAAAAACAGAATTAGTTTCCATTTTTCTTTGTTAATATCCATTACTTTCATATTCACAAGCAACGATTAGTTTACACAGACTGTGCAGTATAAGCAACACGTCAACAGGAGCACATGAGCAGCTTCCGTTCCCTTCCTCTATCTTTACAGGATGCACTCAGGTGTACTGTTGTAGTGTCACAAAACAAAACAAAAACAACCCACATGAAACATAAAAAATATGCTTCGGTTCGAGTGAAATTCGAGCCCATATGCATCAATGAAAACTGCATAGCTCAACCGCCTGCTGCGCAGAGAATCATTTTGACACCTAAACACCATTCTGTTATCAAAACATCTTTATTATGGTTGCATATTTAAACCAGGGGAAAAAAGAAATGCACCGCGTTTAACCACAGACAGCTGTGTTGATAGAGGCATGCTGTTTAAACTCCAGGTGAGACAATAAAATATGATCCAGGAAGTCCAGTTGGCATACCAGATGAATGGATTTAAGGCTTATTTATCAAAGGCCAAATTACTTCAGCACAGGCCTCGGTAGGGTTGCAGTCTCCAGATGGACGGGCTGAACTGTTGAACTCATTCTTCATTCTTCATTAATGACTCAGTTAAGTAATGTTTTGACTGTTAGTTGCTCCCATCTGACCAAATTCTCATTGGTTGAACGACCGACAGTATAAGTAATACGAATATGGTGAATATCATTCGAGTTTTAAAATAAAACTGGGTTAAAATGATGGGAAATGCTGAAAATATACACAAGTATTTAATGTTTAATGTATAAGCCTGGCAGGAAGAGTACTCACAGACTCTGAGGATTTTTAAAACT
Source organism: Simochromis diagramma (assembly GCF_900408965.1). NCBI lineage: Eukaryota > Metazoa > Chordata > Actinopteri > Cichliformes > Cichlidae > Simochromis > Simochromis diagramma. The sequence continues at coordinate 5,755,771 of NW_024386972.1, read as the reverse complement.
CTTTAAAGTTGCCACAAATGTGAGGTTAACAGCAGATAAACTGCATTCACATTAAAGCAAAGGTAAGAGAGGCACAACTTTTGCTGGCTGCACAGTTTCAACCACTCCACCTTCACCTTTTCCACCGCTAAGCTGCATAACATCTTCCACCCGCACCTCCACAGGCTGCATTATGAAGTGAAGTAATGAAGTACCCTAAAGAGTCTGTTAAATAACACTACGAGTTCAAGCTGAATTTTTAGGATATTTGCAAGCACAGAGAAGAAAAAAAGCCTGTGCATGTAATTTTTAATACTATTATGCTTCATTTTGTTTTCTGCTCGTGTAACGCTGTAAATGCGTGGCTCTGGGGTGATGGCGTGGGACCAAATCACAGCTGTCACTCAGCAACATGTAATCCCTCTTGTGTTCTCATGCTTGAATAATAAATGATGCGCAATGTTACTTCAGAAATTGGAGTCTGCCGGAGAAAAGTACTCACCCTGACACTGGTATCCCTGCTTCCCCAGCACGCCCCTATCAGATCACACACAGAGGAGTCAGCATTTCAGCGGCATCACAGCAAGCGAAAGGGGTCAGATACATGCGATAGATGTTTCACCCACCAGATGAAATCTCTGCAGTGTGAGCAGTAGGTCGGCTGTCTAAGATAGGTGGCCATGAACTTGTGTCCATTGACTTGATGGACGCGCCTACGGACGGCGCCCTGTCGCCGGCGAGGGCCGATCCTCTCGCGAAACACGCGCTCCTCATTCTCGTTGGTTCCTGAAGCTGCAGAGGAAAGAAAAACAGTCAAGGTTATGATGGTTAGCAAACAGCGATGCGCTGCAGAGCACTGATTTGGACTGTCGCCTCACAGCCTGTGTGGGTTCTCTCACCTACTTCCTCCCACAGTCCTAAGACATGCATGTTAGGTTAACTGGTGATTTTGAAATGGCCATAGGTGTGGATGGAAGCTAGATAAGGCTCTTAAGTGCTGAGAATAAAACGTCGTGTGAAAATGTGGGAAAAGGCAAACAGTTCTTGTGATGTCATGGCGTGATCATTATGATCAGACTAGAAACTTACTATACAAAGACCAGTTCTTTCCATATAACTAGTTTAAAACAATTATAGAAAATGTCTTTAGCTCTTTAGTTTAAGTCTTTTTCAATTTTGTCAACACAGCAGGCATTAGAGGGATTTTGTGTGCTATGTTTACTTATGTCCACATGACTTAATCAGCCAATTTCCAGTGTTTTCCACCATGACCAGTGACCAGCCGGTCAGCCTTCCATATGACTGATTGTGAGTTGGCCAATTTCGTGCATGTGGAACACACACACACCGGCACAGGTAAGTAAACGGTGTGAAAATGTGTACAACAGCAAACCTAGTGAGACACTTAATCGTTTTAAAGAAGCTAACAAAAGTGGCTAAAGCTAACCAGCGCTCAGAGTGAGCTACCAGCCGTGAGCCTCGGTATGAGCAACTAATCAAAGCAGGAAAATTAAGGGGATGAGGAAAAAAGAGGAACTTATAAATTTATATTGTTATCTGGTTCATTTATAAACATACTGGAAAATTATAATAGTACCTGAATTTTGTTTTGTTATATAAATCTGCTGCAGCTGATTTTGTTTGTGAAGAAAAATATGAAACTAAAAGAAAACATAATGCTACAATAACTCTAGTCACAAGTACATGAGCAACATGTAATCTTAATGACGCAACAGTCTGATGTTAAAGAGCTGGATCAGCGACAACGTGCCAATCTATTCAGTGTTTTCCCGTGTATACCGTCCACAGGTCAGCAGCAAGTAGCAGCAGAGCTCGTAGGAAGTTAACAGCAAAGGGTTGGCAGTTTGGAGCGTTTTCCACGCTCGCTATGTCAACAGCTTGTCTTTGTTTGTTTATAAACCATTTAACTTAACTGCAAACTGTGAGTCAAGTGAGTCGACATGACTGAGAAGCGCTGACGCGACATTGTTTTTGTTTCTCTTTCTCGCTCGTTCACTTTCGCCGGTTATGTTCGGTCAGAGACACATTACACAAAGCAGAAACTACAAGCAGGCTGGTCCAGTGTAACACCTGCTGGGAACCTTTCAGTGCATTTATGATAACCTAACATCCCGGCATGTTCAAATTATTATTTAACTTTGGTTGTCTCTTGTCAGGTCCACGTGCGACGTGTGCAGGAGCAGGAAAAACAGCAAGCAGGAGCTTAATGACTCCTACACTGAGCTGAAAAGAGACTAGTGTGAGTAAATTAGATGAATGCAATTTTTTTTATTGTTTAATGTGTTTGTTTTGGGCCTGTTGTTATATGCATATGTATTTATTTGTTAGGAAAAGAAAGTAGCCTGACGTTGTGTTACAGATCAAGAATTATTCCCAGTATTTTCCTCACAGATATGAACACAGCTTATTGATTCAGTGCTGGTATCAGGTCATCGCCAGCAGACCGCTGTAGTGAAGGTATCGGTATCATACTCGAAGTAGAAAAAGTTGGCCTCACAGTTAAATGTGCAAAAAACTGTCTTGAGTTTTATGGTTTTCTGAGTCAGTCTTGGCTCAGAGTATTCACACACATCACTGAGCTGCTTCGATTGTACAAATAAGGATCATTTGCATCGTGTTGCCGAGGACGTTTAATCATTCAGCGGCCTCTCATCTTCCTCTGTCACCCCCCCCCACCCCTTCTTTCTCACACAACACCCCACACCTACCAGCGGCCTATGCATACGTACGTGTGCGGGCTATTTATACTTTCATGTGTGGGCACTAAAACGAAGGATAGCATATTAAAATACTCCTCCTCAGCCAGCGCCATCCAATCAGTTGTTCACTTCCTCTCTGCATCTCCCCTGGAAGATAAATGCTTTCCGAGGGCAACCTTAAGACAAGAGAACCACCTCCACGCTCCCTCCCACACGCGCTCCTTCTCTCCGCGCTCCTGTCCTAGTTTGCCTTTCTTTTCACTCGCCCAGCATCTCTCTCCAGGGTGCGTTATAGATGTGGTTACCGCTGAGCCTCTCCAGAGTTCGATTACAGACAGGCTGTCTAGGGACTCTGTGTGTGTGTGTAAGTGTGAGTTTTTGTGTGTAACTGTGTGTGTGTGAGATGCTGGTGTTGGTCAGGGTGGCAGCTAAACAGGCCATTACTGGGATCACTTTGTTTTACATAATACATCATCCATCTGTCTAGGACACACACACACACACACACACACACACACACACACACACACACACACACACACACACACACACACACACACACACACAAGCATGTTAACAAGAAGAGTTGAGGAGGCATAACAACAGGTAAGAGTTATCACCGTAGAGACAAGCGTACTCTGGACAAGCCGGGTGGTCGCCCAATAAATGTACACGTCACCACACACACATACACACATGCACAGACACACACATGCACAGGCAAGCAGGCGATTCGCTTTTGAAGAAGGATCCGAAAGCATGAAATCGTATCTAAATATAAATTAAAATTAAATTAAGAACAAAACAAAAAAATTAAGCTGCATTTCCGGAAAAGAAGAAATAGCCGTGGAGACGGTCCCTCTAATGCCGAAGCCGTTTATCGATATGTTTGTGGAAGCTGAGCTGCTCAGAGAAAATGAAGTGAAAGCACTGAAAAAAAAAATGAAAGCGACACTTTGAACATCTTAAATAAATTTGCAGATTAGTGGGCGAAGCACCACATCGCTTTCTTTTGTGGTATTTAACAAATGTCAGCATTTTCATTAAAATACTGAGGAATTTTAAACCCATTCACCTGCAATTACTGCTTAATTGCTGGCATCGTGGAAAGACACACCAGAAACCTCAATGTGCGTGCTTTCACCCCCCAAAAAACATTGATGTCAGGTGTGTCAGCTTCTTTTTAAATCCTAAATTAGACTGTAGACTCATGTGTGTAAACCTTTTTCTGTTATTGTATTAATTTAGTGTTATTACTACTATATTACTGTTACTCATATAGTAATTGATATTAATGATATGCTGATCTGTCTATCCACCTCTTGTGAATAAGGAAGCAGTTAAAGGAAGCTTCTTTTTCCCCCATAGTATCAAGCTTGAAACTCTAGCATCGCGCCACCGTACTCGTTATACCTCCCAACATGCAGCAGGTCTTCAGTGACCTGGTTAGGGTAAGGTTGCACACACGATGGGTCACATACTAGTCGGTGTTACCTTTGAAACCACCTCTCTGCACTTCTTCAGTTACAAGAATTACATTTGCCAAAGAAGGGAAATTTCCATCTGAATCTTTGGTTAACCATAACCTGGTCATCACCGGCTCGCTGGATGTGAAGTGCCTGAATTAGCAATTGGACAGAAACCAGATCAAATTCAACAAATTTAACTGCAAAGTTCAAATTTGCTTATATTCTATTAACACAAATGGAAAGTGCAACACGGCATCGTAAACCTTTAAATGTCTGGTATTTCTCCTCTTAATGTAATGAATTTAAAATATTTCACATTGATATATATGCTTATATATTTTAGTATATCTAATCTTCCCTTGACTACCAAAATGCAGCTAAACGTTTACACTAAAAAGTACTCAAAAACTAATAAACAAACCAACATAAAGGCACGTTTTGTCTCATTATTCAATTATCGGAGCATTTTCTTTATTTATAAGTATTTTGTATTGAGGAGACGGGAAAACAGAAAGAGAAAGGAAAGCCTGTGACTCTGAAGTTTTCTAGGAAAACAGGAAGGACTTCGGGTTTGGAGTTTGGTTTGTTTTACATTTCAAAGGAGGGAACTGGCAAGGATGCACACAGAGAAAAGGTTTTCTATCCAAAATACCTGGAACTTCTTCTCTCAGAAATCCTTTTCATAGTGCTGTTTGTCTGATTTCTGCTCTCTGCTTATAAAACATCTGCTCTTCCACCAAAGGAAAACCATCAGGACTGTGATTAAAAAGATATGTAACAAGTTTTCATTTATTTAAAATGTGATCTATTTTACACAATACTGAAATACATTTGTGTTTAACAAATGGGCCAGAATATCAGGAAAATACATAAAAATCTGTTAACCAATGTTGAGTCTTAAATATTTATGGAACAACAGGACTTCTGTGTGTGAGGTCGCCGCCCACATCCTGCCACAGCCCTGCCACTCTGGTGAAGGCTCACGAAGATGCAGATGCCTCCTCTAAGTTCCTCCTATTATCAACATATCACTGAGTTAGCACTGAATTTGTTTGCCCTCAAATCTACTATATATCAATATCAGAAGTTAATAAGCATGTTTGTGTATGTTTTTCTGTGTTAAAGCCCTGACTTCAGTTTAGGAGACGAAGCTTGAGGTAAGGAAATAGTGCAGGGGGAGGCATAATGAGAAAGAGATCATTAAATTATACATGTAAAAATGCTAACTAATAGAATTTGAAAAAGCTATTTCTGATCTTTACATTAACGGTAAGTTATAAGGCCTATTACACATGTGGCCGGTCTCTAGTCACATAGATAAAGTGCAATTAGGCGGAACAGCGATGTCCACCTTGGCCACTGTATTCAAGATGGCGGGCAACATGGTGGCCTCCACATCTGTTTTTAATGGATTAACTCTTAAGTTTAATTAAAATGCATCAGTGTCGTATCAGGCTGTTTTAGTTGATTCATTATGGGAACGTCCATGAATAATAAGCTCGTGTGCTCTTTCCCATCCAGTACACACAGCATCGATGCTTACTGGTCTTAAAAGTACTTGCGACTGCCTTTGTTACCCATCAGCTTTCTAGTCGGCACACCTATGGTACCAATTTGAAAATCTAACATCACCTCATTCAAGAGTTATCACCTTCATAAGATTTTCAAAAAACTTGACCTCTGATCTCTGACCTTGAGGTTAAGGTCACCAGCATTCAAACCCGTCCGAGGTTTTTAGTAGACACATACCCCCATCAGCCTTTTTTTTTTTTGACTGAACTAAACTAAATCTTACTGCAGAGAACAGACAGAAATTCAAAATAACACTAGATTTTATTGAAAAACCTAAAGTAGAAAAAGTCTTTATAGAGTTGAGGAAAATTATTTGTATTATTTCTTCATTGCACTGAAAATGTTCTGTTAACTATCTGATTAATTTGGATAAACAAAGGCTGCACTGAAAAACAATAAGCCTTTCTTGGAAAAAGTTTAGCCTGAAATTCTCCTGTTGTAGATGCAAGTACGCAATTACCACGAAGGTTATGACTTAAGCTTTAAAAGAAATCGGCTTTATTTGACAAAATGGCGCTGGGGTGGGGTGGTGGAGGGACTCAAAAAGGAAGACAATCTGCTGAAGAACATGAAAGCAGCGATCGAGAAATACCGATGGAGAGTCTACAGATGGACAGATTAGGTCAGATTATTGTTATTTGCTTCCTGAGAACAACAGATGCAGGAGGATGGAGAGGAGAGACGAGAATTAAAGAGGAAGAAAAAAAAAGGAGAGGAACACATCCTTCCAGCCTCCGAAGCTGCAGAGAACAGATTGCAGCAAGGGGAAAAAAATAAATCTGCTAAAAATACCACCTCATCCTCTATTTCTCACCCTCCATCTCTCCATCCCTCCTATCAGGACGCACACACACACACACACCATTTGTTTTTATCAGCATACATTAGCTCGAGCACTCAAGCCAGCTGAACTCAGGAAGTTCAGGAGTGGGAGGAGAGTGGGTCGTGAGGTCACAGCCGAGTGTCCAATCGTCGATGAGGAGGGCTTGACATGGACGCCTGAGACTGTGCATGTGTGTGAGTGTGCGCGTGTGTTTGTATGTAATCTGTGGCTCAATCTCACCTACTATTTTAAGAATCCACTCCCTCTATCTCCACTCTCTACTGCTCTCTGCGTTACACCGCTGCACCCTCCCCTGCTCAGGCTATCCCACCACCCTCACACAAGCGCGCTCGCAGACGGATATATACATGCACAATTTCACCGGAGGGCACAGAGCTGCTTCTATTTATAACCAGGTGCGAGGATACACAGGTGCAGGTGAAAATCACTCTTATCAGGCAGCATGTGAGTGAGAGAATGTGTGCGGAGAGACCGACTCGATAAAGATCTTCTAGATGTTTCCGTGTTTAATCGACGCAAACAAACAGAGGAGACGGGAAAACGGAGAAGGAGAGAGAAGGGTCTGTGAGCTCTTAAGCTTTCTAGGAAAACAGGAAGGGCTTTGGATTCAGTTTTTTTCTTACATTTCAAAGCAAGGAACTGGCAAGGATGCACACAGAGAAAAGACGATTTTTTTCTTTACAAAATACCTGGAACGTCTCTCAGAAACTCTTTTCACACTGCTGTTTGTCTGATTACCACTCAAGGTTTTTCCTGCTAATAGAAAATCATCAGAACTTTCATTAAAAACCACAAAAATTAGCAAGTTATAATTTAAAATGTGAGTTATTTTATTGAACATTGAGCCCTGCCACTCCGGTGAAGGCCGATAAAGATTATATTTAATTCTCTGTGCAGATTTTCTTAGAAAACACGTAGCAGCATCGGTTCACCGAAGACTTTATATAAATGGTGTGCAAAATCCCAATGAGAAGCCTGAAGACAGTGATTTCGAAGTTGCACTCCTGGTGTTTTGCACCAACTCATTCTTTCCGTTTGTATCCGGGGGAAAAGGTGCACAAATATGCAAATTCCTCCCAGGTGACTTGAAATGACTGGAGGTGGTGACTGAGTATTAGTACCCTTCTTTCTTCCTCAAGACAATGACTTACTCTAATGTTTTAGGTCTCCATGGCGATGACGTTAATACTAGGGCTGCCACGATTAGTCGACTAGTCACGATTACGTAGACTATCAGAATCGTCGACGACTGATTTAATAGTCGACGCGTCGTTTGAAGCTTTGTAAGATCACAAAAGACGCAGGAATAAGTAGTAGGATTTAAGAGTGTAATAACGGACTGAAACAGAAGATGGCAGCACTGCATGTACAAGGATGCTAGCTGCCGTTAAACCCCGAAGAAGGAGAAGTAGCTCTGTCCCATAATTCATAGCGCAACCCAGCTCAGTTTCCAACAATGCCGGAAGCTAGTTAGTTTTAATATTATTATTCTTTCTGGGTCACAAAATAAACGTTTAACATATTTTCAGGCGAGAATGTAGCTGTGTAAACCTCAAATATCTGCTCAGTTTATCAAGACACCACATATTTTCAAAAGCGCTCCAACGTTTTCGGAGACATCTGTTACCCACTAGCTCGATAGCTAGCCGGGGGCAAGGCTCACTAGAACCCGTGAGACTCCCGGCAAATCGTTTTCAAACCCACCGCTGTCTTTCGCTACTCAGGTTAAACATATATAAGTCACTTAGATAACTTAAAAATGTTATTGTTTGGCTTTTTGTAGTATTTTATTTGTTCCTGAGTAAATCGGTTTGGCTGAGATTAAAATTATAGTTTTTACACAGCTGAATAAACGTCAAGCAGACAACTGATTATCAGAAGTGTGAGATGCTCGAGAATATACTCCGGTGTCCTGTTATATTTTAGATAGCAAGGAGTTTATTGAAATTCACCGAAACAATCTGCAAATTTCATTAAAATTTAATAAACTATCATCTTGTCTTTATTTTTAGTTAGCACATATCTTAAACACTTCTAGCTGTAAGCTAATGATAGTAATATAAGAGCAGATGCATGCTGGTGCAATAAGCTGTACGCTGTACGTCCAATGGATGCATGATCTGATTAGTCGACTAATCGCAAAAATAATCGGTGACTAGTCGACTATCAAAATAATCGTTTGTGGCAGCCCTAGTTAATACATTTGGTTGTTTTCATATTTAATCTCAAGTACACTAGTGTATTTGTTTCCAGTGTGCATTGTATGTGTGCTGAGTGGCAAAGCTGTCCATGATACTGTCTATTTCCTGATTTCGTCAATCAGCTAAAAAGCATTTCTAAATTTTATTTATTTATATATTTTCATTGTCTTCAACTTTCTTCTGCTGCGTGGTTAAAAATGGTGTTCCTCCTGATATAACGTAACACTGAGTCCTAGAACCAAGAAATTCTGGCTTTTTTGTAACCGCTGCAAATCCCTTGAGATCCCCGGCTAAATATAGATCCCTTTAAGCCGGAGCAGCTTGATTATAATTTATAAATATTCAGTATTCACACTTAAGTCCTAATATTTTGCTAAAATAACATAAAATGTCATGATAAAACCCAATTTCAGCCCAAATATTGTTAAGTAATGGTATAGACTATTAAATGCCAGAGTCAGTCAGTGAGATTCTGGGCTACCCGAGAGCTATCTATATATCTACATGCTGCATTTTGAATTATTAATAAAACTGTGTCTCTTTTCATTTGATTAACATTTTACATTCTAAAATTATGTTTACATTTGATGATGTTAATGACTAGATGAGTTAGAAAACACTCAGAAAACTGAGCACAATGTAATGGGAGAGAATAATCTTTGTGATGTTGCATGTGTATACAACAGCTATTAAAAACATGAATCAGTCCTTTGGTAATCAAACTGTATTTTATGCTTCAAGGCTAGAAAAGAAGAACAACGCTATACTAACTTGCTTGCATCATATGATAGCATGTTGGGTGTAATGACACAAGGCAGTGCCATAAAAACAGAAGAAACTGCTCAAATCCAAGTCTGAGGTTTCAGTATTGCTTAATCTGAAACTCCCGTGACCAAGTTTGGTTTGTAGGGTTGTCAACCAGCCATCATCATATCTCTGAACCTCTGAGTTACCTCACGGCCGGCCATCTGTCCCTTCTATAAGCAGTCTAAGACCATGGCGTGTCGTTTTCTCATTCAGCATTTGAGTCGCTCGGTACTTTAAGTGCTGATGTAGCAAAGATAAGATTACAGGTGCAATTCCAGCTTGTAAGTACAATTTCAGCCCAGTTATGTACCATTTCTTTTGGACATCTAATCAACGGAAAATCGCTCAGTGTGCCGACGTGCTTATTTACACGGTCGCCAGTCACAGAGCAACATTATCATTTATTTTGAGTTGTGTGTCTTCGCACCTGGCAGATGTGAGTGCAACATTCACTCAAAACCCCTAAGGGAAATATCTTTCTGTTTACCTGCTAAAATATCCACGATGTTTACCAGCTACTCACACGGGTAGAGGGTTTTTAGAGCTTTTTACACACACACACACAAAAAAAAGAAACACCCGCCCGCTGCAGCTGAAAACAATGCTGTTAAAACAGCAAGCTGAGTGCTAGAAAGCTAAACAATGAGCTGATGATGAAATAAAATTGATGACTGATTTATTATTAATATGTTGCATTAATCTTTTATGATTCAGTACTTACTGATAGACCTTTTCACATATAAAATGCATTATGTGGGCGGAATTCGGGACGGCTGAACATTACACGTGTCACATTATTGCAAATTATCGGCTGCTTTCCATGCAGAAAAATATCATGAGCCCAGCCAATAACACAATTAACATTAAGGATAGATGCTTTTTATGCACACCAAAACTAAACTGGCTAGAAGCTTCAGTAATCAATAGATTCATGCAGACTTTATTCAGATGTTCCTGTTAGGGTCGTCACAGCGCATCGCCTGTTTCCATCTCTTCCTGTGCTCTGCACATTCGTCTGTCACACCATCTATCTGCATGTCCTCTCGCTCCATCCACAAACCTCATCTTTGGCCATTTTTTCCTCCTGCCTGGTAGCTCCATGTTCTACACTCTTCTCCCATTTTAACAAGTATCTCTCCACCGCACAACCCAGTTCAATCTCACCTCTCTTACTTTGTCCCTGAAGTATCTGACTCCCTCTGAATCCTGTCGACTAACATCGCTACCACCTTGTAAACACTCTTTTCTTCACCTCCACACCAGTTAGCATGCTCGTGTCAAAAATTGGTCAACCGTCGGTATGCATGCAGTTCTCCCAACTCTAAGGAACATTTTAGCGGCAGCGAGCTACGGTTTTTAATCATACACCGAACCGCTTTACTGTTTTGGATCACTAGTATCACTCCCTTTGTTTCCACTGAGAAAACAAAGCTGTTTTTCACACACAGCTAAAAGCCTCTCTATGCTACCTGCTCGGGATCTAAGACCCAACATTTAGCAATACTTATAAACACCTGAACATATCAGTCATATCAGAGAGAAAAAAAACAGAGCTAAATGAAGAATAAAAGAAAATATTCGATGCTATTTTAATGCTAAGGGTAAGGAAAATACTTACTGGCATGTTTGCCCTATTACACAATCATTCAGCCATGTGAGGTCTAAGTCATCGCAGGTAGTCCTACCCTTATCTTTTGGAGAAGGGCAAAACAGACAGTGAACACTGAATAGTTCTTGAGCATCAGCTACAATTAATATTTCCTTGGTTCCCTGACTGCCACTCTTAAACGAATATATCCTGATTGCCTAAGGTTAGCATAAAGGCGTTTACATACCAGCCACCTAAAATAGAGGACAATATTTCATGTATAATATTTACCAATTTTTCAGATGTGAATGAGAAGATCTGACCATTCAGATGACTGCATTTGGAAGCACTGTCGCCAAAGTGCTTGCTCATAGGGGGGTCATTTGATTGCTGAGGTTTGCTCTGTATCATTGTGTTGTTGTCTTTACCTTATAATATAAAGCACCTTGAGGCAACTGTTGTTGTGATTTAGCGCTATATAAATAAAAGTGAGTGCCGCTGTTTCACAATGCACTCGGTGTGTAAGGGCTTTTAGGGTTGGCACTAATGATAAGCACTATACTATACAAAACTACATTTGTATTAAAAGACGGTTATACTGTAAATTCTTCCTTTCCATGTTTGTTACTGCCAGCTTTGCACATGTGTGCGTGCATGCGTGCATATTTTTGTGCATTTCTCTCTCCCTCTTTGTATAATGGTGCTTCGTGGTGATCTTACCTTCAGTGGAGGATCCGGACAGATCAATGACCACGTACACCTTCCCTTCCGGCTCCAAGTCAATCTGTGCAGAGGAAGAAAGAAAGAAATGGAGAGTAAATCAGCAAGAAATAACACGACTGAACAGTGAGTGCGGCACGGGGGCAGTCCTCCAGCACAAACAAACACACCAGTGCACATGCAAGAGGTCATTATCTTGACTAGATTACACTCCGCCCCGACACTCCATATTATTATGGTTACACTCTTTTAGCCCCCATGTACTCCTGGTATTAAATGCAATTATGCATAAAGATTATATGTAAGCAATTATCTGCATTTTCAGATATATTGTAAACAACATATAATAAATGCAAAGGCACCACTATCTTTATTCGTCCTTCAGCTAGGTAAGTAGGTAAGTGGAGCAGCAAATTTCACACAGAAGGTGATACAGCTGTACTGGCTCAACCTTTTTTGCCTTTGGCGAGGTGAGTTTGTCTCCATCACTTTGCAGCGTTTGTGTAGAACAAAAATAAATAAATAAATAAATTCAAGGACGGCATCCAGACAGCATTCACTTTTTCACTTTATAACGTGGCTGCTTTAACAACCACATTCAAGCGGGATGTAAAAGTACAGAACGCATGTTAATAGCTGGTGTAAAATGAGATAGAGCTTAGCATAATACAAAGCTTCAGCATTTCTACTGAGGTCTTTGGGGGTGATTAGAGAATCCTTCCATCCTTCCATTTTATTCCATTTATCCAATTCAGGGGTTTTTGACATTAATCTGAAGTCAAACATGACATAAGTTTGACTTAGGTAGTGCATTTCTTATGATGCTTGTGGTTCCTGTTGATACTATGCATGTACTCGCTAACTCAACCAGAAAACTAAACATTCCCACCGTTGCTGAATTGCACTAAAACGAATTAATCATCTTTTGCACACCTTCTTACAATTATAATTCTTTTGAGCAATTCTGAGTAACTACAAAAAAAAAGTAAAATCAAAGGTTTATTTATTCAAATAATTAATCATTAAGGAGAATGCACTTGGTAAAAATTAAATGTATACCAATCAAATCAATTTAATTTGACCCTAATCTGTTAAATTTAATGTTTTACCATGTGCTCATATAACAAAAATGCATGGTACTTTGGGCATAAATCTTTTTTTATCGTATTGTGTTGCACATTAAGACATGAGTCGTTTATTTGATTTATTTATTTGATACACCCTGTTTGTGATCATGTACAATGTTTGACATCGACCATTAAATTAGGCTCAATTTTAAGTATTTTCTTATTTTTACGTTTGTTTGATTATTCTCTATAGCTCCCGTTCAACTACATATCAAATATCAGTCGACTCAGATCTCCAAAATCTGGTAAGCTTGCGTGAACCTTTCGCGCTATTCCCAGTCGTGGTGCGCCCATTCATACCCAGGTGCGGCTGGATGGTAGATGAATTGGGCACACTTAGACGCTTTACACATCAAGTATGAAAGGAATTCAGCCATCGATGAAGATGTAACCTCAACACTGCTCGTCTGTCATTCCCCTTTCCAAACACCTGTCTCATGGGAAATGTGTGTATGCGAGCAGATTTCAGCACTCACATCTGCTTCCCGAGCATGACAGATGAGGTTTGAAGACAGGCGAGACAGAAAACAGGAGCTGCAGCGGCATGAAAGGATTCTCCATTGGAAAGTTTTCTGTGTATACAAGTGTCACATGCATGTGTTCTCTAGTACAAAATATTAATAAGAGCGTCGGCCAGTGAGAGGATGGGAGTAAAGTATTCGGTCTGGGTAAATCTAATTGAGAGGTTTGGTTGTTTTTAAGTGATTGAAACTGGATATCTTTGGTCTTTGGTCATGACTGTGTCTTCAGGAAGTGTAACGGATATGTTTTGCTATTCTCTGAGACTATCTAAAAGACAGGACAGCCATTTCCTGCCTTCCCTTCATGCCCCTCACCACGTTCCCCAGTGTGATCGGTATTCTCACACCGTCATCATTATCATCACCTTTACCACCACCTTCACTTGAACACAGTCTACAGTATCACAGCTTGATTACTGCTGACATTTGATTGTGTTTTCTTGTCAATTTTAACTCAACTGCACTGATAAACTGCACACAATCAAGATACGTACGTACAAAATGTACTCAAGTCACATTTTTCACTGCTGTGTTTTTATAAAAGAGACTGAGATTGAGTTTTTGGACCTTTTGGAGCATTATTTAACAAATTACTGTGTCATACAGACAATCGAAGAACTTTCTGCATTAGTTTTCATGACTGAAATTCTAGTATGTTAGTACTAATTAGTAGATATGAGTGTTTGTGTGTTGCCTATGTGCTATGTGTGTATGCAGCTTGCTATCGTTACCTTTCAAGCTCGAGGCTTAAAAACACGAGGTCCTATATCTGGACGAGTGGTTGACTGGGTCCTCAGTCAACTTTGCTGATCTAAAAAATACCTCAGAAAAACCAAACTCAAAACTTTAGGAAAATAAAGGCATCAAAATAGAAAAAAAAATGGGTTAAAGGCAACTCACTAGTAACGCAAATAAAGGAACAGGCATTGTAATGACTTCCTGTAACAGTTAGGCTAAACCAAATAGCAAGTGTCCCGTCCTGCTAAATAACACTGCTCATCCAGTGTGTGCAGCACAAGATCATTTACATACGGCGATTATTAAGCTCCAATATTAACTTCCTGCATTTTAACGTAAGGGAAATTGCTGTTATTATAGAGAGCAGCAATCAAAATGTTTATGGCTGCATAATGCAATTTAAATAAATATAGTAGAGAATTTCTTGATAGTAAAACGCTCAGCCCAGTAAAACCTTCCTCAGCACAGAGTCCAATGAGCACCTTGGCAAAACATTCTCTTGTGTGAGTTTATGGCGAACAAATTTGCAGCACTGGCATCTTGGACAAGTCACATCGCATCCAAGTCTCATCCAAACCTTTTATTTTTAGATCACCAGCAAGCCCAATTCTGAAGGTATCTACACATTATAAATGTGGTAAGATATTAGTGTCTATTCTTATACTCAAAGATATTTAGAGTTGCCAAAACAGCGACTAGTTGATAGAGGACGTCTGGAATGAAGGCAGTATGAGATGTATGTACAGTACAGTTATAATCCATTCATCCTCTATATAAAATGAATAAATTAAAGTCAGTGTAATTAAATGAATTAATCAAAACCGCAGCTGATTAAATCACCACATCAATCATTATTTTTATTAGAAACAAAAAAAATTACATGTTATAATGAGTTAAGCCAGCCATCAAAAAGGGAGGCAGTTTCAAACTTTTAAATATTAATGGGTAAGGGCGATCTGCATACGCACAGAGACTTATTCAACACCAGCCGCCCACAACACACATGCAGTCACAGAGATGGGAGAAAGTGCAACAGAGCGAGCTGGAGAGGCAGACGACCCAGGAAGAGAGAGTGAGGAAGAGAGAGTGAGGAAGAGAGGTTTAAATCCTTAGTTAAGCTCTGGGACAGCAGCAGATCCTCTTATGCAACAGTCAGACTTGCACACAGGAGGCAGCAGCGCACATGCACACACACGCACACACGGACTCCATGCATTGCTGAACATGAGACACAAAGAACACAAACAAATAGGGGGTCCATACCTCCACACATCACACATCCTATCCCACAGCAATCAGGCACAGTGCGTGGAGAAACACACACACAGCTACATGGACAGAAACTCACAGTCCTGCTGCCTCCAGTTGGACTAATATGACATAAACAAATAAACATGACACATTTTTTTTAACCTACATATTTCCTGTCCCCTTAAAAATATCACAAAAATGCTGCTTGCTTAGATTTTTTATGGTTCACAGAGTTAAAAGATACCCATGCAAAGAAATTCATTAATGTGTTATATTTTCTTTTGATTCACTCTCAAGCTCATATTTTCTTCATCTGTATGACTTTCATCACAGACCTGTCAGCTTTTCTGTCATTTTATGGTACTACTGATGTCAAGTAAAGATGGAACAATACATAAAAAGGCCAGCTTGCGTGCATTTTAGTTGTTCTTACAGCAAGAAATGTGAAAAATGCCACACATTTGGTGTCATATCAGGGGATCTGCTGCATTTCTTTGACATATATTTTATTTTTAACTGAAAATCCCAATGTAAAGGAAACTGTCCCAAGCTAAAAACGCTAAAAGACTCGAAAGATGTACTACATATGAGAGTGCAAGTATTATCCTTTTGTTTTGTGTGTCTAACACATAGCAACTGCGGGGGATTTGTGACCTATAAACGCCATTGGATTCTTCATGTCTACCCTTGAAAATGATGTGCTAATCCCCAAACGTAACCTCTTGCATAACAGCGCATCTCAGCGGGGATTTCAGCCAAAAGATGGACGCAGAGTGATTTGGAACAGAGTGGAGCAAATGGACAGCACCGTCACTGATTTAGCGCTCGGATGGCACGCCATCCTGCAAAACGGCACTCTTTCCACATCGCCAGTTACTGGCCACTTGAGCCATGCTGTGCCTTCGAGCTCGTTTTTCATATCCAAAATCAATTAAAATACAAAAAATACATCTGCTGCACAGATATGAGTTTTGGAGGATGAATTAGACCATATATGCACTCAAATGTATCTTTAAAAATGAAAAAAGAAGAGTTTATTGCAGTTATAAAGCAATAAATAAAAGCTATGACAGATACAGTATTCTATGCACAATGGTTAATTAGGCATCCAGAATTATACCAGCTTTGTTATATACGACCATTTTTACCATAAATCCAAACCTCAGAGTTTGGCCAAATCACCACATTACTTGTAGATTGTAGATTCATCTAAGCGCTTCCCACAGATCGTCATGACATTGATTGTTACGGTAAAGTTAAACATCCATGTAATCTGAAGGAATTAGAAATATTTATAGGTCAATGGAGTTAAACATAATAGTGGACTCTTACATGAAGCATGGCCAAAGTTTCAAACAAAGAAGTTTCAGGCTGCAGGGTGCTCTAAACACTCTGATTAAAACGGGTTTTTTCTACTCCTGGATCTGCATGACCTAAATGAATATCTCTAATATGGTCGTTTAAGGTCAGGATAACACTTCATCGCAACCCTTGCAAACCACATAGAGCAAAGTAGGCTGACAATTAAGCTGAACCAAGGCTGAGTGAAGCTGCTTTTAGCTGCTCCCTCATTCACAATGGGTCACCACAGCAGGTAGCACCGCATGTTTGATTTGGCAGTTTTACACCAGATGACCTCCCCCAAAGGTATTTGTGTCTCCTCCTCCTTCACTTCATAGTTGAATGTGTAAATCAGTACATTATGGAGCCACTGAACCAAGGCCCATTATAAGATTTTTAAAAAAGCATTATTTCGGTCCTCGAGTCATGCAAAGCTACCATCAAAGGGTCCACCAATTAATAAACAGCTCACTGTTTGTAGTAGATGAATGTGACTTGTAGTCTAAAGAGCACTTTGGGCATTACCATTAGAACGATCACCTAACATTCAATTTCTAAAGCAGGTTTGTCCCACAGCGACCACCGTAGCAAGGAATATGCACTTGAATTGTGAGAATGATTTTCCACACTGTACCTTTAACAACACAATATTTCCTGGTTCAAAATACTGTACAGTGATAAGTCCAATCCCCAACCCCCCTTCGCTGTCGTTTTTACACTTTGCAAAACCATCGAGACGGCCAGACTGGAGCTTATGATGGGCCAGTTCTGGCTTAAGCAGGGTTTATGCTTTCCATGTTCATATGCCTGCCTTTTTTGGGACCACACGGACTTGTCTGCATAGAATTTACATTACAATGTACCAACCACACATGCACCCAGGCAGCGAATTTCAAACGGACTTGAAAGAAGTATAACAGGAATGACTACTCGGCTGTCGGGTTTCTAGCTGTCCACATCCGTGATGAGTATAATTGAGGCTTTATGAGGCTTCTGGCTTTTGACACATCTGTTACTGACCTTTTTTACGCTCATATTAAAAACAGTCTCAGTCAAATCAGGTGACTTAGTAGGGATCCACCGATTCCCATCCTCAAAAAGTGGATCAGGTGAAAACAGGACAATTCAATTCAGTTTATCTCGTTCTGCTGGGGAGTGAGCGTAGGTAGCATGGAGAAAGCTAAAAGTATGATTTGCAACAGTCTGGATGCATTTCATGCTTTCTCTGCCAACAGTTTCTTTGTTTGCAAAACTTTTTGAGGTAATCACAAACCACAAGTGAGTCAACACAACTCAACATCGTTCTTGAATGTAGCCAATATTTTGGTATCACGTGACCGCCCGAAAAAGTTGCATTCCTATATCACAGTAAGACAAACCAGTGATTCAGTATCTGCATATGAACAATACACACACCACAAACTGCCTAATAATACTCATCATGGACGCTGTGAATGCTGGCTTTGCTTCAAACTGAAGGAGAATAGATCAGTACGGCTTTTGCTGCTTTTACTGCTTTAGCAAGCAAACACACCTGTCTCAATAAAACATGAGAGTTAACCACTTCTTGTTTTCTATGATTATAACCTCACCTCTATTTGAATTGTCATGGTAAATGGACTGGTTCTTATATAGTGCTTTTCTACTCTTCTGAGCACTCAAAGCGCTTTACACAACTTGTGCATTCACCCATTCACACAAGCACATTGTTCTAGGTGCTGTCTAAGTAACATTCACACACATTCATACTCCAATGGATGCATCGGAGAGCAATTTGGGATTGATATCTTGCCCAAGGATATTTGGCATGCAGACTAGGGGAAGCCAGGAATCAAACCACCAACCTTCCAATCAGTAGATGACCTGCTCTACTGCCTGAGCTACAGCCACCCCAAATGTGTCATGCCGAAACGCCCAGCAGTCCATTCATGACTAAACAAACGTAACACGAGTCTGCTATTCTGAACCATGAAAGATCCCTCGAGCTATTCACGAAGCCACAAGAGCATTGTACTGCATCAATAGGCTTATCAGTGAGTTTAATCGTGCAGTATCTCAGAAATAATTTGGTCAGGTTTGGGTTGTTATACCAACCTGAGCTCCGACAACATCAGGAGGAAAAATAATAACTTGCTCTTTTTTGACTTGGTATTACCTCATTAATTTTGTTGCTAGAAAAAAAATTAAATAAATAAAATACAAATTTAAAGCTGCAACATGTTGTAGGCTTACTCACTGCCATCCGGTTGAATAACTCAGAATCTACTGAAAACTGAGCCTTTAATGTAAAAGTGAGGCCAGAAAAATGGGAACATTTTGACACCAAGTGCACCTTTGTGTGCTACAAGCATTCTTTCACACATCCAAAGGCTGTAATGTAGTTGTAACAGAATTGTACTAGTATTATTGAGGTTTCTCACATGACATCACACACTCTTTGCTCGAGAATTGTCTGCCGCTGTTGTCTAGGATGTGACGCCACCATGTGCTAGGGAAACAACAGGTTGGCAATGGTAGCTAGCATATTTCCACAGTTGCATGTAGTTTTTTTTTTTTTTTATGATCCTGTGCAAATAATTGCTAACTGCTAGCCGAGGCGTAAGACAACTTGAAATAATGTGACTCCAACCGAAAAGCTAAGGCTCTCCTTCTAAGTAAAAAGTTTTGCCAACATGTTTTATAAGGTGCAACTTCAGAGAGTAGCTAGCTTGTTTCCAGACAAGTCCTTCACTTCCATTCAACATGCTAGCAAACAAAACAATCATAAGAAGGCTTTGGCTAACTGACTGGGGAATACATGTTTTCCCCTAGCAACATGTGATTGCCAGAGGGTCACTGACATGTGTGAACGGGGCTTTACTTATTTGAGCCTACACTGTCAACATAGCTGTCACAAGTCCAAAATGGCAGACAAGCAAAGGTCACATGACTGAAAAACCTCATTAGTTCAGAAAGCTGAGTAACGTTATGTTTGTAAACATCTCATTAACTACAGAGGCTTACATTACCCTTCTAAAGGCTAACTAGAGGCTAGCATGTTAAAAAAATCCTCTAATAAAGCAAAATCTAATATTTTTTTGCCACTAAGATGTTGTTTTTGCCAGTTATGCTGGTTGTTTTCAGAATATAACGCCCTGCTCTGTTTCTGATGATGTTTTTATATCAACAGTGACTCAAATGACGAGTGTAATGGGTGAAGAATCATCCCAGATTGTGTCTTTCCTTTTCTTATTGTCTCTTTTTTTTAATCATATTGTCTTCATAATAGATGATAAACAAAGCTGGAAAAGTTGGCTGATTATGTAGCGATAGATCAGATCACATTAAGGCTATAATGAGATAAGAGGTGACAGTATCCTATCCCAGGCAATAAGCCATATGTTTCTTTAATGTAACTTAATTTCATTTTTTGCACTTGTTAATTACAGGTAATACTGATCATCAGTATCTTTATTTTTTTAAGGACATACCTTGATTATTTGAGTTTAATTGACAAGTTAGGCCAAAACTGACATTTTTATTAGGTTATTTATGAATAAGCTTGTCTCTTCACAAACTTTATTATATTATGGCTCAAGTAATTATCACCGGCTATTTTCCTGGTTACGTCATTAACTGTTCAGCCGTTTAAGCGTCAAAGCGTGGAGAGAACAATCTGTTTATTAATTTTCTCCAACTGATTAATCGACTGACCACTTAAGCACTAATAACTTTACATTACTGTGACAGGAGATTGCATCCACGTCACCAGCCCTGTTAAATGAATTGTAATGTGACTTGGATTTAACCTCCTGCGTGCACAACCACACACCAACGCCGAGGTTCCCCGCCTCACCAACAAAAGATGGGAGGAGGGAGAGCCGGAGAATCTAGTTCGCCTCATTAATCTTGTTAGTCCAATTAGGACACTGATACAGCCAGAGAGATAGATAGCTTCACAAGCCCTCTCTCTCTCTCTCTCTCTCTCTCACACACACACACACACACACACACACACACACACACACACATACAGGAAGCAGAGTGTGGTTGAGCTCTCAAGGCGTCTGGGGATTTTAAAATGGACTTCAGAGAGACATTAGCGTTAAACACACGTACAGTCTTAACTCTCTCGCATCGGTTCCATCTCCTCGCTCTCCAAATACAAAAACACACTGCTACAATAAAAGACACACACCATATGCAGCAGCACCGACAAGCACTCAACCAGGCAGACAGGGCACTCAAAGCTTGCATTATATCAATACTGTGGAGCTAACCCCCTCCCACTCTCCATCCAGCTAGCTCGCTATCTCTGTCCAGCCAGACGGCTCTCTGTGTCTCTCTCAGGAGCATTTAGTCTCAGTGACAGCCTCCCACATCCATCTGTCAAATAACAAATTTCGGCTTTGAGAGAGCTCGACCACATTCACACGATAACATGTGTGTGTCTGTGTGCGTGTCTGTGTGTTTGGCCCTCTTTCTAACAGCAACTCAACTCACACAGGAGGCCCCCGCTGAGTGAGACAGCATGAGAGTCATGCATCTTTAATGTAACATCACAGACGGCTAATAATGTAAGAAGAGCCGAGCTGTGGCGGCGGCGGAGTGAAGGTAAAGCTGGAGGATGGGAGAGATTCTCATTCTGCGTTCAGACTGCAACAAAACCCGCCCCTCACCACAACCCAACGCTCCAACAATCCCGTAGCGTCAGGCAGGAGGCCAATTAGATTTACAACAGTTGATGTTCCCCATCAAATCATCCAGCCCGTTCAGTCATCTTAAGAGATCACAACCACTCCAGATATGTGCGTGATATCCAGACAGTCTGATGAGCAGTCCCCGTAGATCAGACAGCCGTCACCGTTGGATGAAAACACACTTCATAAAAATTCAAGCCGCACGAGGTGGCTGCACGATTGGGGAGAAATATCCAATTAAATATAAGACATCGCTCTTTTTGAAGGTCCTCCTCTTTTAAACCAGCTCCTGAAAAGGCAGCTTTCATGTAAACACTAAATTTGTTCTTTAAACCTTTGTTTAGACTCTCATTTGCCATATGATAAACGAGGTGTCATCAATTGAGGTGTAAGATTTTTTGATAACACCTTCATGCTCTTAAGCAATAGTTATGATAGGAAAATTGGCAAACTAAGAGCTTCACAACATGTCCATAATTTATTTATTATTATTATTTTTTAAATTTACTTCCTGGCACAGCTAAACGAGAACCTTGATGCCAATTTATATATTTGTCTGATAAAGGAGGATAAGGAGCTGGCGAAATTTTGCTCCATACAAACCAAAATAAAATCCACCGAGTGGAATTTCTAGCACTCAGTAATTCAAATATTATAGTTAGAATATTAAATTTAAAAACTGAGTAAAAAAACAATAACTTGCTGCCGTACAAGAGTCGTCTGTGTGTGAGTACTCAAAAGTATAAAACTGCCAGACCTTTTTTTTAAATTGATTACACAACCGTGTGACCTTAAACGTGCAGGGCAAACTCAGAGTAGTTTCATTTGTGACCTTACTCTCCACTGTTAATCAGATAATTCCCAAAAAGTGGAAGTACTGGGCCTCTGGGGAACGACACACACATATAATCACTGTGTTACCTTACTTAACTTAAGTCTATACTTTTTCCTGTTATTTTTCAGGACATTTTTTATGAAATACCAATGAGTTCATAAACTCTGTGCTAACTACTTTTATTATAATAACTGAAAAACAAAGCCTGCTTATTATTGATAAGATTATAATTCTTAAATGGAGAAAAATAGCAATATAACTTTTGGTTATTTGTGTAACTACAGTTCTCAGAGGTCCACCCATGGCGAGACATTGAAAAGCTCCCAGTTTGGGACCAGAAGGAAACACAAATGAATGTGCTGCTTGTGTAAGGAAGGGGTTTACTACCAAAGCAATAGTTTCAGAGACATTTAACAACCAAAACTGTGGTTAAAGTCATACATAACATTGAAAAACTGGCTAAAACAGGCAGAGAAATACAGGTGCACTCCTGGTTTCACACAGAAAGAGGAGACAAGGAGTGTGCATTTCACCTTCCCATTTCTTCCCTTTCACTGGAAACATAAATTAAACACCCTCAGCAAACATACACCCTACACATACACACTAAAGGTTGTCCTGATTTGGCTTTAGTGGGCAGTGCACCACATTTCTCTTTGTGTGTGAGCGTATATCTTAAATCCAGACTGTCCTACTTAACCAGCAGGTCACCGAGGGGTGGGGCCCATGATGTCATTGTCCACAAACAGCGATTGTGAGGGAATGGGAGTCTGGGGGTCAGGAGTAAAGAAAGGCATAATGACAATGTGGCTGTGGCTGTGACGATAATCGTGTCTTGAAAGAGACAAAGTGGAAAGGCGGGGAACAAGGTGACGGTGTCATGATGCTGCCTCTGTGACTATAGGATTATGTTAGTGCTCAAGGATATTTTTAACTTTGGATGTTTTTTGTTTTTTTTAAGGCAACAAAATATATAAAGTCAAAAAGGTGGATCTCAGTTGTTTTCATCTTATAACTTTCTGCAAACTGCATCTTTTTTGGGAGGTAGCAGCAGATGGTGCAAAAGAGGCTAGCAAGACTTGTTAGTGTTTTCTATTTTTAACCCTCTGGCTGTTCATTCCCTCAAAGTGGCACCGGTTCTTAACCTTTTTACGACTCTGACATCCACTAAAGGACAAAAATATTTTTTGGCCCTCCTCCCCATCTAAGGAAATGTCAAATTTAGATGTGCCAAATACCATACTCGGTAATTACAAGCTGTCTTTAACATACTTGTTGGTTACCCTAACGTTGGTTGCAGAAATGGGAGACAATATTGACACCAACCTTCCCGGTGTAACGCTGAACTTTGGAAAACTAAAACTTTCATGTTTGTCCTTGATTTCGTTCAGAGAGAATTGCATCCCCCAGTTCGCAGCAACGTGGTTACCAGTGAGCACAGAAAATCGAATTCTGCAACTTTAAACGACAGTGAAGAAAACGGAGGCGATGCCCAGGACTCAACGTCAAGGCGAGTGACTGAAGCAACTACCAATGACAGTGAAATACTGATGACTGACATATTACAAGGTGCTAAATTAATTACCAAAAGGTTACCTAGGCAACCCAGGCCTGAAACTCTAACTGGAGCAAACAACCATTAGCAACAAAGCAGGGCTACCTATGTGGACGCCCCTTCAGGGTAACAGACTTCATGGCTCTGTTCTGCTTTGCTACCTACTGCAGCTACAGCTCATCTAGACTTTTTATGGCTATCTAATGTTGAAAGCAGGCACATGGGGCAAATTCTCGCACACACTGAAAAAGATTTACTACAAACTAACAACCCATTAGTCAACCAACTTAATTAGCATTTTCCTGTCTTCTCTTGATGCAGTTCCTCCCCCGCTTATCTGCTAGCTCCTGCGGGAGACTGCCTTACTGTACCCCGCGCCTTGTCTTCAATGGATTTACTGAGTCACTGCACTTTTGTGGGGTGTTTTTTAGCTTTGTGATATTTTGTGCAACTGAATACCACATATATCCGTGACATTTGCACGCCGACTAACACATTTGCAATACAACCTCACTTTGGCACAACTGGATTTAAAATCTGTGGAAAGAACTGTGTATACAGCCAAAAATCTTTTGTTCTTCCGTGGCTACACGGTCACCATTTGTGTCTACGTTTTTTGAGAGTAAGTCAAATTCCTTCTGTGGATTAACACGCTTGATTCTGATAGCATACACAACATAAGTTGTAGCCAAAGCTTGACTTATGTTGCTGCAAAAAAGTGGCAAATTATGAAATGATGATGTTTTGTCCACATTTGTGCAATCGATACATTTTTGATTTACAAACTGGGTGTAATTCTGTAAGTAAGTAAGTAGGTAAGTAAAATTTTATTTATATAGCACCTCTCAAGATAAAAATCACAAAGTGCTTCACAGAAGCTAAAACCTAAAAATAAAAATCAACCAAAAGCAAGTTTAAAAAGATTAGTTTTTAGCTGTTTTTTAAAAGCGACCACGGAGTCCACAGATCTCAGGCTCAAAGGGAGAGAGTTCCACAATCTGGGGGCCACAATTACAAAAGCTTTGTCGCCTTTTGTTTTCAGCCTCGTGTGTTGGACAACCAGCAAGCTCTGGTCACATGACCTCAGGGACCTGCTGGGAATGTATGGATGTAAAAGTTCACTTATATATGTTGGTGCTTGTCTATGCAGAGCCCTGAAAGTCAAGGTCAAAACCTTAAAGTGGATTCTGAATTTAACGGGGAGCCAGTGCAGCTGAATCAGCAGGGGTGTGACATGGGAGTACTTGGAGGACTTGGTCAGAAGCTTTGCAGCAGCGTTCTGAACAACTTGCAGATGCTCCAAAGATGCTCCAAGTAAACAAAGAATTCCAATAATCCAGACGAGATGAAACAAATGCATGAATGACAACTTCCAATTCGGAGCGCGATACAATGGGACTCAGCTTAGCAATGTTTCTCAAGTGATAAAAACAGGAGCGAACCAGAGATTTTACATGAGCATCCAAAGTCAGAGCTGAGTCAATAGTAACACCAAGCTTCCTGATAGACGGTTTGGCAAATGTAGCAAGTGGACCCAAGTTTTCCATAACACTAGGTACAAGATTTTTAGGAGCACAAACAAGGACTTCAGTCTTCTCCTCATTTAGTTGAAGAAAGTTTCCAGCCATCCAACCTCTAATGGAGTCTATGCACTTATGCAAAATCTGTAGCTTGGAAAACATCATGGGGCTTAAAGGAGATATATAACTGAATATCATCTGCATAGCAGTGATACAAAATGTCCTTAAAAGTGCTGAATAAGTGTTGAAGAGGAAGTAAATACAGCAAGAACAATAAAGGCCCCAAAACTGAACCTTGTGGCACACCATAGCCAAGAAAAGTAGAAGAGGAACTGTACTTAGAGGTAGCCACAGAAAAGGATCGTTCATGCAAATAGGATTCCCTGTCACGGCCAAGGTATATATTCTTCTCCCTGACCTGCGACATTAACATTTTGATCAGATCGCCTTAGAGTCAATTATGAAGAAATTTCCTGACAGGCGCTCTTGAGATTGAGATGAAAAAACAACTGCAAAGCCGTCGCTGCTGACATAAAATGGTTATAAATTCAATATTTACACTAATATAACAAATTCTGAAACTCTACACCGTCTGAATTTGTCACTTGTTTAAGATTTCTTAGAAATATGCAATGCAATAAATTCTGGCAGGCATAAACGGAGCCTATAAAACATGTTGTACTAAAATATTTGGCTTCGTAGTTGTAAAACAAAAAAGAATTTAAACTGGTTAAACCATCTTTTAAACGGATGTTGGTCGGTCTCCAGTTGTAGCCCTTCAGTCTTTAATCCCGGCTGCCGTGTTGGAGCATGTGAGTGTATCTGTGCTGAAGCCAAGTGTCAAACAGTGGCTGGCTGACATCTGACGTGGCCCGTGTCCCAGCGAGGAAACGTTACACTGTGTGGTCATCACGTCTCAGAAGCTTCCAGCAGCCTCGCAGCTTCGCCCTCCAGCCTGACATGTTTACATGTACACAGAGCTTACTTCCACGCCTCATCTCCTGTCCTCTCTCAGTCATCACCACTGTTTTCCCCCTCCTCAGACTCGTCTTGCTACCTTTGCACCAACTCTGTTTTCTCTGTCAACTGAGAACTTTTTTTAAAAAACACTACCAGGAGCTATTTTTTTTTTTAATTACTAAGGAAGCGATAAGCTGGTGGTAATAATCTGGTCGTTAAGTGATGACGTGATGAATCCTACTTCCGGGCCTAAAGTAGTCTGTGTTATTATGGCTTTTGTGTTGTTTGATGTTTAATGTTATGTATTTTCTTGTATTTAATCTCAAAAAGCTCCTAAAACAGTCAGTGATCACTGTTGACCTCCCTCGGCTTTTATTACCGCTAATCATTTATTTAAGCTCAGTTTTTAAAACCTTAGGATGTAACTACAGCCCAGCCCATGCAGCAGTATATGAATGACTAACCTCGTATTGTGGATGGATTATCTCAGTTGTTCTCCTGGCTGAAGTTTGGTCCTTTTACAGCATCCTGCCATGCGATTACATTTGTTCCTGACCACCGAGAACACTCACGTTAACTTTTATCGAGTGGAAAAAAAGTTAGCTTGTTTATATTATGCTAACATAGCTGTGTCGCTAACGGTCACGTAGCACATCATTATATACCAGCTAGCCAAACTTCAGTAACCCTACAAACGTCACTGCTGTTTAGTTTTCTGTCTTCATTTATGTTGGAAGTGATAACAGAGCTGTACGTTTTAATTTGTTTCCAAAACCCCGCAGTCAGGACATGCTATATTGTATTTAGATAGAAGCTAGCGAGCTAACTTCCTGCTAACTTCTAACTCTGTTAAATAAATTCCGTTTTCATGGATGCCTGGATGTTAAACTCAATTGTTACACCTGGTAGAGCAGAACGCTGATCATTTTATTAAAGATGAAAGACTTTAGACAGTTTTTCAACTCTCAGTAATGCCATAGTGATCGTTTGATATATGGACCTGCGGCAGAGTTTAGGCCCAGACACGGCTAGTGACGTCAGACTTAACGACCGGATAGCCAGCCTGACTTGAATATTACAGCCTGCAACTGTGCACACTCACTCCTTGTTGTTATTAGAATTAAATACAATAATATAAAACCACAATTAATAATCCACAACTATTGAATAAATATAATAAAAAATAATACCAGATAATCTTATGAAGAATTTAAAGCATCATTACAGAAAAAACAATCACTAAATGGATCTTGTAGGATCTGAAATGTTACCTCTTGAGATTGTTTCAGAAAAAAACATAATTAAAGTAAAAATGAGCAATTTTTAGTTTGACTATTCCAAAAAAAAAGCACTGACTGCATTGTTATGAAAGTCCAGTCACAGACTGAGCACCACCAATAGATAAATCAAATGTTGCTGACCAGACCTTTGAGAATATATGGACGCCCTTCATCATCCTTCATGTCGGGAATTTGAATATATAACAAACTGAGGATGTTTCCCTCCGCTCTTCTTTTCTTTTTTTGTTTTGTGAAGCTGCAAAACAGAAGCCTCGCCCTTCTGTGTGTGTGTGTGTTTTCCTTTTCTTTTTCTTTTTCTGGCAATACAGCTTGAATATACTTTAAACGTACAAGATGTTTTGATTTATGGCTGTATTGTGTTAAAATTTAATAAAAATGCTGCTGCTGCAAAAAAAATAAATAAATAAAATAATGCACCACAATCATAAGGGCAAAACGTCACGGTAAAAAATAATCTGTCAAACATAAACAGCTTGTAACATTAATAAAGTGAAAGGCATGCTGGGTAACAGGCTGTTAACAGCTGGGAGACAGTGAGGAGAGGTGGAGGTTTAGAAGAACAGAGCCAAAGTAACTTTCAACCAATAGCAGAGCTGTTTCTGCAGTCTGGACGCCTTTCAGGCTTCAAGAAAATGAGGCTCTTTTTTCACCATTTCTAAGTGTGAGCAGGGCCAGAACAGCAGGAAACAAGGTGATGGTAACGTGTTACTCGAAACTACCTGGAGTTTTTACCTGGAGATAGAATCGCTTTGGTGGAGAAATTTTGGAAGAATGAGTGCAAGTGGAAACCATTCTGAAACCTTACAACGTAACCTGAGCTGTAAGCTATTGTGCACCTCCCTGTGAATGTAAGTAACTTACTAAATGTAAGTATTTGTTCTCTGCACATTGCTTTGCAATAACAGTCAATCGCTAACGGTAATTCAAGCTTCTGGTTGCCTAGGTAATCTCTAATTACCTAAGCAACTGCTAGCGTGTCCACCACCCCGCTGGACACGAATCTACAATATCCTTCACTCTCGTTGGTATTTGTTTAATTCAATTGAGAAACATATCAGCAGTGGTTATTTTGCCCATCATCGCTTGGTCTCTGCTCACATCACTGTGAATTATTTCCTGTGCGTACACCCCTTGACTCTAAACTTCTGCCACAAATATGTAAGCGCCTCAGAGTAAATTATTTTACAGAATAAGATTTCCATGGTATCATTTTTTTGTAGACATTATTTCTTTGTTCTATTTCTTTTTTCTTCTGTTAAAAAAAAGCAACCCACCCTAAATCTATATATAAGCTTACAGTCAATACTGTAATAATTGCTAATAATGGAGAAAGCAACAGAATTTCCTCTGCAGTGTATGTGAAGTAAAACCACCAAACTGCAGGGCTGAAAAAACTGCAGTTCCCCTAATGGCCACTTGGGGCGAGTCAATCCCACAGACAGATTTTGAATTTTCAAACATATTCCAGTGAAGCATTTCAGTCACGAAATAATAAACACAGCTGCTATAATGAACAGAAAACAATACATAAATGGCGGTGTAACTAACCTGTGTGTCCTAAACGGTACATAACGCCGTTGACGATCTAAACAGCAACTCTATTTTGTGACGAATGATTAATTACTGTTTTGTTACTGAGTAAAACTTGTCCAAACCTGCCTGAGGCTTGATTTACAGAGCCCAGTGGTTGATGCTGTAATGTCGTGTCTCACCGACTACCTGAATACATCATCGGCATAATTATGCTGGTGAGTAAAGTGGAATTTCCCTTGAAGAGTGGGCACGCAGCACAAGGGAACCCTTTAAGTCTCTCTACCTTTGAAGGCCTTGAGTTTGAATCACTCTTCCTTCTAAAAGAACTAAAACGCTGCTTTTCTGGCTTTTTTCTCTGCCCTTTCTTACCCCCTGACCCCCCACCACCACCACCACCACCACCAAAAGAAAAAAGCTCCTACCTACCCATCTCTCTCTCTATCTCTGATGTGTCTGTGGGTGAGTGACTGTCACCAAGGGGACGGGGCTGTCACTGTCACCATGGGGATGGGCTCCGTAGAGCATCTCAATTACTGAGTGGGACAATTAATAAGCATCAAAGTCCTGGTTAATATTTCACCAGCAGCACAAAGCAGGAACCAGCGCTTGGGTCCCGGGGAGATGGAGAGGTGGTGGAAGACAAAAGAGAACAGGAAGCAGAGGGGATGCGGATAACAGCGCACATACGACAGAGATGGAGCGATGACGAGATGGGATGAGAGAGGCAGCAGAAGGGCGGAGGAAGTGAGAAAGATGGAGCTGAGGTACACATGCCTCAGTGTTCTTCTGAACAGCAGGAAGTATGCCATTTGGCTGTACTCTGTGCTGGGTCTCACTGTGTATTACTGTACACTTCGGTTTTTGTCACTGATCTGCTCTAAGTACTGCAAACTCTGCCGAGGTTTCAATAATTCGTACACACAAAGTGGTCTATTTTGCTTATTTTCTTGAAAGCGACCAAATAATGTCAATATATGTGCAAATAATTCCTATGATGCAAAATCTCAGGCTTCAGACTGCTGAACCCTGGGCTGTGAGCACAGAAGCTCCACCCACCCACATTGGGAGGGGCAGCCAATCACAAGAAAGATGGGTTAAATGGAGAGCAGAGGAAGCTAAAACTGTTTGATTCAGACAGAGAATGGATGGATGAAAGGTCCAATGTAAGAGAAAAAGAATATATTTTAATTAATGATTTAGGTGATCTTCTTCATAATCCAGTTGCCCTCTCTTCCCCCTATTAGATTGCCAATTACTGATATTATTGCTGCTTAGAAGGGCAGTGGTTAATATACAATGATAGGGGTAGCGCGATCCAGGATCCATTATGCAAACTGTATTAAGTCACAGATTTTGTGGAGCTCTATACTGGTTTTTTTTCCTTCAGACCTGGCGTTCTACTGACTTGTTCAATGGCCCTCTTTGCACACAGCAGACTTAATGATCATAGTCCAAGAACAAAAACATGGCACTGCAACTGAGCACAAAAGATTTCTTTTAGCTAGGCTTAACTGAATATTAAATTATTTTTGTGTCTTATGGAAAATCTTTTGCAAACTCAAAAAACACGATGTCTACAGAATGGATGAGCTACTGGATGAATATAGTGGCTATGAGAGACTGGACTGGCTGAGTTCACAACTGCTAATTTAATGTTGTGCCTTGAGAATTCAACTTAGTAAATAATTACCCGCAAAGCACAAATGTAATCCAATCTAAGACTGGTATTTGGCTCAAATCACTGCTTGTTCCCCTAATTTCTGTCTCCTTTTTTTTTTTTTTTCAAAAAAGGAGGAGGTTGCCGACCCCTGGCCTAGGCTGACAAGCAATGTCAATTCAGAAATCATATTTGACACTGGATAACATATATCTGTACCTGCTTTTCATTTGGAGGCTGCAAGCTGTAACATCCTTCATCTCACTGCTTTGTTTAAGTCCTTCAGTTCACTGATGTAACCTGGTTTAAAACCAAAATAATCCCAGATGGGTGATTCTGCATTTGCTGAAAATGGGATGGGGAGTGGGGGGATCTATCTGTTTACTTAGTTTAGTCTTAAGCCCTTTTTCCATTAGTACCTACTTGGATCAACTCAGCACGGTTCGCCACGGTTTTCAGCGTTTTCCATTAGGTCATAGTAGCTGGTACCAGATACTTTTTTAGTACCCGCTCGACCGGGGTTCCAAGCGATCCCAGCAGGCACTAAAGTGTGACATCATCAGACTGCATGCCACTGACTGGCTGGTCAGTAGCATCACTCGATGAGTCAAGAAAGCCTCTCGTTCATGAAAATTAAAACAGCCATTTTTGAAACCCAGCAACTAAGGAAATGGTTAAAACAACGCCATGGTCCCCCAGTCAGACGAAAAGTCACAGACCGAGCAGCAGGTTTCACTTTGACGTCCACCTTTTTTGTAGAGTTCGTGTGCCATATTAATAACATTGTGGGACGCTCGGACACGTTTCTGTGACGACAACCACGCACATTCGCTAGTACCAGATTGTAGTGGAAAACCAGTCAATCCAAATCAAGTCATGGCGATCCGTGATGAATGGAAAAGGGGCTTTAGTTATCTATCTCCAACTACAACATATAGCTAATGTTCATTCAAAAGTCAATATTAATATTTAGCCAATGAACCAAAGTAAAAGACTGACTGTTTAAATTAATGACGGCTAAATTTGGCTAAACTTTTTGGTCAATGACAGGGATTAATGTTAGGTCGGTGTGCATCCTGAGGGAGGAATGAATGCACAGTACGGTAATCCGTTAGAAAGAATTTTCTTTAGGATTCTAGGTTTTTAGGATTCATCCTCTGGGGATAAACTTTTCCAAATTCTGACCAGAACTTTGAAGTTACATAATTAGTTGACCAAAAGAGAATCTGTCATCATTTTTGATTGTCATTAACTGTTGAAGCTATTTAAAAAGCCAGAATACCTAAAGAGCATTTCATTCCACCTTAATAAGATGCAAGCAGAGAGTTCCCCATGCGGCTATGAAGGTCATTCATTACTATTTTGTGACCTTTTAAGGGTCAAATAAGTGACAGATAAATTTACCATGAAAGAATTAGTGAGCTAGATTTAAAGCCTTACCACCCAGTTTAATTTGCTTGCTCATTTTTACATACAGAGAGATTTATACAGAGGGTTTGCATCCACCACCGAGCAGAAAAGGTTGAAAAGATCTGATTCCAGAAGTCATTCTTGTGTTAACAGTATTCTCTGTTTATCCCTAATAATGTATTTTTTGTGAAACATACAGCGAGTAGTGATAAATCAGTGTGTGAGAGGCAGGCTGGCCTATTTTATTTTTATTTTTTGTATAAATGAGTTTAAAAAAAACTGAAGAGAAAACCCTGTCTGATCTGAGTCAGACAACCTATTAACGAGTATACTATATTTCCCACCGCTACCTCCTTGTTGAGACTGAACATCACATCCTTCCTTCCTCGCTTTAAGACAGAGGCGCACGAGAAGGTAAGAGCATCAGGAGGAAGCAGATAAAAGAGGAGTTTAAGGTGCACGAGCGAGGCAGGAAGAGGAAGATGATGGGTAAACGAAGGGTGGGCGGGAGAGTGGGGGTGTTCTTAAAGCTGAAAGACGAGCTCGCTGCTGAAGAGGGGAGGATGAGAAAGACTCGGGAGGCAGAAATGGTGAGTAATGGAATAATTGGGGGGGGGGGGGGACTGTGTCGCTCTGAGGCAGATGTACTGACGAGCCGACTGGCTGATCGATGGGATGTGGTCAATCAGCACATTGATCCATATGCTCTGACCTCACTTTGGATGGCTGAGGGGCAAAGTGGGTGCCTGTGTGTGTGCTGGTTTATATACAAGTGCGTGTGCTGACATAGCATAAGGTTATGTAACTGCACATCAATTAACCCCCACCCCCCCGTTAAGGAAACCTACAGTTTGGCAAGCATAAAATCATATACACTTTCACATTCGACACTCATTAACAGAGCTCACACTGACATTTTTTGCAGCATTGCATCATGAAAATAAGCTTCCTAAGACTTTAGATTTGCGATTAATTCACCACAATGAGCATTTTGTTGCCCCTCTTTTTTTTTTTTTTAAGATTACATCACGGTCATATGTTAATCCAGCTGAGAGCAGGGCCTCTATTAAATACTCTTACTTCAAAGAGGAAAATGACATTTCACAAAATAAACTGTAATAATATTGTAATAAGTGGGTGCTGTGATTTCATATCCTCTTCCAAAGGCCTGACAGTGGATTTTCATTGTGTGTGTGTGTCTTGCC
Organism: Simochromis diagramma; assembly: GCF_900408965.1. Lineage (NCBI taxonomy): Eukaryota > Metazoa > Chordata > Actinopteri > Cichliformes > Cichlidae > Simochromis > Simochromis diagramma. Next base: position 5,722,238 of record NW_024386972.1, on the reverse strand, counting down.
TGAAACAGTTGCCTGAAAGGTAGAAAATTATCAGAGTATTTCACAATGTGCTTTGGAGAACAGTCTGCCGTTATCCTCTCCCCCTCCCAACTCTGTCCTGAAATCACCTTCATTAGCCTTTCGTCTAACATAAGGCAAGTTGACACAAAATGAGGGGAAGCAGTGGAACGAGATCACATGTTATAACTGGAGACAAAACTTGCAGACCTAAAACAAACAGCTCTTTATTCCCTTACATACAAATCTACATGTAGCAGTCCAACATCACAGTCTTAACGTTAAATGATGGGAAAACCGTAGTATAGTTTTCTCCTCTGCATAGCTGAGTACATCTCTGAAAGGACAGTAAAACGAATAAATAAGTAAAAAAACAAACTTATCTTGAGCTGCAATGCTGCGTTTTCGGAGGGGGGTTAAAGAAAACAACAGCTCCTGTTTCTGCAAGTGCAAAGAGACAGGAGGAATGCGATGAACTGTGAAAGGGCGACTGCAAGTCGAACCTGAGATGCCCAAACCAGATGCAACGCAAGTCTGAACAGCTCCTGTGTCACAGATAACGAGGGTAAAGCTGCATGATAATAGAATGGAAAACAAGTCGCCCCTACATGGTCTCATTTTACATTAGAAAAAGACGACTCCATGACTTTGGTTGGAGGTTGATATTGGCATTTATAGAAAGTATAAGAGTAACGGAGACAGAAGAAACACCCTTCAACCATGTTATGAGTGTTGATGTTGCATAGTTCAGCCACTAGAGGGCACTCTGCAAATTCCCCGTTGGAAACACTTGCTTGTAAGGCCACGAACACAACAAACAGCTAATCTGAGCAGAGTGCAAATAACTTAAAAATGACCACACGTAACAAGTGTTAGGGAAATCCGTTTCTCATGAAAGAAAAACCATATGGGCCGATATGCTGGAATATTGGATTCTTAAATGACCAAATATCGGTATCGGCTTTTATAATGTGGTATCAGTCAGACTCCAGCTGTTATATCCATACACACCTGCAGTGTGACAACGACAGACTGCAGCACAGCTAAGGAATATGAATAACAGAACTGGAGGCTCTGACGAAGAGCTCAGTGCAAATGTTTGACACTGGAAGAGAGCATTTAATAATAAACATAAGGTAAACATCTTCTTCTTCCTTCTTGATCCTATCCCTAGCATCTTCCTCCGCATGTCCTCCTTCACAACATCCACGAATCTTCTCTATGGTCTTCCTCTTTTCCTCCTGCCTGGCAGCTCCATATTTAACATCCTTTGTTCAGTATATCCACTATCCCTCCTCTGCACATGTCCAAACCATCTCCGCCTTGCCTCGCTAACGTTGTCATAAATATGAAGGCCCATTTCATTGTAAAAGGCTCTGAACTGAAACCAGAGGTTTCACTGGATAGGGATGGTGTCAGTCTTGATACTGAATGAAACTAGAGTTAAACATATATTTGTTACCTATTAAAGTGGACGTATTGTGTAGCTGTTAAGTGTAGTTATATTTCTGTGAAGGAAAAAATCAGTGCTGCAGACTTTTAAGTCGAGCATTACACTGGACCTTGGTGCAGGCCCTTGGTTTATCTACCTTCTGAAACAACCTTTTTCCCCTTTAAATCAACTAGCCTCTCACTGGCTACAATTCACAAACAGACGGTTTGAACATCAGGTTACAACAAGAGAGGAAAATTCAGTGTGAAATGGAGCCTTTAGGAGATAGATGCTGGTACTGTAACATGAAACTGGTGGTTTAGAAAAGTCTTGTTCTGAAGCAATCACACTCTTATCATTTTTCATGTTTTTTAAACTGACTATACGGAAAGAGGGGCAGATTTGATTGTGAAACCAGCTAACAACTTGTCAAACGTTAGCCGGCTGATCAAAATCTTCCAAAATGGACTCTAGTGGGTCCGTAACCATGAGTATCACCCCCTGGTGGATATTACAAAGAATCTTGGTTGAAGGTACTGTCATGTTAGTTTCACTTTTCAGACCTGGAAGCCACAACCATCTTTTATACTGTCTGTAATAGGAACCTGAAGCTGGAGGGGAGGGGGGACCTCTTGTGAGCAGAAAACAAGCATAATAAGGTCCTAAAATCCTCGCCATCATATTGTAGTCATTTTCAGTTTCACCCACTGGTGTGGCAAAGGCTCACGTTTGAATTTTGGGAATAGAAGACCAACAGTATTGATTCCTTACGCAATAATAACCGACAGGTGAAACCTGGGAATACTTTTTCCTAGCTGTTCACTGTGAACAGGAACATGAAACAAGCAGTCAAGCAATGGCATGCATACCACAGCCTAATAGACCACATAAAATACACTATGCAGATACAGTGTTTAGGATTTCCTTCCACCTGCACATGCAAAACTGTGGCTTTCACCTACAGACACGCACACCTACACACACGCATACACAGCTACAGATCAAACGCATACCCAGTCTTCGTAGTGCCTGGTTCCGTTCTGCAGCAGGTCCTCCAGCTGGATGGTGCAGTTGGCCACAAAGTCATCATACCCGATGGGTGCATCGTGGAACACGGACAGCTCCAGGCTCCTTCCCTCACGCACCTCGGTGCAGAACTCCTGGTGCCAAACGGGACTGTTGGTCTTGGTTCTGGTGGCGGTCTGGCCTAGTCGGGTCTGATCCAGATTCAGAGCCAGGTAGGGGTCCAGCAGGAAGGAGCCGCTCTTCCCCACTGCGTGACGCAGCGCCCATGGAGTGGGCTTTAGGTCCACCGCCTCACAAACCCGCACCTTCAACAGGCCACTGAACACAGGCATGGCTGCTGGGAAGTGTGTGTGCGTAAAAGGATGTGTGTGTGTGTGTGTGTGTGTGTGTGTGTGTGTGTGTGTGTGTGTGTGTGTGTGTGTGTGTGTGTGTGTGTGTGCGTGCGTTTAGGCTAGTCTGCCTGTTCCTGCTCCTGTACACAGAATGTTTCCTTCCAATGAGCGGGGTCACTGCACAGTCCTGCTACATCCCATAATGCCGCTGGCTCCTTGGACTCTCAGTCTAGTACAGCCATATCAGAACAGCTCGTTATCCACACACGCGCGCAGAGACGCCAACAGGGCAGCTGACTGATCCCCAGCAGACTGAAAAACGCAGAAATAACGCGGACTCACACCCTTCAGGGGTCTCCTGGTGGACGCTCTCCCACCGAGGCGGCTGCCTTATTTGTTTACGATCGGTCTCGTGAGCCACACAAAATTCCTGTTACCGCGGAAACAGAACGGGGTATAAACGTCTCTGATCAGAAACGCAGGTTGACTGGCTCACGTTCACGTGAAGTCCCGGAGCTTCCCCGCGGTCCTCGTGTGTCTCTCCCGGGTCAGGGTGGAAGAGAGCGCGACCAGCCGCGCCTAGCCATCCGGGATTGGTGCTCCTCTTCCAGCCCGTCTCGGCTCACTCGCTCCTCTCCTGGATAATCTCCTTCCTACGACCTCACGGCACCGCGATATTTGCGCGTAACCCTCGGAAAGCAGTGCCTTTTATTGCCCCCCCACCCCCCCAAATGAAGGTTTTTTGGGGGGTTCACGAGCACCCCAAACACATCCCAGTGCTCCGCTCCCGTTTCGCTTTTTTTTCTCCTTTCGCTCTCTGCGCGCTCCCCTCGCTTCCCGTCCCCTCGCTCCTGAATCTGTGAGTGAGCGCGAGCTGCAGGAAATGCGCAAAACGCGTCACCCGCGTTGCCGGGCTTCTGCGCCGGATGAGAGAAAAGAAAGACAGAGAGAATCTGTGTGCGCGTGCGTGCGTGCATACATACGTGTGTGCGTGTGTGTGTGTGCTCAGCTGGAAGAGGTGTTTTTAAAAGAGGGGCGATGGAATTCACCCGCAGGCGTGGAGTAATGTGTATGTGTGAACGCGCGTGTCATGGCCAGACAGCCCACAGAGCCCATCAGTCCTCATGCATGACCACAGACAGCCTCACGCACAGTTAGAGAGTCTGAAGAGACAGGGCTGATATTGTTGAGTAAATCTGGTGGCAGCACTTTATAATACAGCCCGAATATAGGATGTGATTTTATAGGATGTGATTTTCAGGTTCCTAAAATACTACAGATTCCCAATGATACTTAAAAAATGAGTCATAGTCAACAGTTGTTTGTTTTTAAGATTAAATCATTTTAACACTAAACATTTTTAAGTAATAAAGCTTTATTAAAGAGTATCCCAACTGCCTTTTACACATATTTTATTTCATTGTTTGAAAGCTTTGATGGTTTCACAGGGAAAATTGAAAAGTTATGACACTGTCCGCGTCGATTTTCTGTCAGACTTTCTGCCCTTCTCATCTGCTCTCTGCAGATTGACATGTCTTCCTAAAAAGAGAGACAGACAGACAGACAGACAGACAGAGAAAAAACAGACTAGGCCTATTTTAAGCAACGTGGAGCAGAGAGCCGCTTGGACACTTGTGGTACGTCTGGTAGAATTACAAGCATTGTCTTGAGCAGGTGCAGTCGGCTCCAGTGGTGATGAAAAGCCGGAACCATGTCTGTTGTATTCCTGGGGTTAGACTTTATTATAAAGGGTTTCAACCCTGCTTTGTATTTAATTAGGGGTTCCAGGATGCCTTTTACAGTAATCTAAGCATCCCTTCTTACATTGTAGATACTAACAGAGCTACAGCCTGTATTATAAAGTGTTCCAGGCTTCATTATATTATAGAGTATCCCAAAGAGCACTTCTTATTTTGTAATTACACATTAATAGGTGTCTAGGCTGTATTTTAGAGTAGTCTGATATGCTTCAAGATACAATACATACTAATAGAGCTTCAGGCTGCATTATAAACCCAGCCTTCCCTATATCAATGAATATCCTGAAGCTCCTAAATCCCTTCTTCTTTTGTAATCAGACATTACTACTAGGGGTGAAGGCTGTATAATAGATTATCCTAAAGATCCTGTCTTATTTTTGTAATTACATGTTACTATTAGGGGTCCAGGCTGCCTTTTAGAGTAGGCTAACCTTCTCTTCTTACATTGTAATTACACCACAATAATAGGGCTCCAGGCTATATTGTAAAATAATCCAATGAGCCCTTCTTATTATTTTATAATCAACCATTACTTTTATAGGGGTTTAGGTTCAATTTTAGAGTACCCTATCCCCTTCTTACCTTAAAGCAAACAGTTACCAGTTCTTCGAAAAAATAGTTATATTCTGGGTTTTTTCTCTTGTCCCTTAAAAACTGCAAATTACTACTCTTTTGTTCTACTGTACTTACAGAATTTAACTAGCCTGAATTCAGCATATTTACATAATAAATGTTCTGAAATGTCATCATCAAATCATCACCAAATAACTTCATTTAACTAGATTTAGAGATTAATTCGAATTTTAACAGACTATAAAAAGGGTTGGTGGGTTTTATCCACATATACAGGGAGGAGGTAGAGCCTCCTTAAAAATTCATATTCTTTCATTACATTTCATGTGATAATAAAAACATTACATTTAATTATATTTTTTTAATAAATTGCCCATTTTCTATAAACTTATCATATTCACCCAAAATGTCTATAGTTTCTTTCCCCAAATAGAAACTTAGAATAGTTCCAAAATATTACATGAAAATGCTCCAGAACCTCTGTTTTCACATTTCTTCTCACATGAAAGAGCTCTGAAAGTAAGAAACCATCTACACTTTTTCAAATTGCTGGAATAGTATTTTAGTATCTTATAAAGTACTACAGTAATACTGGCTACTCCTATAAGAGTATAATAGATGTTTGACTGGTTTTTAAATCAGCAGTGAGTGATGCAATTTCAGAAATGTCCCAAGACATGCCGGTACTCAAAACAATCAAATTTAGATATATATTCATTACTTATGCTGTTCTAAACTTTATTTAAAACTACACCACAAGCATAGCGCTGTTTTTGTCATAAATCTTCTGGGCTCTATGTTAGTGAAGCCCTGACCTCCTGTGCACTCGCTCAAGCAACATACACATCCTGGAACTTATAACTGCAAAGTATCTGCTAAAACTCCAGCTTTTCCCTGCTGTCTTCCTCCACTAGTCCTTAAACAGAGCGAAACCATAATCAAACGTCATCATTTCTTCTCCTCCAAACGTGCTGCTTGTTTATTCCTTTGTTGGTTTGGAATTGAAATATAACTCTTACAATTACAGCTGCTGAAAACATAACAAACACATCTTCACAATGAGCCTCTTGGCCATGTCTTTTTTCATATTTTTTCCCTATGGAGGAATCTGAGCATCTTAACCATGGAGCCAGTGGTAGAAGAGGTACCCAGGTCTTATCACAAGCAAAAGTCTTCTTTTGGATACTCACTTAGGCCACAGTGGCCTCTATCGTATCCTATGCCCTAGTATCTTTGTTTGTCACACCAACCCTCTGTGTGTCCTCCTACTTCCATTACTGTGGCCTGTCTGGCAGCTCTATTTTCTATACCCTTTACCCAATATATCCACCATCCCTCCTCTTCACATGTCCAAACTCTCTCAAGCTTACCTCTATGCTTTGTCTCTAAACCACTCGGTCTGAGCTGTCCCCCTGACATACTCATTTCTAATTCTGTCCAGTGAAAACAGTAGCATCTTCCACTCCGCTACATCCAGCTGGGTCTCCTGTCTGAAATAATGTATTATTTATTTATTTAGATATCAAATTATGATCTAGTAAATTAAATAGAATGATGAGTAAAATGTCATCATATCATCAGAGACTGTTTATTAACGCCTATGCAGTTTATGATCAGGCCTGTCCAACTGCGCCACCTGCTGGTGCAAGAAAAGTATCACCGGAAGGATGACGCTATCAGTCGTGATGTCACTGAACGCTGTGTTCAAGTGCAGCTCGGAGATCGTTGCCATTTTGCAATGGTCAGGAGGAAAAAGGTCGTCCAGTCGTCTGTGCTGGAAAACCATTGCATGTTAAAACAAAATGCTATTCTGATCTTCTCGCCCTTCACAGGATAGTGGATGGTTATAATGACTCACGCCGAACCAAGATAAATGCCAAGAAATATGAGTCAGTTGTCTCAGAAATACTACCCAAGTGGTGGAGCCAGACTAAAGTTAGAGATGTTGGTTTAAAAATATATAGACAATGTGGCACATTAGAATTAAAAGTATCTCTCTCTCTGTTTCTTTCTTTCTTCTTCTTTTTTTTTACTTAAAATGTAGAATACATTAAAAAACCCCAATAAAGGCAGTAGTGGTGCAGTAAAGTCCGGTTATATTACTGTATAGTGGGTGAATCACTATTGAAGTATTGTATCAACTACTGCATAGTTTCAGCTTTAACAGATTGGACTTACATAAACGGGTATAAACCAATGACTGTAGAAAACAGTCGTTGGTTTTCTACAGTCATTGGTATAAACGCAAATTGAATTTAATGTTACCACTAGGTGGCGCCGTTGTGCATTTACTTTGTTAAATGGCGTTTCCAGAAAGTGAGAGTATTTAAATAATATCTATCCATATATGTAGGCGTAATTTGCATGTATACAGGTGTATAAAAATATTTGGCATACAAAAAAGGTCACTGTGTGGACCGGAACCGAGGGCATTTTGCGGGAAAGTCAGGTTAAACACACTGATCGCAAAAGTAGGCAAAAATAAACGAATACTTACGGAAAATCCAACACGATTATTAAACGTATTCTGCACGGTTTTAATACTCAACTGGTTGAAAAAAGGGATAGTTTGAGTTTATTTAAGCAAAGTTTTTATTTGCAATTCTATATGTATGTTTTTTCCCTTATTTGGGGTTTTGGATCAATCAGAAAACAACAAAGCTTGGATAAGCTTTATATGCTTTGATAAATCCCTTTAGGTTACCCCTTAAGAACACATTTTAGGCTGAAGCCACATGCGAGTCATTTGCAATAAATACTAGTAAATACTAGTATTTACTGTAATCATAAATTGTGATAATAAATTGTGGGGTTTTTTGTGTGTGTTAACTGTTTATATGACAGGTTTTTGGTTACGGATCATTACAAAAGTATTCATAACAGTGATATAATAAATAACTTTATTTCTATAAAATACCAAAAAACATTTATTCAGCATTAAAATGAACATCAAGTAGACAGAACATGGCTACACAGTAAATTTTAAATAACGAAAAAATGGCAAGTTGACAAAAAACGGTTATTAAAATACAAACAGACAGGGAGCAGGCAGAATTCAGTGGTGCTGACTGATTGTCTACAGTAAACATTTAGGAGTCCACCTTGAGCCTCTAAAGGAACAACTAGACTGATTTTTTATGACACACAAAGTTTGAGAAAATGAGTGAGAATGAAAGTGATTCGCTCACTGGCAGTTTTCAGTCTTCTCTTTGGGGGGTCCCTGGGTTTAAAGTCCAACAGGAGTGCATTGCTTGATGCGTGTTTAATTATGTTCATGACAAACTGGGTCAGCAGATGTGCACTCACCCTCCAATAATGCAGTTTAAATAAAATCGGTGGTTACAATTCAAAATTTGTACCTGAAGACCACCAAAAACCAAAAAGAAAGAAAAAAACACCCAGAAAAGGTTAACGTAACCTTCGCCTGTGGAATAATATTGCGTTTTATACCCCGAATTTATTGCAGCGCAAATCCTGACCAGCGTTTGTCCACACACATTCTCCTCACAGTTGACAGACGGCAGAGCCTAAATGTTTATTTCACTTTTAAAAGTGTCAGACGTCCAAGTCGGAGTCACTGTCCGTTACTGAGAGCAGGGTTTCTCCATCCGCGCGCTCTGTGCTCCCGTCTGGACTACAGCCTCCTCTGCTTAGTGCACGCGCTCTGTCGGAACACATGTGGTGGTGCTGCAACCTATTACTGAAGAGGGGAAAAAGGTAATTTTATCAACTTAGGTAAAGTAGAACACAAAACTTATAACTAAAACTGAAATTAAATTCAGCCTATGAACTAAATTAATGCCATCTCCGTCCCTGTCAAACTGGAGTCTATCCTTGCATGATGAGCAATTTGTGCCTATTCATGCATGCCTTGCTTTGCCTTCATCAACACGGTGATTGACCCGCACACTGACCCTGAAGTAAATTGTAGTGACAGAAAGGTGAAGAAAGACCGACTATGCAACTGGAAAACGAAAACCTACAAGCTGCAGGGCGTGCGCTTTTACGCATGAACGGCCTTTTTGCGCACCCTTAGCTAGAGTACTGCCCAACTGAATAGTAAGTATGAACAGTGGTCTCATCACACTGTTGTTGTGATTTGATACATAAATAAAACTGAATGAAACACAACTGAAATGTGATACGGTAACTTGATACGAAAAAAATCTCCAAATGCACTCGTGCATTTATTTAAAAACAAAAACAAAAGACAGACAAACAAACCTCAGTGCACCTTCCAAGGGCACAGCCTAGTTCTAGTCAAATCTACTGACCTGTTTTTGGCTGCTGCCGCTCTGTCTCTCTGTCTGCGGTTTTTGAACCAGTTCCCTACTTGGGTCGGTGTCAGTCCGGTGGCGTGTGCCAGCTCCCGCTTCTTGCCCGGATTAGGGTACGGATCCTGCAGGTACCACTCTCTCAGCAGGCCCCTGGTGCGCTCTTTAAAGCAATGTGTCTTCTGCTCTCCGTCCCAGATGGTCCTGGGTAACGGGAACTTCTTCCTCACGCGGTACTTGTCCACGGGTCCGAGCGGCCGCCCGCGTAGCTTTTCTGCTTCCCGGTAGTGCGCTTCGAGCCACATCGCCTGCAATTTACCGTGCGAGGCGCGCGTGAAGCGGTGAGTCTCCAGGATGTGATAAAGCTCTCGGAAACTTCCCGTGTGGAAGGCTACTACAGCGCGAGCCCGCTGCACAGATTCGTGTTCAGAAATAGAGTCGCGGCCGTCCGAGGTCACCGGGAGCGACCAGAGGAAGCGGGCCAGCCGCTCGATGTCTCCTGTCTCCTCCAGGGTCTCGCACACGCTGGCGATCTGCGCAGCAGAGAAACACAATCCCGGGAGGGCAACGGGAGCGCAAGCCCCGGAAGAGTCATCCGGGGACTGAGAGCGAGCCAGGACAGGGGACCCGTCCGCAAAGTGCGGCAGGAGGAGGCGGGAGGCTGAGAAAAAGTCGAGGGGAGACCTGAAAACCATCTGGCTCGCAGACTGAAGCCAAAAAGGAGGCGGAAAACGTTCCGTGAACCATCTGACAGAAATCTGCTTAAATCTGATTTTTAAACTCACCTGGGAGTCAGGGAGGGACAATGACTCTGACTTCTCATTGGACACCCGGGAGCTGATGCGGGGTTGTCATGGCACCACTGTCAATCAAACACAGCTGGATGATCTCTGGCACTAGCTGTACAGATGAATTCACTTCGGTTGCATTTCTAATGTGGACAGTTGATTCTGTTTTCCCCCTGTAGATGGAGGCTGCAGTGCAAAAACAAAAACAGCATCAATTTTTTAATCTGTCAGTGTCAACAGAAGAAGAAGAATAGTCCTGTCACTGTACATGTACAACAAAATTATGGGTACTCCACACCAACTGTGCAAGCGTAAAATAAATAAACAAATAAATATAAATAGCATTCTACAGTTTTCAGTGCTTTTGAATTTCTTTGTACTGTTGCAATGTGAAGGCTTTGTGTGTGCAAGCTGTGTGCCAACATAGTAAATATAACAGTTTATAAAGAAAGAGGGAAACACTGCATGGCTCTGACGGCAGAAGGCAGAAGAACTAAAAGCAAAGTCCTGGTGGTGAGTATATAGCGCACTGTAATTCTAAATTTCCATGGTGATTATGTTGAAAACTGCAATCAACACCTATCACCTCAGTCTCATAACCTCTCTCTTCCTGGCAGTAAGCTGCTTGCATCATTAATAGCAGTAATGCGTAGCGTCCTGTTGTGATTGGGAACAACATCAGAACCTGAAAGCGTATGTTTCTCTAAGTGGTCTCCCTCCACTCTAATCACTTTTCTAATCATTTTCCAATATCCATGAGTTTAGAGATAAGCTGCTCCATCTCCATTCTCTTACCTTGGATTAGCATCGGGTCTATGCAGCCTGCTAACATTAGTGTAATGGAGCAGTTTATTCAATCAACATTAACACATTTTAGCTGCCCTGGGCCATATGCTTTGAAGTGTGGCAACTTTTGCCCTTCTGTGTATGTTTGTGCTTGTATTCTTTAAGGTATGAGCACATAAAACTGTTTACACTGTCATACTGTGTTGATTTTCCCCCTTTTTTAGGACAATAAACAAAATTGCTGCAGTGGGGAACATTATATTTTAGCATGCAATGCAAGGCTAGAGTTAAGTTTGGGGTTGATCACGATGGTCAGAGTCCAGTAAACGAGTGTAAATAAGTGGAACGTCCTCTTGTATGTGCAAGCTAAAGTACTTGATCGAAACAACAAAAACTATCTTTTATATCTTTGCTGGACACCTTCTTGCACTGTTCTGTCACATAGAAACACCCTCTAAATACCCCCATGCAGATGTGTGGGCTGTAAAAAAAAATGGTGTCACTCGGCTTAAAAGGGTTAATGCCAATTACCCAAACAGACAGATGTCCCTGCACTGTGATGTGAGGGGTTGTGTGCCAGTTTTTCACCCTGAGTGACACATATGGTTCTGGTTAATCCCTAAATCAAATCAAGTAAGCCTAAAATAATAAATAATCCCAAATATTTTATACATATTAAAGAATCTAATGCAAAACAACAAGGAAACAATAGAGGAAGGGCTGTGAAAAATATACATATATTCAAATTTAAATTAATCCAACAAATAAACTGTATGCAAGACATTTCGACATAATGGGTTTTGATACTGATTTTACTGAGATCACCAGGGTGGTCATTCAAGCCTCGAAGTTCTCTAACAGCAGACGTTAAAGAGGACATGAAACACTAAACAGGTAATCACCAATTTAAGAAAGAAGTGCTTAAAGTTTACATTTTGAGAACATGTACGGAGCCATCTTCTGTCAGCACGGAACGTGACGTCATGTGGTTGGTTGCAGACAATAGACTTACATTAGTTTATGCTAGCTAACCAGGGACAGAACTGATTACTCTGAGGAAAATAATAACAGAAAAACTAAAAATCTAAGAATCATTTTTGTGCTGCAGTGAGTTTTATGTTGAGAAACCAATTGACTGTTCACAAAGTAGAGATTAATAGCAATATTTTGTAGAAATGTTAAATGAATAGAACATAAGAATAAAATACAATAAGTACAACATAAAAGAATTACAATAGCTCAACAGGGTAAGAAGTACACAAAAGAAAGGGCCTTGATTAAAAAGAAGCATAAAAAATAAAGTTAAAATCCAATTAAAATACAAGACAACACAATAAAATGACCATATAAAGTATAGAGTAAAATTAAATAAAGCAAACTTTATCAGTAAAAAGGGGCTTCTAAATTAAGTAAAAGCATGAAATAGATAGCATCCAAGTGGCTCAGAGTGCAAATAGCGTAAAGTGTAGTGACAGTGCAAGGTTGAAATAGCATGTTAACACAAGAGAACAGATAATAATCTGTTAGACAGATGTGCTGCATTGTCCCGCACTATTGCACAATGTATCACAGATTTCCTGCATCTGTCCTTGTGGCAGTCTGCTGGAGACAGTGTCCAGGAAGTGCTGCAGTTTATCATTTCTAACCAATTTAATTAAAAATATGAACATTTCCAGACAATTTATGTGATGTTGTGCCAGGTAGCATTTTTATTTTTTTTTATCTTTCTTTTTATTTTTTTCCCCTATGGAACACATTTCTCCCTTAATTTTGTAACATTCAGGAAAGCCTCATTTCCTACAGTGAAAGGATGGGGACAAAATGAAAAAATGTTTCATTCACTTTCAGCTAGTTGCACAATGAACGATCAATATGTTTTGTGATCACTTTTTTGTAAGCATGTATTCAGTGAAACCATGTAGCCACGGGAATCAGAAGAAGAGGAGAAAAAAAAACAGAAGAGAGAACTAGACAAGGAGAAAGTTCAGTAAGCTTTTAAGAGCTTAGACTGCTTGGGCCTCCATTTTTCTTTTGCCCTGTAGATACCTGCTCTGGACAGCTGAGGGTAAGCAGCGTCAACAAAAGTAATGGTCCACAGTGGTGGACATAAAATCCTGGTTGGAAAAAAACACAAAGCCAATGTGGTAGTGCATTAAACCTACTTCTATCTGAAGGCCACCAGATGATGATAGGTGTGGTTGCAAAAAGATATCTGGTCCTATAGAAGTCTTTGGGAATACGGCTTTCTTTCTTGACCTTTCCTGATGACTTCAAGGACAAAGTCGCTCATGTTAGGTCATTTTGAAAAAAAAAAAAAAGTTTCACAAATGAGGAATAGCCATGCTATGTCCTGCTCACTCATTGACAAAGTACTTTTCAAGTCATTAGCCAATGAGCAAGTGGTTTTATTATCAGAACCATCCCTCCTTGTCACATTGGCACATCTTGAGGCTTTGCTACAGGACTTCACAAGCCGAGTGACAGCACGCTATCTTAGTCTTTTATATCATCTTTGGTGGCATCCAACGTCTTATCAGCCTTCAAGGCAGGTAAAGGTGCATATTTCTGGGCTTTATGCAGCTGCAGGTATAGAAGGGAAATGTGTAACATCACAGACAGATTGTCTCTAACCATTCTCCAGCACATTCCTGCAAAATGTAGTAAAAGGTTTTACCAGAGGGGCATCAAACATAAGGTTTGGGGACCAGAATTGGTCTAGCAAAGACTTCAATCCAGCCTACTGGACATCTTCTGGAAACTGTAAAGAAGGGGAAACATTTTGGACTTTTAAATGCATTTTCATGTACAGCTTGTCCTACTGACAAGACCTCTCCCACAGCCAATCGTACTGCACCAAAGTAATGCAATAACAGATAAAGAATTAAATGACGGAAAAGTTGTTGTTTTTTCACTACAATTGATTTTCTCTTTTTTCCACAAAATGCCCACAGTAAAATAAATAAAACACAACATTTTCTGTGAATAAACAAAAATGTCATCTTATAATTACAGGACTGATTGGGCAATGGGCTACTAAAAGTTTTTGCGTAATTTTGAACAATAGTATTTTACAATTAAAGCCCAAAGAATCGTGCTGACAGATTTATTTCATTAACTACAGCAACATTTCTTTATCATGTGAAGAAAACTGAGACGTACTGCTGAAATTGCACTTCTTTTTTCTTATACTGATATTCCAGAGATTCAATGTGCAGTTAAACAACTTTACTGGAAACTGGAGTTTCTCTGGTTTAACACAGTCTGCAGCTCCGGATAACATTGGTCATGGTCACCAGTGATGAGGTGCTTAAAAGTTATGAGACCACGATCATTCAAATATAGGTGAATACGAGCTCCAGTTACATAAAACTCCACATGATTTTTCGGCCAATATCCACTTAGGTTAGACACAGAAGGGCTAAAACAAAAATTTGCATTTAATCCAAACAGTGTTAGGGAATGTAACTCCATGCAATTTAAATGGAACAAGATTCTCCTCTAAAGCATCATTACTTTTATTCAAACATGCAGATGCTCCAGTCAGATTTCCCCACCTGTATTTCACGACACCTTGAGGTGAAGATTCCCAAAATTAACGAGTAAAGAAAACATAAGTTATCGAACTGGCAGAAGAAGCAGAAATGGCAGACAGGAAGGGATGGCTAATTAGGGATTTAATAAAATAAACTTAGGCATTATTAAATTAAAATAATAATGATATATACACACACACACTCACAGTCATTTCAAAGCACTGAATAAATACATAATTCCCGTTTAATTCCTGGCCCTCTTTAAGGCTATTTTCTATTCTTCATTTACACACATGTATTGCAGAGGATGTCTTGCAATCATCTGTAGCTATTTTTGTGGTGATAACATCAGCTTGTCAATTATTGCCTAATTTCTAAATGCACTTAATGCACAGTTTAAGACACAATGAAAGTGGTGTAAAAGTTTTGGCCAAGAAAGCTGTCAGTTCTGTTTACTCGTCTTCACAGACACGCACTCATCATGTGGACTCACTCATTCTGCTCGACTCGAGCTCGAGTCTGTGGATGCTTTTGTTTGCAGACCGTTTTATCTGTGTTGTAACGGCAGAACAATGGACTCACACAACCGGCTTTGAGCGACAGTCACGACCAGAGCTCCTCCAAGTTGAAAAAACATTCTTCAAGTGGAAGCAGGAAGGACATGCCAAACATACTTGAGGAAAGATACTCAAAGTGTATGTGTGCATGTATGATGAGGAAGGAAGTGTGTTATAACGGAGACAATCATATTAATTCAGCTGCACCTCCACCAAGCTGCAGGGTAATTATCAGGGGTGGGGGGAGGAGGAGGGAAAGCAGAGGCGGCTAAAACCGGGTGGATGACACTTCCAGGGTGGCTGGAGAAACACTATGAGGAGACAAAGTGAATCTCCTTTGCATCTCCTTATCCCCTCATAAACAAAAGCCGTGCTCCTAATTAACCTCTCCACTGACCTCTTAAGCCCCAAAACTCTAACCCCCTCACCCGTGGCCATACAGGCCCCAAACTCCCACCAAAACCTCCTCCTCATTAAGCCACTAATCACTTCCCGAGTCTTTGTCGTGCTTTTGTGCCATTACAGGTTTCCAGGAGAATCTGGAGCACAATTGTACACAAAAAACGAGGGAGCGAGACTGTGCAACAATTTACAAACTGTTATAAACTTATAAACTGTTGATTAAGTGATCAGAAAAAGAAATAGCAATAATTATAGTGATGATTCTTTAATTTAAAAGAATATTTTAACATTTTGGGTAAGTGCATTTTCAAACTGTGGCTTTTTCAGTGAGAGTAAATCGATAACATTTGAGTTCTAGTTCAGTTCCTGGCTGAACAAACAGTATTGTGTTTGTTATATTTCACCAAAAGGAAAAATAAATTCAACAAGCTGCGCTAGAAGGAGAAAGCTAAGTTAACAGTTCTCTGTCTGTACTGTGCATTAAAACGCTGCTTGGATGGTTCACCTTCCTAAGTTGGATGTCTGATGTTATAATTGCTATGTGCATTAAAACAATGTATAGAGTCTGTAGTGCATAATAAAAAAAAGCTGCTTTACCAGACTTGCTATCAGTTTTACTGCTAATAACTCATTACACTTTTTTAGGTAACGTTACATGAAGAGAAATTAACAGAGCCTGTAACAAATGAAACATTAGCAAAAACTTAATATGCAATATGATTTTTCACCATTACTCTTTATCGTCTTGACCACCCATCTCCCGTGCTACAGTTAGCAAACTGCTTCCTAAGTTTCGTGAAACTGGTTCAGTGTTGGATTTGCCAAAATGTGGACGCAAGAAAACTGTCACTAATGAAGAAACATCAGTGGCTGTCCTAGCTTCATTCAGCAAGAGCCCACAGCGTAGCACTCGCCGCACGTCACTGGAGAGTGGCATTAGTCGAACATCCCTTCGGCGGATATTAGCTACTCACAAATGGCACCCTTACAAACTCCAGCTACTGCAGCATCTCAACGAGGATGACCCAGATCGGCGCAGAGAATTTGCAGAATGGGCAAAACAAAAATTGGAACAGGACCCTCAGTTCACGCAGAAGATTTTGTTCAGTGATGAGGCAAACTTTTATGTGAATGGTGAAGTTAACAAACAAAACCACCGCTATTGGTCTGACACTAACCCACATTGGATGGATCCCTCCAAGACTGTTGGAACAACAAAAGTGATGGTTTGGTGTGGTATATGGGGTACAATAGTGGGTCCATTCTTCATCAATGGAAACCTCAAGGCCACTGGATATTTGAAATTGCTACATGATGATGTGTTTCCCTCTTTATGCACTGAAGCTGGCACGTTCCCTGAGTTTTTCCAGCAAGATGGTGCACCACCACATTATGGGTGCCAGGTCCGAGCATTCCTAGATGAACAGTTTCCTGGAAAGTGGATTGGTCGTCGTGGGCCAGTTGAATGGCCCCCAAGGTCTCCCGATCTGACCCCTTAGACTTTTATCTTTGGGGTCATCTGAAGGCAATTGTCTATGGTGTGAAGATACGAGATGTGTAGCACCTGAAACTACGGATACTGGATGCCTGTGCTGGCATTTCTCCTGCGGTGTTGCTATCAGTGTGTGAAGAGTGGGAGAAGAGGGTTGCATTGACAATCCAACTCAATGGGCAGCACATTGAACACATTTTATAAGTGGTCAGAAACTTGTAAATAACTCATGAAAGAATAAAGTTACGTTGAAACCAAGCACACCATTGTTTTTCTTGTGACATTACCAATAAGTTTGATGTGTCACATGGCCCTCTTCCAATTGAAAAAACAAAAGTTGTATCCAAGATGGCCGACTTCTAAATGGCCACCATGGTCACCACCCATCTTGAGGAGTTTGCCCCCTCACATATACTAATGTGCCACAAACAGGACTTTAATATCACCAACCATTCCCATTTTATTACGGTGTATCCATACTGTATAAATGGCCCACCCTGTATTTTACAATTCCAACATCACACATAGCACCAAGAGCTTCAAACAGCATAAAACCTTCACATATTGTTTTTTTTATTTGTGTAACAATAATCATTTTTGTTTGTTAGCATTTCTTGTCTATATGTATTAAAGAGCTTGTCTGTTCTTTTGTAGTAATACCAGAGCATTATATTAAAGACCCTAGTAATTAATCATTTCCATACACTAAAACATTTTTAAACACAATCCCTTTATTTCAGGGGCTCAAAAGTAATTAGACAAATTAAATAAATCAAAATAAAATGTCTAATACTTGGTTGAAAATTTTTTGCTGACAATGACAGCCTGAAGTCTGGAACTCATGGACATAACCACATGCTGGGTTTCTGCCAGGTCTTTACTACGGCAGCTTTCAGTTGCTGCTTGTTTGTGGGCCTTTCTGTCTGAAGTTTAGTCTTCAACAAATGAAATGCATGCTCAACTGCGTTAAGATCAGGTGACTGACTTGGCCATTCAAGAATATTCCACTTCTTTACTTTAATGGACTCCTGGGTTTCCTTGGCTGTATGTTTTGGGCCTTTGTCCATCTGTATTATAAATACCAATCAGTTTGACTGCATGTAGCTGGATTTGAGCAGACAGCATGTCTCTGAAGACCTCGGAATTCTGTCCTGTCTGTCCATCATCAATAAACACTAGTGTCCCAGTGCCACTGGCAGCCATGCACACCCAAGCCATCACACTGCCCCTGCTGTGTTTTACAGATGATGATGTGATGTGCTACACTTTGGAGCCGTTCCCCACCTTCTCTGTACTTTTTTCTTGCCATCATTCTGACAGAGGTTGATCTTGGTTTCATCTGCCCAAAATAATGTTTTTCCAGAACTGCGCTGGCTTCTTTAGATGTTTTTTTTTTAATTTATTTTTTTAGCAAAGTCCAAACTAGCTTTTCTATGAGTGGCTTGCACCGTGCAGTCGACCCTCTGTATTTACTTTCATGAAGTCTTTTCTTCATTGTAGATTCGATATTGATGCGCCTCACTCCTGGAGAGTATTGTTCACTTGGTTGGCTGTTGTGAAGGCATTTTTCCTCACCATGGAAATTATTCTGCGATCATCACCAGTCTTTTTGTGTTGCTGACTTCATCAGTACTTTCTTTCTTTCTCAGGATGTACCAAACTGTAGGTTTCCCCAGTCCTAATATTGTCGCAGTTTCTCAGATGCGTTTTTCTTTTTGCAGGTTAAGGTTGGCTTGTATCACCTGCATGGAGAGCTCCTTTGACTGCATGTTGTCCGTTCACAGCAAAATCTTCTAAATGCAAGCAACACACCTCAAATCAACTCCAGGCCTTTTATCTGCTTAGTTGATAATGACATGACGAAGGAATTGCCCACACCTGCCCATGAAATTGTCCAATTACTTTTGTAATGTAATTAATTTTTAAGGAGCTGAAACTCTTAAACCCTTCATCCAATTTGAATGCAGATACCCTCAAATGAAAGCTGATATTCTACACATTATGTCCATGTAGATTATATATATAACTATAATTGAAATATGTTTTGGTAAACAGGCAAGCAAAACAAAACTTGTGTCAGTGTCCAAAAATATATCTAAATGCCGAAACAAGTGAGGACGTTTGTGTGTCACACAAACACACACAGATGCTCGCAAATACGCACTGAAATGTGACAGATCGTGTGACAGACTTTAAAACACAAACACCTCACTTATAGATGAATAAACAAAATAATCAGATAATTTAACTAACAATGCTTGCTAGGATGCTTTAGGACAGCTGGTCCAGATGTAAAGCCAATAATTACATCATTATCCTGTGTTATGTTAGTGTCATCCCACCACTGGCAGTGCTTTCAATTAATAGCTTGAATGAGATAAACACAGCAGCGACCTGACAAACAAACACTAGCGGCCAAAAATACAAACAGCTGGCTGGAACCTGAACAAACAGCTGGCTCCTAGGCTTCTCAAGGCAGAGACACACGGTACACGTGCAGATGTAGTGACACACACGGATAGCCACACAGAGCTAATGCATTAACACCCTCCAGCTAGACATATTCATGCAAAGTCAGCAGGAGAGGGAAATGAAACCATATGTCAAAGGAAACGAAATGAGGAGAATGAGTTACATTAAGATTTTTCCTTCATCTGGAGATTTTTTTTTTTCCTGCAGAAAGTTTTTGTGTAAGTCAGAGAAAGTTAATCTGCCTGCAGCACTTTTAGTAAATCTGGCACAGAAAGGGAAGGAGTATATCACTCAATGTTTTATACATTTAAAGATGACTTATTGACAGGCTTAGATGCCAACCTGTGGTCACGCAGGCCTAAGATTATTTATTGATCAGTCTTCGAATGAACGAATGTAATTATTTTGTGTCTTGAATAAAACAACAATGCTAACCCACAAGCAATTAAACTGTTTGAGCAACTGAAATGTCTGAGTGGGATCATTTATGATCCAATTATACTGTATTTTATGCATAGTAATGCTTTAATAGCCTATCATTGTACCTGCAGTTGTGCTCAAAAGTTTACATAAACTAAGCATGAGCATGAATATAATTTCTCTTAAGGACTTCTTTGAACTGCTTTTTTTCAGGGTGAAATGATTTTACAACATGTATCTTTAATAACTTTAGCAAACAAGAATTAAATGCAGAAGTTTTAAATCCACAGAAGGTTGACATACATATTTCACAAGATGATAAAGTTGCATAAACAACTAGCATAAAACAGGCCTGAATCTTTGACAGTAATGCACGGCTTTTCGCCTTTTGATTGCGGCTGACCTGAGGTATGCGTCTCCGAATCTGGCAATAAAGAGGAAAATGCAGTCGGACTATTAGCTGGGTGGTAGGAATAAATGTTGTAGGAGTTAGAGGAAGCTAAAGCCTGATGAAACAGAATGAGTGAAAGGTGGAGGGGAGGGGTTACTCAGAAATATGGAGGTAAAGGGAGGGAGGCAACAGTCTGGTGTGGTTGGGGGTAATCTGGTCTAATCTGCTGGATGTTAACCTATCTGAGCAGCAAGAGCCAGATTATCCCTCTAACAATGGCCACGCGCTCATCTGCTAAATTACTTCACTCAAAATCATATGCTGAGACACACAAACACACACACAAAGGTTCAGGGAGCTGTGCGTAAATGATGTTTCACAGTGTGTGCAAATTGGTCTTATTTGGGCTCTCATTGGGTACTGAATCACCAGGCCACCATTACTCTCGCTCAAGGTTACCGCATCAAGCAGAAAACCCTTTACAATGAATAGACAAGAGTGGGTGGAAGGAGAACTCAAGTGAAAGCACCAGGAGTGGGTGAAAAGGGAAAAAAATAAGTAAAAGAAATGGAGACCTAAGAGTGCAGAGTTCGAAGAAATACCACTAGCATCTCCCTCTCTGCTAAGAAAACAATTCATCTGTTGGTTTTTCATCTGGCACAAGTTGTTCTGAGTGTCAGGGTCAACCAGGTCAGGTGATCTTGAACTGAAAAGCGCACAACAACCACTAGCATCACTGCAGAGGAAGACATAAACACGGTGCTTGGATAGCTGCAGAAATATATGATATAAATACTGTGACACAAGGCAGTTGCTTACATATACACCCTGTATATTGAGTTTCTAAAGCAGCTTCGACTTTATAACAGCTACAGGTCAAAGGTCGCGCATCCAGAAGCTCTGATGTTTTCACAGAGGTATCAGCTTATTAATAGAACAGATAGAAAATAGAAAATAAGAACATGGCAGAATGAAAGAATAGAGCCTATGACCAAAATCAGGAAGCTAATACGTTTAGACTTCATATGAAAGATGGGTGTATCTTTAGCATCTGAAAAGTGAAGCCAAGCAGGCTGTGACTCCTTTGGGTGCAGAAATATGAAGGCTATATGAAAGTCTACAAACATCACATTCATTTTGTAAATTATAGATTCCATTAGAGTAAAATAGAAAAGCTGAAGATAGCTCGGGCCCCGCCAGGTGGGGGGTGGTCCCAGAGGAAGAAGCAGAGTCGTCCAGTCCAGTGGAAGGCGGATGGCCACGGCGGGGGGCCTGGGCCAGCACCACCTGATCATCCAGAGGAACATTTGCTGGTTTAAGTCTGTCAGTGGAAACAACCTCCTGCCAACCCCCAAAGTCCAAAAGGAAATGCTTTCGGCCCGGTTGAATAACCCTAAATGGGCCGTCATACAGTGGACGCAGGGGAGGCCTATGAGCGTCATGCCTGATGAAAACAAACTGCGAAGAGTCCAACGACCTCGGAACAAAGGTGTCGGGCAGACAATGGTGCACTGGGCCAGGAACAGAAAACGACTCTTGGGGGACGGAGAGAAAGCACAGAGGGACCGAAGCACGGGGGCAGGCTCTTGGGCAAGTTCAACCGGGGAAACCCCAAGGTCTTCGTTAACGGTGCAGCGTAACTCCAGTAAAACCCACGGAAGGCGGTCAACCCAGTTACCATCCGTAAGAGAATTACGGAGCGTGGCCTTAACCGACCAGTGGAAACGCTCGCACATCCCGTTGGCCAGCGGGTGGTACGCAGTGGTTCGATGGACCTTGACCACCAGGCCATCAGCCACGGCAGACCACAGCCCCGAAACAAACTGGGGGCTCCTGTCTGAGGTGATGTCGGAGGGGGGACCAAAACGCGAAACCCACACTGACAAAAATGCCCTGGCCACCGCTGCTGCTGTAACACCAGAGGCACTGCTTCGGACCAGCGGGTTGTGCGGTCCACTACAGTCAAAAGGTGCGTGAAACCTTGTGACTGCGGCAGAGGACCAACCAGAACCACATGGATATGATCAAAACGCCTCCCTGGAACGTGGAAGGATTCGAGGGGCGCCTGCGTGTGCCTATGGATCTTAGCGCGTTGGCATGGGATGCACGCCACTGCCCAGTCTTTCACTGATTTACGAAGGCCCGGCCAAACGAACCTAGAGCTGACCAGCTTGACCGAGGCCCGGACGCCTGGATGAGAGAGGGCGTGAACTCAGTCAAAAATGCGACGACGCCACAAAAGGGGAACTACAGGACGTGGACGGCCGGTGGAAACATCGCAAAGCAGGCTAGGACCGCCGTTCCACTCTGGACTCCGGTCTCCAGTACAAGGCCCGCTGGTCAGCGGCCATAGCGTCAAAGTCTGTGCCAACATAAGTGCGCGGGACAGACAGTCAACCATCAGTCAACCTTCTGTAAACTCAGAAATGTCTGCCAACTGGCGCTGCTGGTGCGCGCGTGCATAATTTAACATATTTTACAGAAAAAGAGACAAATCATATTATCAGTATTCTAAGACATGTAACAAACTAATTTCTCCATTTCACAATTTAACTGTACTTTTTTTAGGCATAGGCCACGTTATGTAGTGGGTGTTGTGTAGAAAGCACAAAAAACACCTCAAACAGAACCACAAATGATTATCTTATATAGTTATCTTGTCCAGTGCAAAAACAGTATTTTTACAGACAAAAATAAATCTTTTCATTGGTACCATCGACTTGTTCTGCTCTGAATGACCTTCTACTTTTGATAATTTAAGTATAATTTTGAATGCTATGGTTATTTTTAGATTATTAGGACCACTGCCTAAACATAAAGAAAACTGTTCTCATTAAAGTTCTCATTGGTAAAAATTTTAGAGAAATTACTATGTGTGAACCAATGAGGTGGAATAAATTTGTCATCTGTAGTGTCACCCTACTGGCATAGACCTGCCACCCCCCCCCCCCCCCAAAAAAAACAAAAACAAAAACAAAACAGAGAGCAGAGAAAAAAAAAGAGAGAGAGAAGAATTTGTATTTCTGAGAAAACAAATTAAAGTGAAAGAGATTAACATTGAACCGAACAGGGCTCCACAAACACAATGTTAACAGGTCAGTGTCTGTCTATTGTTTTGTCCTATCAGGCTTAAAGTGGATTCACCGGGTGAATCAGTGAGAGAGCGCGTGCTGTACCCCACATCACCAAATTAAATTTACCCCTTTTACCCCTCCCAAAACACACATACGCACCGACTTCATAATGTATTTGGATCACTAATTCACAAACGCACACATGTTCTGCAATCCCATAATCCCACTCCAGATTGGGAACACCTTTAAGATACAATGTGATTATGATTAGGGATTATGATCAAATTATGACAGAGTGACAGATTAGACAGGGTAGTGTGCGTGTGTCGGGGAGGTGTGGTGCTGTCAAGGCGGACATTTTTGATAAAGAGTGTGCTATTACGCGTCTTATGTTCTATCACATAGATACTGTTAGATTGTAGATGCTCATGATAAACATGGCCAGGATTTTAAATACTGAGGTCGGCCTATGTGAAAGTAATCCCTGTGAGCCAAAAGCTCATGCTTTAGCCTGCTCTGAGTGCTCAGTCTGACAATGCTTTGTAGTCTCTGAGCCACAGACTTTGAACTGTTGAAGGAAAATGGAGAAAACCCATGCCGACATGGGGTGAACATACAAACTCCACACAGAAAAAGCCTGGCCGAACCCAGAACCTTCTTGCTGTGAGACAATAGTGCCTACTTTTACCCGTATAACTAAAGTAGTCGCGTCTGTACTTGATAGACGTCAGAGGTCAAATTTCACAACAGCAGCATTGAGCTACCAGTAATTTAGCATCTTGCCTAAAGACTTAAGCTTCATGTTGAGTTATGGACGTTAAGCACAGAACTCTTGGTACAAAAGGTAAAGTTAATAACCAACCATCCTGATACCTATTATCAGGGTTTGTTGAGCCAGCAATTGCAAAGAAAACCTGGCTATGCCTCACTTGCTTTGCAGTACCAACCCTACTGAAAGAAACTGAATCTGAAGGAAATGTGACGCCAAACAAGCTTTGATGTTTGAAAACAGGCAAGAGGTTTCTTAATGCCTGAGTCGCGTCTGTTTATAAAGTGAAAGTGTGCTCCAAACATCAACAGATTACACATATACCGACAGTCTGCACAAGGCCACACACAAGTACACAGCATTAAAAAAAAAAAATCACTCTCACTTCCAGCTGGTTAAAAATCCATCAAACAGCATTACATCCTTCAAATCCTGGATTCTCTCCATTGGCTTTGTATGCCTTATACAACTGAGTTTTAGAATTTGCTGCTTGGTTTTAAAGCACATTAAAGACAGGTCCCAAGCTAGGACTAAGACTGACTTCATATGAGCCAGTTCAGGAGGGTGTACTGCAAAGCAAGTTCACTAGGAAAAGAAAAAGAACGCATACATTTAAAGAAAGCTCTTAAAACATGTGGTTATCCCGAAGTAGGCCTTGATCAAATCAGGGAAGATGCACAGGAAAGAAGGCGAGGCACCGACTAGGGAGAAAAATAACTCAGGAGAATTTTCACTTCAGACCCAGCCACACACTCTGACAAAACCTGGTTCATCCCAAGGACCAAACTCCCAAACACAAGCTAAAGTGCTCAGTGCTCTACACTGCAGAAACCAAACAGCCAAACAGCTACTCCACAAATGCATGGCACAACATAGAAGAGCCACCTCGACAGGACGAGGCTCGTCTGTACATCAGCATCTGAAGGACAAAGGTCACTCTTACGAGGATGCCAATGTTCACGTTTTGGACAGAGAAGACAGATGGTTTCAAAGAGGAGTGAAAGAAGCGAAAGTGAAAGAAACTATCATCTTTGAACAGCAGGGGTGGCTTATGATACTGTTTGCTACTTAACAATGCAGTTTTAAGATCCCGTCCTAGGCGCCTCAACCCCCATTCAGATCTTGTGTCAGGTGATCTCAATGGGTCACATAATAGGGTGATGCAATGGCTTCACCCGAAACCTCTGCTGATAAGGACCCATGCCTTTTATCACACCTTGGCTCATGTGGTGAGTCACATGATCAATAGTGGGTCAACAACCCTCTAAAGGGACAATTCCCACTTGGCTTAAATACCTGGGATTCTCCACCGTTTGGTACTGAAGAAGCTTTTTGGATGAGAGGTGAAACATCTTCAAGAAACTTAAAGACGTTCAGTTGCTTTCTTTCCAAGTTCCTTAGAATTATCATAGGTGGTACGATGATGCTCCCACAGTCCAAGGACATAGATATTTGGTTAATTGGTGCTTCTTAATTGGTTGTAGTTGTGAATGGTTTTCTGTCTCTCTGCATTAGCCTTGAAAGTCTGGGACCTATCCAGTGCTGCAAAGTAATGATGCTTTGTGCGCTCTCTGTGCAGCTGATTGTGTCTAATGTGACAATAGCACCTTAGAGCTCTGAAACTTTAAACTGCATGCATTTAAACATTAAAGATTACCCATAGCCTAATAAAAGAGAGGTGGAAATCGCTTCAGTTTGTCACCAGATCAAAGCATAGTAGATAGTTATTGTTGGTGATAAGTAGGTTACAAATGCAACAGATCAGTTGTCTAATGTTTGTTCTAGCAGCTGCAAATCCAGAAGTGGAAAAGAGACAAGACAAGATTAGGACTGAGTATACAAACATTTATACTGAAGACATACAAATTCCATCGGCAATGACGCAGTTTGCTCTGTTCTAACTTTTCCGTGGCGTTATAAAAAGGTTGTATAATCTACAGTATGCACAGTCGTGGTCAGAGGTTTACATACACTCATCATGGGAATGCATGTCATAGCAATTTTAACAATTTCTTTGAACTGCTCTTTTCCCGAGGATTGCACATCTTTAATGACTTTAAAAACAAGAACTGAGTGCACAAGTCGAGATTTTCTCTAATCCACACATGGTCTAAAATATCCCCACGGGCTCAAATATATACATGCGCTCACCTTTTTAGTACGACTACAACTGGTAGTTTCTTTTTGCCAGCATAAAAAAAAAAAGATCAGTTGGACAGTGGTCATTAGAATGACCAACTCTCAGAACAATTCAAAAGTCCAAAGGAGCTCAGTGAAGATCTAAAGAGAACTGTGACATATTGGGAAGGTCACTTTAACAAGGTGTGGATGAAAACCCAAACTGTCATGGTTGGGTTGTACAGGAACCAGTGAGGCTCAAATCTGCAAAAAAAAATGGAAACTGCAGAAACACCAGTGTCACCATCCACAGTGAAGTGAGTGTTACATCATCATGGACTGAGTGCCAATCTGCTTCAAAATCAGCACCCTCAACCTCGACTGAAATTTGGAGCTGTCCTCATGGACAAAGCAAATGCCTTCTGGAGAAAAGTTTCACAATTTGAGTAATAAAGATTGAGCTATTTGTCCACAGTGATAGAAAGTATGTTTGGAGGATAAAGTGAGGCGTTCAGACCATTGCACCAACTGTCAAGCATGGTCGTGGTAATATCATGCTCTGGGGCTGCTTTCCTGATTGTGGTACTGTTACATGGCAAAGAGGATGGAATGATGGAGGACTACCTTCAACCAAAATATGTCTGGTTGAAGTGCAGCTTGCTAAGAGACATTTAACCAAATGTTAGTTTAGATATGTACTTGTGTACCCAAATCTTGTTTTTTTGTTTTTTTTAAAGTAGCTACAGATTTATGCTATGTAAGCGTTCCATGCTAACCCTCCCCGAAAAGTTCAAAGAAATCCTTAAAAGTCCAAAAGTACCAAGACATTCATTCCTATACTGAGTGTATATGAACACTTAAAACATTCTGTAAATAACTTTAGGCTTAATATGCCTAATTCAATGATCAAATCCATTTTAAACACTTTTTATATGCCGTCTTTTTATTGTTATTTAAAAGGACAACAGCATTTTGTGCAATGCTTTCTTTAGCTTCCCCATTTCTCTAATTTTACAGTTTTAAGCACAAATGTCCAGCTCTGACAAATTCAGCATTTTCTGTCAAACCACTTCCTACATACTAGTTTTACTCTGGCGGTACACAAATGTTATTTCTACACACAACTCAAGACTCAAAGTGATGTGACTTCAGTTAGTGATTCACGCAGCCACCACAGGATCCTTGGCAGGTATTTTATTTCATATATAGACGCTTTCTGTAATCAAATGTGAGTGCAATCAAACAACAGCAATACAAACATTACCAATGCAGTCTGAGAACCAAGAACAGGGTTAAAACAGGGAGTTCACTCACTCTACACAGCGAGCAGCTAGTAACCTCATGGACAACATCCAAAACAAAGGAGAGAAAAAAACAAGGACAGTCTGCTGTCATGTGCACCTCCAACCGTCATGGTGGGGAGGAAGACTGAGGAGACTACTGAACTGCCTCCACCCCTTCTCCCCAATCCAAACCATCAACCGCGACGCCATGAGTCCAACTTGCCCGCGGCTCTTCAGTGATAACCTCCCATTTCCCCATCATGATTATCATTGTCATCAACCTAACAAAAACAAGAAAAATAAAATCCAAATCATCTCTGCTTTTCAAACCTCAGGAGCCTATCAGTGTCCAGAGGTCCCTCAGGTTTAGTCCATCTCAACCAATGGCTGTCCATCCAGGTCGATTAGAAAAACCACGTAGCTGTACATGTAGAACCAAAGTCCTCATGCAGTGCCCTGCGAAGGTGGCACATCACATACGTGCACAGGTGGAAGAGGGGAGGGGGTGTGGGGGGGTTTATGGTTTAGAGTGTCTGTGTGAGATAGAGGGAGTGTGTGTGTGTGTGTGTCTTTTAAGAGGGAAGAAGCAAATGTGTTAGGTGTTTATCAGACCTAGGAGCACAAAAAAAAAGTCCAGGAGACGAAGAATTACATACAAAGTCTTTATCCACCATTTGTCTCCTCTTGGCCCTCCTCGAAACACTCTCACACACAAACACTCTCGCATACACACAAACGAACACGCACCACACACACACGATAGGTCCTCATGTCATTGTGAAGTCAGGCATCAACATTCAAGAAAAGAAAAGAAAAACAAAAACACCTCAATGGTAAAAATCATCTCTACCATCACAATGCTTCAGTTCATAAAATATTTTTTCAGAGAAGTGATTCAGGTTTTTCCTCCAGGTTTAAAGCAGTATGCGTGTGTGTAGTAGTTGTCTTCGTCATCGTCTTTGTCCCACTGCTGCAAACACACACACACACACACACGCACGCGCGCACACACACACACACACACACAACCAACATACGCACACTCACGCGCTCCAGCACACACCACGTGTCCTCTTTTAGTGGAGAAAGACATGGCGCAATGGAGAGACACTCCTCCTCCCCGAGTGGACGCACGGATCACCAGGAGGAGGCGGGGTTTCTTGCCGCAGCTACCAAGGGTCATCCAGGTCACCGGCACTCTGGGTGAGGAAAGAAAAGGAAGAGAGGTGTGCCAGAGTTGTTATTGTCAAGTCTATCATTGTATGTAGTAATTAAACTGCTCCAGAAGCCTTAAATAATGGCAAACCTTTAAACCTCACTGCCCCCCCCCCCCCCCTTTTTTAATATATTCAAATTGAATGGCTAATGGTGGAAAGCCGTTATATTCCCCTGCACAACCAGAACCTCTGATGACTCACCTTGCGGAGAATCACGAGGCCAGCTGTCAGACTGAAAAACAGGGGAGGAATGGAGAGAATGGAGTCCCTATAGTCTACATGGCTTCCTCTCGCTCCTCGCTCAGTTTGAGTTTTCAAACCTGAGAGCTGCTTTTGTTTTAAAGGAGACGACTCTTTAAAATGTCTTCAAGCAGCCGAGACGAGGTCAAGGCTCGAGCTAACAGCTGACAGAGGAGAGCAAGGAAGCTTCAGCAGTTTCCGAATACTTCACAGCCTACACAGACACATACACAACACAATAAATGGAGTAAAGGTCTACTAAAAGTGTCAGGGAACAGTCCTGTATCAAATGTCACCATGTTGCATTGGGATTGGAATGCTTAATCATGAAAAACAATCACTTCTGAATGGAAAAATGTCAACTTTGAACCCCTGATCTGCAAGATGACTGATTTGGTACAGGGCCTAAACGAAAAATTGAAAAAAATAAACCCCAAGACATAAATACATACAGTTAGTTTACAGTGAGACACTTGACACAAATCATTGCATTATACCTCAAATCCTTTTTATTTCTTATTTGCAGAACTAACCTGTTCCACACAACCACATAGAAATCATAGAAATACAGCTCATACATACAGGCGCGAGCACGCGCGCACACACACACGCACGTACGCCGTTTAGCATTACCTCCCCTCTGATAGTTAAGTGCTTTAGATATTGAAAAGGTAAGTGCAGCGCATGCATTACCAGAATACAGGGCTTGTACAGACTCACAATAACCTCCATCTACCTGAATAAGAATAAACCCTGCAGGTCAAGCAGTCAGTTTCAATATATCTTTTACATCGAGGTAAGTGTTTAAGATTGACTCGATCTGTACAGGCAATGGCACAACCTGTGAGGAATATAATATGCTGCAATGTGGGGTTTTTTAAACAAAAGCTACAAAGGACTCTTGGAAAACCTTGATTATTAATAATACCTTGAACTGATTACAGACAGAGAGCCATCGCACATGAAACATATCAACTGTAGTCCGAGTGTAATTCACCACAGGTGAACAGTATGACATCAGCCGTCCCACCGATATGTATACGTATCACTTTTGTAAGGTAAGATCGAGAAGGCAGGAATACTTGTGGTCGCCATCCCACATGGTGTGCTACCTTTAGACTGACAGAACTGATGTAGTCAAAGCAGAGGAGTCCCAATGTCACCCATGTCCTAATCTTATCAGCAGTTACCAGTTTTTACAGTTTGCCTTTCACTGATCGATGCAGTGAAAGGCAGCTTTGGAAAAACTGCCAACAATAGGTTTGCAACATAGACTGTAAACAAAAGATAGCCACCATTATCTCGCCCGTTGGTTAGTGAGTTTTTACTGTTTTTGTATTCAAACTGGATTACAGAAGCGAGAAGGTAGACCCACCCTAAAGGATACACTAGTTTATCCACATTTTTGACCTGAATTGGGACCAAAATTTACAAAATGAGCATAATTTTGTATTACATATGACTTGAAACTACAAATTGAGACCATAAAGCCTCCACGGAGTCATACAGCAATAAGTAGGAGTGCATTTTTAAATGTATAGAACAGGAGTCGCTCTCCCCTGCTGGGAATTAGAAGGAATCCAGGTTTATGGCACTTCTACATACTTTACTTTTCAGACCCGGAACTACGTTCATCTTTTATATACAGTCTATGGTTCCACAGGTTATACTAATTAACGCTAACGTTCTGTTAGTAAGGCCCATGTTTCCAGTTTGAAATACTAGTGCTAAGCTGTGAACACGCCATCCAATCAAACAGCTGTTAGTACAAATGTAGGTCGCATCATACAATGTAGTGCTTAGCATTTTAAGATAATGTGGCTATGCGCGTGTTGCTGTAAAAACATAACAAAACAAACAAAAACACCTCAGTGCATAACTAAACATTTTTAGGGACTATAATTGCCGCTCTGGCACCAAAATTTTATCCACTTAATAACTTTGCTTTCTACTGTTCAAAGAGCCTGAGTCTGAACATTTACACCCCCACCGCACTCTACCCCACCAACAACAGTATCAAGCGATTTATTATTTTTTTATGTAATCATGTGGGAGCTGCAAAGACTTAATTTGCATCCAGACTGGTTTGAACAACCTACCATCGCTGAGCAGCTGATGGACTGTGTAACTGTCAAGTATCGCAAGCAATCAGAAACACACGTTTCAGTAGTGATTACTGGGCTCTTGCTCGGTCACTCAAACTCATGCAGACACACACACATAAACACACATACAAAAACACAAGAAGAGTGTGTTCTGAGTCTGTAGATGGAGTAGGCCTGGAGACAGTGCAAAAGGTTGCACAGCTGCAGTTCAGAATGTCTCCTCGTGTTTTCTTTGTCAGTTCCTCCACTGTATGAAGGTGTGGGGGTGAGGCTTAAGGGTGGGGGTGAGGGTGGGGTCAGCCAGAAGCAAATACTGATAAATGTAAGCCATAGAGTGCAATGTTCACTTTGGCTTCACTAGCCACTTTTGCTTGTTATATTTTTATTTTGTTTACCATGAAAATTAGTTAATAAATCTGCTTCTGTGATCAAGTTTAAGTTTGGGAATCCAAGCCAAAGTGGTCAGAAGAAACAAAAAGGAAGAAAAATCAAAGAGTCCACATCTAAGGTATATAGATATATATATGTATGTCTCAGATACAGAACTTGAATGGACAGAAAAGCCCTTTTTGTTGTTCCTAATGAATTATTCAAATACAAAGCTGGACGTGGCCATTCAAGTTCTGCGATGAAGGACAGAGGAGGAGAGGTCATAGCACATCTCACTAGAGCTCTGGGATAGGATGGATGAGAGGGTGGTTGGGTATACAGGCAGGTGGTCAGTCAGAGGAGGGATCAGACTTTGGGATGGGCTCGTCTTGGCTGGCCTCCAGCTCTGCAATGGCGGGTGAGGGCGGGGGCGAAGGGGGAGAGGGAGGGGAGGCGGGTTCGTCCTGGTTGTCACAGTCGTCGGTCGTCCTCCTTCTCTCCCCTGCTCTCTCAACAGCACTCTCCCCCCGCAGATGGTAGGTAGCCAGGGACTCCTCCAACACCGAGCGGTACTGCCCCCGGTGGTGCATGCGGAACTGCCGAAGAGCCTCCAGCAGATGAGCTGCCGTGCTGCCACCTCCCTCCTCACTCTCCTCCTCCTCCTCCTCTCCCCCCGCACAGGCCTGAGGTGACACGCCAGGGTCAGACTCTGCAGGCACGCTCCATTGTCAAACACACACCAGCACACACATATATATATTTATATATACACGCGCACAAACACACACATATCACCTTACAATCAGCGGCACATCCCACATACAGACATCTACCACACAACAGCATCACAGCATCAAGAGACATACTTGCACCAGACGGACAGGCCCATGCAAACGCTACCTCTGACCCTCTGACCAACAGTCCTTTGTGAGATTTGCTGTGTAGTGTAACGAGGGGAGGGGGAATTCATCAGTACCCACAAGCCCAAAGAAAAGAGCCTGCAAGGCTAGACTCCACTGACATTAATACAACAAATACACCCATGCATTTATGCACACACTTCTTCACATTCACCCTGGTGGGCCGTTCAAGACCTGCCACTGATCTCGTCTTCAGAATGAAGATGTTTGTAAAAACGCCTGCAGCCTTCCTTAAAAGATGCTGGATGTGGGATTCTCTGCTCTAACATCATATCCATTTCCTGCAGTATAAACAGAGTGCTGAAGTTTAAAACGTTTCCAGTTGCTGTTATATTATTTGCAGCTGTAAATACTTCATACCATTTCTTTTTATTTATCTCTTAATAGTGACGGTGCGGTGTTACATATCGTAAATTACCCGAAAAAAAAAAAAAAAAAAAAATCAGCCCAGTTGTATGATTTAATTTGATTGTGTGCAATAACATTAAAACATTTATTTATAGAAGGTGCTAAGAAAAAAAAAATCTGTGACTCTGCCCTTAAAAACAAACAAACAAACAAACAAAACAAAAAAACTTTTGTGCTATCCCGATTAGATGGCTTTGTGGAAGTCCCTATCTGACCAAATCATTGTGGTTAAAGGTGCAAAATGAGCCAAAATTAAAAAATGACAACTTAAATCTGAGGTGGGTTTTAATTTTTCAAAGAACATTTGGATCACATCCCATATAAATGTGTTTGAATAGACAAATCAATATTTCTGAGCAGAATCATGATGCCAGGGGAGTGTTAACATCTAATTCAACTTAATTTACATAATCTTTGGCTTGAGATTTCTTAGACAAACACAGCGAGCACAATGCAGCATGGGTACTTTAATTATTGGGTAATTAAAGCACAGATGATCCTGACATTGTTTTCGTAAGCCGTGTGCATACCCGTTCTATGTAACAGAAGAATAATATCTCTAATCTTATTTTTTATTTACACTGATTCCCACATAGTCAAAAAGACATGAGACAGAAAACAGTAAGAAAGCCTAAGGCCTCTCTGGGATCGATACGGCTGTTGGGAGGATTTCTGCAAAATTTACACACAGATTTGAATTATATTTCTACAAGATGCGAGGCTGGGCCTAGCTTAAAATTAGAATTTTGGATTTCTATCTATGAATTTTTTGCAGGGATTTTTTAACATTGCGAGAAAGATCAAAAACTGGACATTTCAGGCAGTATGTTCACAAATAAATATCTGATTGAAGACCTTATCTTGAATTTTAGGAAAGTATCAAAACCAAATCTGGGTTCAAATATCTTTCTAGATCTAATCACTCAGTGCTTTGCAGAAGTATGGCTTCCCGATGAGGTGAATAAAACTTTTTTTAAATGTCCTCCAAGCATTTGTTTAAGTGCACACACTGAGTATATGAAACAGAGGAACGAGAATCCACCTTAAATAAGCTGTGACTACCGAGTATATCAGTAACACGAAGTAAATATTTAATGTAACAAATAAAGCTAGCAGGTTCTTTTGAATGACTTTCTGCTGCTAAGTTTCCAAACACAAAAAAACCCCCAAACGTGCATTTTTCAAGCATTAACTATATGAAATCAATGGTTTAAAGGATATGCGCTCGCTGCTGAGAGGTTCAATAGGTTTATCGAGGTCTTATTATACATCCCATTTCGATGATAAATGTGAAATAGAAACAGACGCTTGGAGCTTCAGTGCTTTTCAACGTGGAATGCAGTCAACTGAGGCTCCCTGAACCTGTCAAGGTTATTCCGTTTATTCTATCCTCCGCCCTCTTTCACACTTATATCACATTCATTTTCTCTCGCTCTCACACATACATACAGCAGCACACAGAAAGAGTGTCCTTGTCTGGGCTGGTGTTTGTTTATGAGGTTATGTTGAGGCAGGGTGAAAGGCTGAAGAGGTGAAGGGCGGGGAAGAGTTCAGAGACAGGTTAACTCACCCCTTCTTCTTCTCTGTGAGGGTTCAGCCTGTTGTACACAGCCTCGATCACACTCCGCCTGCAAACACACAAACAACACATAGTTTCCTGCTTAGAGGAGACAAACAGCACCGACATAATGCAGCTTCTGTTCGCTCTCAGTAAATGTATATTGATTGAGGACTTAATGGAGCTAAAAGCGACTTTGTCAATTTTAGAGAATTCACCATTCATGCATATGACACTCTGTAATCTCTTCATTCATGTGTGCAGTCAGTTAATGTTGTGTTTTCTGCATGTGTTGGCTTTTTAATGTTTATCCGAAGTTGTTGTGGATGCAACTAAAGGATGCAGACACTTGCGTTTCTCAGTGTTTTATCGTCATCAAATCTTGAAAGGCTTTTCTTGTATAACTGGATAAATCCCAAACATAAACAATATATACACTTTTGAATTTGATGAAACAAAATCAAAACTTTTCACATCTTTAATCAACCCAGACTATTTTAACTTGTGGGTCATTATATACATCTAACGCTCTCCTAGTAAGACATGTTGCTAAAAACACATCAAACAGATTGACTGCTTATAAACCCAAAGAGCCAGATTTACAAGATGGGGCAAATTAGCATGAGATGGGTGAGGAAAGTTCTGCAAGTGTTCTACTAACAAGGTGCTAGTTCATAAGCAAAGATGCAGCCAATTTATTTCAATAATGACTAACACCATCCATCGACGGCACAAATTAGCGGGTCAGAAATGAGCAGGCGCGATAAGGGAGTGCGTATTCAACCTACTAAAGTAATACAATGTAAGAACAGGTTTTATCTCTGTGTTTAACGACACAACTCGAGCGTCACTTTAGACCAATGAGCAGTTAAATAAGAATTGTTGCGTTTTTGACGTAAAGGCGGAGTCTTCAGTTACAAATTGTTGGGAATTTTGGGTGGATAAATGGCATCTTTGAATATATAAGGTGGCGTATGGGACTGATTCTGTGAAGCGCTGCATTATAAAAACTACTGGCACCTATGGTATATACTTGAAAATCCTAGGGGACTGACCTCTAACCTTGAGGTCTAGGTTACCGGGAATTTAACTTGTCTGAGATTTTTTGTAGCTGCACCTATGGGATGAATTAAAAATCATCCCATACAACATTTTCAGACAACCTGACCTCTGGCTTGACGTTGACGTCACTGAGATTCGAACTCAAAGAGAGATTTTTAATGGTAATAATTTGAAAATCTTACGCTCCCCATTCCCAAGTTATTGCATTCACAAGCTTAGGTGTTCATGCGGCCTGTCGAGGCGACGACAAAACCATTGTCATGAGCCATTTTGGCTGAAGGGTAAAAACTATTCCACCTTCTAAACCTGAAATGTGTTTAACATTAACCAGTAGGATGTGCAATATAAGAATACAAAACCTTACTTTCTGTCAGAGCTGTCTGACCCCTCTGTTAATAAAGTTTCTGTTACTGTGCCATGTATATAAAAACGTGTTTTTTACCTGCATGATGTGTGATGGTGCAGGTAATCGAATGTATCATTTTAACTTAAATTTAAGAGCACTTTAATAGCTATATAGACATTTTAGGCTGCATGTATTAGCTATATACTAGAGAGAAGGTAAAAAAGCAGTCACAAGACTCCTCACAAGCTCTGTGAACAGATCTCTGTTAAATTCAGTTAAATGTGGTTAGATTTTGATTTTACATCAACAATACCAGTAATCACAAAATACCAGAAATATGGTGAGATCAGACCTAACCATGGCACTCCAAAGCATAACCCTTTACTTGCCCTTCATAACGGCGATAAGAAATGTGCTATGAAAACAAAGCTGTTTTTTGTGACTTGTGAGTGAAGGATTCAACTTCTAGTTCATCGCACAGTGTTAACATTCTGCCGATAAATTTCTATGGAATGAATCTATTCAAATTTTCAAGCCTCATAATAATAACTATATACAAGTTTTAAGTGTAGAAAGAGTAGATTTTTGTTGTATATTTACTTGCTGGCCAGGCCTCCACCAGGAGGAAGGTTCGGGATGTTCTCTGAGGCAATGCTCCTTAGGACAGATACCAGGTCAGGGACTCCAGCCTCTCCACAGTTTCCCATAAGCTCTACAGACAAATGGAAAGATGTCAAGAGCTATAATACAGAAAGTTATACACCATTTTTGGAATTTAACCACCACCTTTCTCTACAAAGGCTGAGAATTCACCCATAGTAAATCAGATAAACCCCTGCTTGCCTTCTGCTGCGGCACTCAGTAGAAGACTTCAAATATTTGTAATACCTAAAAAAGACTTATTATGTCGAAGTTATATAGACAGCACCTAAGCACTGTATGTGGCCTTGTGTGTTTCACTTAACCTTTAGAAACAGGCTCAACTACAACTAAACACTTCACAAAAACCAACCACAAGTTTCAACCGCAACATATCAGATGTGACAGTTTAAATACTAACAAGAAAGATGCTGACAGATAAATAGCAATGTTTCTTTTTTTAACCACAGTATAAAGACTGTGCTGTTGAACACAATAATAAATACAGTACATATTCTAAATTTTGTTATTATGTTTGTGTTAGAGAAAGTTGTTTTACTGAGCTTGCAAACTTAGCAAATTGTTTTTTAAGTGCATAACCTTGAACTTTAATTAGAAATTGTGTGTGTGTGTGTGTGTGTGTGTGTGTGTGTGGGGGGGGGGGGGGGGGGGGGGGACTGAATAAGCATACTAAACTTTTCACAGCCTGGTGGTGAGTGAATGTTGGCTTTTATTGAAAGATAAAAGTAAAGAAAAGGGATGTACTTAAAGGCAAAATAAGAATTATTGCAAACCCAAAATCATACAGTCATAGTTTGCAGGTTTGTTTGTGTGTGTTCAGAATGCTGACCCTCAACACGGGTTTCCAAGTATTTATCCAATTCCTCTTCCTTCTTCACAGCCTCCTCTGAGATCTTGGGAGCCGCAGAGAAACACACCAGCACCACACTCATATTGTCCCTGCTCCCCTGGAGAGCAAAGATTGGAGAGAGAGAATGAAGAATGCGTTTCTTTAGCTGGAGGGCCAGTGTAAAACACTATATTAATTGGCATTTATAGGACACACACAGTTCCTTGGCCTTTAACCAAATGGGTAGCCACCTTGTCATTACCTTGTAAAACTCCAACTGGTCACAGTAATGTTCTGTAAGTGTACAGTGTCACATACATCACAAAAAGCCGCTGCAGTGGAGGAAATTTATAGCAGCGTGTGGCGTACAGCAAGGTAAAAATAACCAAGGTGCTGTGCACTCACTGGTTCTTGGAGTTCCCAAGACACAAAATAAGTGATGCACAGAGTGTAATAGTCTAATAGATTCTGCTAAAGCCATTGGATAATGAGAGAATTTAAAGCACCAGTGCATTATTCATCACATTGTCTTTCACTGTGAGACATAAAGCATTTTAAATATTTAGATGTGTATTATTTTTGTTACACTCAGCTGCAGTTGTCCATCTTTTACTTTAATATGCTATATTTGGTCATTTTATATGGCATTAGATTTCTATTACGAAAAGTGGCAGCTGTTTCCCACAAATACACTTCACTTAGGCGAGGTGCCCAGGCATGTGAACTGCTGCCCAAGTGTTTCTGACAAACTCATTTAGCACTTTAAAAAAAATCCATCAGGGGCATGACACCATCCATATACTACTGGACAATTGTTCTCTCATATTTGAAAGTTTAGTCAGTGCTAACCCCGACCTGGTCTTCTGTTTCCCAATCAATCAGAAGTTTTTATAATCCCTTATCAGATAGTCTGAGTCTAAGATTGCAGGATGAGATTCCAACAGTAGTCTTTTTTCTGCTCTGGAGATTCCAGCATAAACCGGACGGCCACTTTAACTGGAGCCTACAGCTAGTGGAAACTCCTTCATGTGCTGCTACACTGAGCTCACTGAGTCTTCAGAGTTAAACAAGGACAACCAGCTGCAATTGGAGTCAGTCTTCATTTTTCAAACAGTATTGTTTAAGATGCGTGTCTCTCTGACACCCTCAGAAATAGCTTTTGGATTTACTCTAATAACCAGATCTGGTCTGACATTTGGTATACTAGAGTAAATAGTCTTCAAATACTTTCCCACCAGAGCAAATCAGCCTTCTAAACAGATTATTACCTACACATTCACCAAGCTATTGTTGGTTTGCATGCAACAAGTAATCTTTCAGACATTTGTAACTGTGATACAGCTCGGCCCCATGGAAATACATTAAAGTAAAATTTTGCATTTAAAATCATAATCTATCAGTAAAACTAGTAGAAACAACTCTGTTACTGCCCACTTTCACCTTAAATGTACACTATATATGAGAAACAACTTACCTTATGCAAGCAGGTGTCCACCACTGAGTTACAGACCTTCTCAAGGTCGTCACACACCAGAAGTCGTGAATGGACAAACTCACACAGCTCCTCGTTGGACATGACATCCCAGATCCCATCGCACGCCAGGACTATAAACTCGTCTCCTTCGGCTACCCGCTCCAACACACATACCTCAGGCTCGGGGCTCACCAGCTGCTCCGTGGGGCCCTTACCATCCACACATTTGTAGTCGTAGTCCCCCAGGGCCCGGGATACAGCCAGGGAACCGTTTACCCTCTGGATCATGACTGAGCCGCCAGCATTCTGGATGCGCTCCTTTTCACGTGGGTTGCAGGGCTTGTGGTCTTGGGTGGAGAAGCCCACCTTGCTGTCTCGACTAAGCACAGCCCGTGAGTCACCGCAGTTAATGAAGTAGAGGTGGGTCGGGCTGAGCAACACGCATACTGCCGTTGATCCGCTGCGGTCCAGGCCCTGCCGCAGGTCTGAGAAGCTGCGCATATACTCGTCAATGTTCAGGAAGCCAGAGCGGATGCCGTCTTTCACGCCTTCCACGGAGCTGGGTCCTGAAGCAAATTCAGCCCCTCCTGACAAGATGTGCTCCAGCAGGTGACCAGAACAGTAGTTGGCCACCCGGGAGCCAGCGTGACCATCGTAGACAGCAAAGAAAGACCAGTCGGTGAGTCCATGGGGAAGGCCCACCACAGCTGTGTGGGCGTCCTCCATTTCCACCCTCCAGCCTTGCATGGAGCTCAGGCCGTAACGCAGCCCATTGCCCTCACCGTGGGCACTATGTTTCTCCGTCTTCGGCTTGTCCAGGAATGCACCCATTGCTGCCTATAGCTAGAGAGTGGAAGAGAAGAAGGCAACTCACTAAACATTGCACTATAAACAGCAAAGACAAAGAAAATAGTATCTCTTCCACAAAGTCAGTAACTTTGACCACACCATAAACACCAACTTTGTAAGTTTTTGAGTTAGACCCATAGCCAGTGCTCCCACACATAGACTTTCCTATAGGTAACCACCAAGGTATGTTAGTCCAAGTAATTCTGTCATGTTTCTGTATAGTAAACATTCCACTCATCCTTTCAGTTTTCTGTTTCCCTAATGACAAACTGACCAGGCAACTATTGTGGTAGTTCTCAATATCACTGAATGTCTTCTCCGTAATGTCTATTGATTGGATAGACTGTTTCATTTTCATTTGGCTGTTTAGTGGATCATCTACCTCAATCTCACGAGGTAGCTTGGATAAAATGAGATGGTTACATCAGGAGGGGCGCTATAAGACCTTATCCAAATCAACATGTGAACCAAAATAACTTTATACCTGCCCAGATGGAGGCAGATGATCAACTGTGGTGAACACTATAGCAAGAAGCCAAAAGAAGAATAAGACGATGAATTTTTGTTATAGATAATTTAAGAACACGTTGGCACACACGTGTGCACCCTGTGAAAATAATTATTTGGACAGAGGCAACTTT
Organism: Simochromis diagramma; assembly: GCF_900408965.1. Lineage (NCBI taxonomy): Eukaryota > Metazoa > Chordata > Actinopteri > Cichliformes > Cichlidae > Simochromis > Simochromis diagramma. The sequence goes on along the minus strand of NW_024386972.1, from coordinate 5,682,081 downwards.
TTACTAATTTTGGTTCTGTGCACTACCTCTGCTTAAATAAAACAACTCAGATGCAGTCGACGTGCAGACTTTCAGTTTTAGGGCTGAGGGCTGAATGGGGCTGAATAAAAAGATTGCATACAAATGTGATGAACAAAGCATTTTTTAACACAATCCGTTTATTTCAGGGGCCCAAAAGTAATTGGACAAATGAAATAGCTGAAAATAAAACATTAATTTCTAATACTTCGTTAAAAACCATTTGCTGACCATGCTCACTCACGGACATCATCAGATGCTGGGTTTCCTCCTTTTAATGCTGTGCCAGGCCTGCTTGTTTGCGGGCCTTTCTGTCTAAAGTTTAAACTTCAACAAGTGAAATGCATGCTCAACTGGGTTAAGATCAGGTGACCGACTTGGCCATTCAAGAATATTCTACTTCTTCGCTTCAATAAACTCCATGCCTGTAGCTGGATTTGAGCAGACAGCATGTCTCTGAAGACCTCAGAGTTCAAGCAGCTGCTGCTGTACTGTCTGTACATCATCAATAAACACTAGTGTCCCAGTGCCACTGGCAGCCATGCACGCTCAAGCCATCACACTGCCCTGCTGTGTTGTACAGATATTATTAGTATTATTCACTTGGCTGGCTGTTGTGAAGGCATTTCTCTTTACTATGGAAATGATTCTGCAATCATCCACCACTGTTGTTTTCCATGGACATCAAAGTCTCTGTGTTGCTGAGTTCACCAGTGCTTTCTTTCTATCTCAGGATGTACCAACTGTAGATTTTCTCACTCATACTATTGTAACAGTTTCTCAGGTTTTTTTTTTCCTTCAGCTTTTGTATGGAGAGCTCCGTTGACTCCCTGTTCACAGCAAAATCTTCCAAATGTGAGCACACACCTCAAATCAACTCTGCTTAATTGATAATGACATAACATAGGAATTGCCCACACCTGCTCATAAAATAGCCTTTTTGGCTACGTCCACACTAGCCTGGATAGATTTAATTTTTTGTCTGAAAACACTCTATGTCCACACTAGCGTTTTCACAGAGTTGTGCGTCCACGTTGAAACGGCCGAAAACACTTATGTTCCAGTACTGTGCATGCGTGAAACGCATGAAGATTCGGCCTGCCTCGTTTCTGTCTGCCATTTATTTACTTGAAAAGTCGTGGCAAAATGTCAAGGAAAAACACAGAGTTTTTTTTAAATGGACTAACAATGAGGTGAAGTTGTTGTTGCGAGTAACACAAACATACAAAGTTGCAAAAGCAAGTGAGAATTAAAGAATTTGAAGAAAAGCTATCTGAAGCATGTACAAGCTGATATTAATCTTTAACAGGGCTGTCAAAATTGAGAGCAAACAAAACAACTGCTGTATAATGCCCTCCGCTATCTTAGTTTAATTGGTCACATGACTGCATCACATGACTAACATGCGTCATCGTTTTCAAAAGTCTCTGTTTTCGCTGTCTACACTGTGACGCGAAAGCATCGTGTTCAAATGTATTCGTTTTCGAGAACGTTCTGAAAACGCTGCGTTTTCCTTCAGGGAAAACACCGTCTCAGTGTGGATGGGAGGCCAAACTGGAGAGAAAATGATGCGTTTTCGTTAGTGTGGACATAGCTTGAGTCAATTGTCCAATTACCTTTGGTCCATTTAAAAAGAGGGTGGCACATGTTAAGGAACTGAAACTAAACCCATAATCCAATTTGAATGTAGATATCCTACATTCAAATGAAAGCTAAGAGTCTACACATTATGTCCATGTACATAACTGGAACATGTTAGTGTTCAAAGATATATAGAACTAACTGTAGTCCAGTTGTGTGGGAAACCCTCTGCACTGATAAACTCATTAAGTTGATGCATGTTATCATATATGAATAACTGCACATACTGACCAAAAAACTATACATTGAAGGTCTTCACGTTAGTTCCAAATTCTAAACTTTAACTCCCATGTTGTAAAATGTAATAATCCAGAATTATTCAGACTATGCTTAGAAAACAGCAATACTGAAATAAACAATTAATGACTGCATTTATAAATCTTATTATACACGTTTGATAAAAAGCCATTTTCAGTTCACAGATCACAACTTTGGCAGTTCTATAACAGAACACAACATTCTAAAGTGCATAATAATGTGCTTTGTACTATAAATCTCTCTAAATCACCGGTTTTTGATGTCAGTAGTTCAGTAGGTTGCTTCATACCGTGAGTACTGAAAGCTTTTAATTACTCAATGGAGGGTGAGAGCCAGAGATCCTGACAAGACAAAGATAGCTGAGGAGGAACCACAGAGTCGAGGATTACACTGTGGAAGCTTCACCCAGCACACAGAACCTCTTTCACTCTGAACACACAGTAACTAATACCATTAGTTAACTTGTTGTCGGGAAGTGGAGAGGCATTACTGAATCAGCAGGGCATAGATTCTCTGCTGCCAAGAGCTGAATTAAATCTCACTTTGAGTCGTGTTTGGTCTTTTCCTCAACATAAACCTTGTTCACTTAAAAAGAACCGCAGAACCTCTTTGTCCATGAGTTAATCACAATCAGCCTTTTAATTATTAAAGCCAGTGGCGTCAGGCGGGCAGACGTCATTAGTTCTTAACATTTCAAGGCCCTGTGTATCCACGATTTCTTGGATGCCAAGAGTGGGAAGACGTTTATGTCATCAGGAGAGATTTTACTGCAGTGGAAAGTTAGCAAGTATGCTATGTTATGATGCAACAAATGCAGAGAAACTGTAGGACTGCTCATTAGGAAGCAATCTACTAGAAATGTACAAGCTTTTGTCATCTCTGTACCTTGCCAAGGACATTGTGTGTTGCTTCTGCAACAGCTGAGTCGGGCTCAACTTATCTGATGGAAAACCCTATACTGTTAGCACACCAGCTGTGAAAACAGCAGATTCATTTGAAGTCTATACTTTGCTAATCTATCTTTTACTAGTTTACTACCTATAAAGGTAAATGACAGAGCATGAGAGAAACCATGCTACGTCACTACAAAGGGTCAGCAGTTATTTGAGGTTTGCTACATTACAGTACTTCAATCTTAATCGCGATTTAATGGCAAAGAATGATTAAGTGAGTTGGAAATAATGGGAAAGCTGCATTATAATGTTGTGCTGAAGACATGTCCTTCAAAGATTTTACTGCACTTAGAGTAGGGCTGTAACCCTTCTGAAACTAAGATCCAAATCACCAGACAAACAGCTGTTTGTCCCTAGTTAAATGTCCATGTTCACGAAGAAGTCATCAGACCCAACTCTGGTAACTCTTGCTGACTGTTGAAAAAATAAGCATGACCCAAAAGACAGTTGTGAAGAGTTAATACACCCCATAAATAAATCTCCAGTAATGTAGTGAAATGTCAACATAACTGACATAACTGTTCACTGTTTGTGTGTGGAAAGGTCAAATAAGTACACACACTTACACCCTTACCTAAAGGGCAAACAGAAGGGAAAAAAACTTGCATAACTGCAAATGACAGCAATACCCAAGAGAGACTCTCACATTAAGCTGAAAGTGCAAATGAAGTTGTTAAATCAACACTATTTTTGTTCTTCTGTCCATTTACTAAACAATATTTAGTTAAAGCCTTCAACATTTAATAATGATCCCCATGTCTTCATCATAACTAGGAATAAAGCCAATTAATTACTGGCACAGCACTCAGTACTGGCCAAAGGCCAAATCCAAGGTAAACGCACTGCTATTGAGACTAAAAAAGCTGGATATGTTTTAACCTCTAATGTTGAAATTAGGAACGTTTCTAGCAACTAATTTACAAATTATTTAAAGCAGACAAGGAAACAATAGCTGACTAGTCTAAAAATAAGAACATACTAAAAAAATCATCAGATTGGTGAACTGTCCAGGGTGTACCCTGCCTCTCGCCCTATGGTAGCTGGGATACCAATATGAAAATTGGTGGCTAGATCATGATACCCACTACAGTCTCCAAAACCTTCCTTTTACTTTTCTCTGGTATTTTCTCTTCGCATGAATCAATTCAGACCTAAATGTGAGCAACTGCTACAGTATGGGGCGATTCACAAAACGCATGGTTGGTGTTACACTCACGAGATCTCGAAATCAATGAAAAGCTATAAAAATCAAAAGAGTCTTGACTGCATATTGACTTTTCACTGGGTGTTACTTCCCACATGAGTTCGCACACTCGCACACACACACACAAAGACACACAGCGTGACGGCCATGTGCCCAAAAAAGGTTGGTACGTGCAAGGAGTGACTACAGCTGGTTTCACGTATGTGTGTGTGTGCGTTTGTGTCTGCTCTGCGCATGCGTGCAGTGTCATAGTCTATGTGCGAGAAAAAGATACTCTATAAATACGCCAGGATGGTTTAGATTTCATGACTAGGGTGAGGAGTTGAACCATGCCATTGACATTTTTTTAAACTGCTTTCTTGCTACGTGATTATGACAACTAGATTTTCTAAATTAAGCTCATATTTTCCACTCTTGTGTAGCCTGTATTTTAATGTACTGTATGTTAAGAAAAAGCACTTAGATGTGCTATGAGAAAGGGACAAACGTGTTATGTTCACCCACAGTGATTCTCTCTAAAAATAAAACAAACACACTGCTATTGCCTAGCAACCACCCACCCTGCAGTGCAAACATCCAGCCTAGGCTTCATTCAGCGACATCCCCCTCTCTATGTCTTTCTCTGTCTAAAAGAAATACACACACACTCTCAGCTGCTTGGTAGGGAGAAGAGAGAGGAGTTGCATCATCCATCCATTAAAGCAGTTGCAGCAGCCAGCCCTGAAAGGAGACATGCAGACTGCAAGAACACATGCAGATATGATGAGGTATCTCTGGCTGATAATGGCTGTTAATAAACTGCTGGCAAAAAACACGTACACAGAGAAGAGAAAAGCCGGGAAATATCTGGACTATGACATCAAACTGAAACTAGCAACTCTCAACTACTTAACCCCCCCTTAAAACTGCTATCGCGCATACAGTAACCACAGGTCGAAACAGTCACCCCCGATGCTGAAACACACGCCTGCCAAAAACCACTGGCTTTGAAAAGGGAAGTGGAAGGTCGGGGATTACATAATGCTGCAGAGAGTCCAAATGCTGTGCTCAGAGCAGCCACATTCATACGAAACAGCTATCCTGTTCAATAATAGTAGCTCACAGGTTTCAGCATTATCCATATATACACTATAACACACTGGTTTTCACCTAATCCGACTGATTTATATAAATGTGTGTGAAGGTTGGTTACAACTTTACATGTTAATAAGAAGAAGATTTAAGACATTTCATTCGCTCCAGGAACTTCAAGACCTTTACACTGCTTCCCGTCTATAAAAGGTTTACCTTGGCTCAAAACCACTCTTTTGGGAGTGACTGTCAAAGCTAAGAAACCTGTGTTACCTGACCTAACAGAAGTCTATGCATTTTAGACTTGAATAACTTAAACCCCACTTCAAAAATGGCTGTTTAAAATCACAGTCCTATTTTATTCTTTTTATTTTATAAGGAAAAACTCAGTATTTCCAATATCCAATTTTTGTTGAGTAATACAAATTGACATGTGCTCCTGCCTTGATAAATAACAGTGTCTTTATAGAGAGCACAATAAGGGATTACTTTTAAGATGGTTAAAGAGGACACAGCCAGTTAGTCAGTTGCCTGGTGATTACCAATAGCCCAGCCCTTGGGGCTTTATACTGCTGCTGGAAAACATAAGCCTGCTTCATTGACAAGTTTTTCCAAGGTACTGTTTATAAACTTTCTTGACATTTACAAAATATAACAAACCATTATATTTAACTTCTGTGAAGAGCAAAGCCACAGAACAAAGTTGCTGCCTAGCAAATAAACAGGACACAGACTGAAGGAGGCAGCGAGCAGTATTTTCCAAATATACACTTGCCACTCAGGTATACTAATGGCCACCCAAGTATATTTTTATTTTATTTTATTTACATAATGGTCTTAAAACTGATATAGTTTTGAAAGTTCAATCTTTCCACTGACAGTTCTTAAAGTATAGCATTTCCTTACTGCCAGGTAGGTCAGTTTGCTGTTGTGGCAGTCTTCTGTATCATTTAGCTGTCTTGAATCTCTGACTTAAACTCCACCATCTTAATTGCTGTGAGCACTCACTCTAGCCAGAACCTAGTGTAGGTGATGACGTGATGCTGCTATGCTGAAGTTGATGAGTAGAACAGGAACAATCATTACCTGCTGTGAGGTCCAAGATGGTGGAGTTGAAGTCTCTTTGCTGGGTACTTAACAAGCTGATTGTCATATTTGCATTTCTTCCTCATTTATTTAAATTAGCATGTGTAAGCATCAGTTTGCATGTATGCACATGCACAAGCTTCAGCACAAATGCAGTAGTACCACTAAGAGAGACTAAATACAAGCTAGCGCATTATCTTAACATTACTATTATTTACTAACATCAACTTCGAAAAAACAAACATACATTTAAATGATTGGTATTCCCACAAATAACTCCCCGTTTTTTTTTTTCTTGGTGCCTGTACTATTATACAAGTTCAGCATACTCTGAATACCTTTTCCTTATCCGAGTTTACTTACAGCCCCACCAAGCTGTCACACAAAAGTTACTCACTTCATAACTTAACGCACAGTTTCACATGAAAGAGCCAGTGCTGGGAGTATACAGGTTCTGGCAGCAAAGGAAGAACAGTAAGATAGGTAATGTCGTCTGTGTGATAAAAAAAAAAACAAAACACTATAGGTTCTAATAAAGTCTATCCAAACCCTGGAATCAAAGCAGTGAAAAGTACCAACAGTAAAAGTTTACAGAATTATCACTGTCATGGTTCTAATGTGAAGATGTAACTATTATTACTAATTTTCTTTTAGTTTTTAAATCCATCTATACATTTTTAAGTTCATACAAACTTACTAAAAGTTCAGAATAAGTCCAGTTGCTTTATTTTCCAAACTCCTTAGACTACCACGGCCTTGATGACTGAGAACCAACACAGACTTTGATCAGGGGTGTCAAACCTAAGGGACAGGGGCCAGAATTACCCCAACAGAGACTCCAATCTGGCCCATTGGATGGTTTAGGATAATGTGAAGGACGACATTAATTTTGGACTTTTAACTGCATTTTTAGTTTGTTGGACAACTTGTACAGCAAGACCATCTCCATGGCCATTTATACTCCAAAGAAATTAAGTAACAGATTTCTGTATTTTACTTCTTACAACTTAAGCCCAAAAGTCATGCAGACAGATTTCCTTCATGTACTACAGTACTGTTTACAGTACAACACTGTTGAATTTGCGCTCTTTTTTAATATTAAGAGATCTCATTGATTAAATATGTTGTTACATTTATCATTTAACATCTCCAACACCAATGTTTTGTTATCATATGCAATACAGTTTTAACTATAGTTGTTCAGCTGCAATCCTGGTGGTGTTAAACAGTGTGAGATTAAACAAAGAACAAATAAAAAATTTAAATTTATATCCAGGTTTTAGCTATTGATGTTAAGGCTCAGAACAAGAAAATTGTTTTCAAACTGCTAGCGTGTAGAAGGCAAAAAAATAAAAAGTCATAATGAATCTATTTCATATGGATGCTCAGTTAGAAAAAGAAAAAGAAAATATCTGCCAACTGAGGTCCACGGGATCTTCCAGGAATAGTGACACAACTTTCCAAAGAAGTCAGCAGGCGGTGATTTCCTGCATGCTGACCTCTCATCTCTGGTGTAAATTGCTTCAAAGCAGGTTAATTCTGCAACATAAGATGGGTGGTAACAAGCGAACCAACCCAACCTCTAATTCTGCTTCACCGTTCTGTCCTCCTAAGGGTCATCTTACTTTATTCTCTCACTGAAGTTGTAAAGCATGTCACTGGTCCATTTGGGCTTTGCCTGGCTTGTCTTGTGAGCATATATGGCCGCCAGAGAGTCTTACGCAGACTGTGCACTCATTTAAATACGTTAAATATATTTAACTTATTAAAAAAAATAATAAATTAATGAAGGATCAACAAACGCAATACTAGAATACTGAGTTTTTTCACCTCTCTGCTTATTAGCATAAAAGGAGCTAGCAAGAATAATATGGCTATCTTACATCATTTACACTTTCCTGGATCTTTCAATCCACATGTTGAATTGATGACCACCAAAAGGAAAATTACTGATAAATATAACTCGATCTTGTGATATTCCTTCATATTTACATTGTGAAAGGGAGCCATGTGAAAGCACCATTAAACTAACAGCTCAGGGAGGACTGTGGGATAGTAAGTGAGGACTGAAGAGGATACGGCGTGTCAAATTTCACAGCTGCATTTGGAGGAGCCTCTGGTACGGGACAGCCTCGTCAAACTGCGGGGAAGCATTCAGTCTTGAGTTACGGACTTTGAAGCAAGCATACCCCGAATAGGGAAATAGCTCCTGTTGTGTAAGTGGTCCGGAGCAACAATACTGGCCACACCTTTATGTTATATCTACTCATACCCCTGAACATAAGGTTACATGTTTATATAGTCTTGTTTATCTTATCTGATATTCTTAACAAAGGCCTGTACTGAAGGCATTTTTAAGCTTTACATTTCTTTTATTACACACAGAACAAAAGGTTCACATATCCAACTTTTGTTCATCTGCCCTTTGTGCACTAATCTGCAGCAGATTGCTTCAGAGAGGGGCATTACACCTCCTGAATGACAGCAAAAATAACTTTGGTGTACAAAGCTCACAGGTAACATTTTACACTGTCAAAGTGCTTTTAAAGAAAACAGGTGTTACAAAAAACTAAAGTCAAACTGGCAGGTTTCTGCAATCCTTCAAGACAAGAGCATGGAAATGGGCCATGGGCCGTCTACCGCCGCACACCGCAAAATCAAAGCCTAATACTTAACAAGACTCATAAAATCTGAGGCAGGAACCACAGAAAGAATACAACTAAAAGAAAAGCACCAATCCAGTACTTATAGCTCTTTTTCACTAGTACCGATCCGCCTCGACTCGAACGTTTCCGTCGTTTTCCATTGGAACTCACTACCACCTAATGTGTGTGGAGTCATTATAGCAACGTGGCTGAAGGTCCTGTGATATAATTTGTATGCCATATGAATGCCACAACAAAGGAGGACGGCGAGTCGATGGAATACCTACTGCACGGTGTATGGCTTTCTGTCAGACTCTGGGACCATGGTGTTGTTTTTTGTGTAGCTATTACCCTCATTGCCGAGTTTCAAAAATGGCAGTTTTGATTTTAGTGAAGGAGACGCTCTCATGATTCGTCGAGCGATGCCACCAACTAGCTAAATAGTGGCATGTAGTCTGTTGACGGCACATTATTGGATCAGAATGCTTGGAACCTCAGCCAAGTAGGTAGTTTAAAAAAAAAAAAAAGTACAAAGTATTAAATAAAATGTAAAAAAAACAAAAACGATCAGACCAACCCAAGAAGAATCAAGTGCAAAAGGGCTATTAGATTAGATATCAATCTCGTCCTGAGGCAAAACGCTATATTTGATATCATGACAATGAGTCGATCTATGGTCCAGTCAGCTGGGTCTAGTTCTCTTCACATCCCCACAGGACAACACCAGCTAGCAGCAGATCTAATGTAGCAAGATGGCAGAATTATAGATATTTTAAATTTGCTTCTATTTTTATGTTGGCAAGGTTTTGTTTTTTTAACTGTATAAAAAAAATCCCATTTTTATTCGGTAACTAACTGAATATTTAGACTTGAGATGGCAGCAAACAAAAATTGTGACCAAGATATTTCCTTCATCTACAGTCTTGACTGCAGACAAATCATGATGGATGACCAACAAACCAACACAGAGATTATCTACCTTCAAAGACGCTAACAAGTCAAGCCTGGTAACCATCTCAAAGTGCAGGAAATGGAACATAAACTGGAAGGAAGAAGAGAAATGTAAAAAAGAAAACCACACACATGCACGCATGTACACACAAGCTATGATAACGAGGAAAACACCATATTATTACTCAGGCAGAGAATCATAATGAGCAAGCTAGAAACAAATACAACCTATAACATTTTGTTTCATGGACGTATCATGCTTATCACAGTTGTTGAGATCTGGGAAGGTCCACCTTAGGCTACGCTGCAGATTTAAAGCAAAACTATGAATCAAAGATAACCGAATCCAAGCTTAAGCATTACTTTACAAGCCAAGAACATCCAACATCCAACTTTTTCAAACTCTGCTGGTCTCAACATTGTGTCCAATATGATCAAACACAGTGTAAATAAAGCTTTAAAAAAATTCCAGCCTTTACAACGAAACCATATTGATTTCTAGAATTCTGATTAAAACTCGAATTAGAATTTACTTTCTGTAATTTTGATTAATATTAGACGAGTATTATAAAGCACAAACATCAATGCAGCACTATTAACAGCAAAACACCTGCTTTCACTTTCCTAACAAGGCTTATGCACTGGGGATGTTTAATAATTTATCTATTTTCTCAGACAAACATCATTAATAGGAACTGTTTTCCTCTTAACTGTTAACAATGAAATTTAAAAAAAAAAAAAAAAAAAAAATCATGGAAATGTTCAAATGTCCACTATTGGAGGTAAATCATTCATTCATGTGACTGAGGTTATGCATGACTCAGCCCTCTCCTGCTGGTACAGATGCACATTGCTTTCTCTTTAACCGTCACTCTGTCTGCCTTCCTCTTCTCCTTCTATGTGCAAATCTGCACATATGCAGCTCTGCTGTGCTGTAAGCCACCACACATTTAGCAGTTAGTGGCTTTCAGATTATTCACTAAAGCAGTGCAAACTGCTCTCTACAATGGAGGATCAATGCGGTCAACTCGATGCCTACAGTTTCTACCAGTGCACAGCTAAAGCTGATAAGATCTGTTAAACTCTAAAATAATCTTGTTAACTATCTTCAGTCTTTCACTGACACTGGGTTTCATCTGCTGCTTGTGACTTTGCACAGTGAGTGCTGACTCAGGTGAAATAAACTGAACTCATCTCATATCTGACGAGCGGAGCACAAGCCCAACTAAGTGATGTCATTTACTGGTCACCTGGATACCTTATCGCCATCTGATATAATAGAGAAGGTGGGCAGGGTGGCTAAATTTCAACACCACACGGTACATATCTGATAATTATTTTTGAATTTATCATCAGTTTTAACTTTGACACACCTCTGCAGTAAAGCAGAGTGTATAAAATGCACAAGAAGCTACTGATAAACTTGTGTCCAGAGCTTCACTGTGAATGCAAACTGTAGCCGTCTTTTCCTTTGTCGTGGAAAGAAAAGGCAAAGGGCAAAGTCAGAGAAGAACTCATCAGGTTAGTCCTTAGTTCAATTAATCAGATTAATCAATTGATTTTGTCTTTCGCCAATTATAAAATAAAAATATCAGCATGAAAAACGTACTCTTTTGCTTTCGTTTTCACCGCAAAGGTTTCTGAAAATCACTCGCCTCCAAGATGACTAAAGGAGAGACTTTGTTCAACGAGACCTATCTGGAGGAAGTAAAACTGTCAAGGTTTCATTATTGAAACTGTGAAGGGATTATCAGTTGCTTCGAGCTCCCTTCATCTCTGAATATATGATAAATGCCGCAAGCTAAAAATGTGTTGATCCACCAGTAAAGTTCATATTACACATGTGCCTTACCCAATCTAGGAGACATTTGATGGTCAGTTTTTATTCCATGGTGTAGTCCCTCTTGACATATGGACATCAGCCTAGTCTTTACAGTTTAAAAAAGAAACCCTAATGGCCTATTTATTGTTTCAATGTCACAAAAGCCACATTAAATATATATACTTGAAGCGCCGGATTCACTGCAGTATTCTCCTGAACAATAGGTGCCACCCTTCAGAGAAAAGGTCCCCATTAGTGCCAATGCTGGAATAGTTGAGGTTTATTTTTCCTCCAAAAACTTTTTCTCAGAAAGTCTAATCTTTTCAAGTGGTTGCAGCATTTTCCTCTCCATGATCTGCAAATCTCTGAGCTCTTATACCGATATCACTGAAATGGTGATAGAAACCAACCCGACTGTATATTCATGTCTTCAATGCAGCCACACAAGGTTACAAAAACGCAGACATGCATGACAAGGCGTAACAACACCAAAGCACGGCTCGCGCCAATAGTTGAGACATCACTTTAGATATACACTGTTCATGAAGGCAACAGTGGCGGGTACAAAATGGCCTCAACTCCCTACCATACAACCCTGTGTGCTCCACCATCTCAACCTCTTTTTTTCCATTCACTTATTTGCTTTTCATTTGTTAATTGTCAAGCTAGAGTACAAATACTGAACTTTAAATACATTTTTAAAGTTCAGTAATGGCCTAACGTTTGTTAAGATGAATATATATATATTAGGACTGTGTGATATGACCAAAATCTCATATCCCGATATAAGACATCTATCGTCCCAATAACGATACAAATCACAAAGATTTAAGATTTTCTGTAAATTCTGTGAAACTCGGGCAGCTCGACTTGCGTGAAGTGTTTCCAGCTGGGCGTCATGTAGCTGGAGTTGAGTGTTTTAACCGATGCATTAAAGGATGCATTTTTAGACATAAGTTGTAACGGCCGCCGTTTTCTTTGTGAGTATTTATTACACGGTGTGCTGCGGGGAAAAGCCTGTTCTAACGTTTGAGTCGAAGGTTTCTTTTTTAGCACCTGGCGGCTCTTTTTTGCTTCTCATCCGTAAAAACTCTGCATACTCTTTCACGTGATTCAGTTTATTTTGAAAAGTCTCAACAGGATCTTGAGCTTTATTGTGAAAGGTTTATGTGGAAAATAAACAGGCGGACACGCGATGGTTTTACCGTTGTTGTTGCTAATGGCAACGCAAAAAACAGGCGCTTGTCCGTCCGTAGTGTGGTTATATTAAATATAAGAGAAAGAGAGAACTTTAAGAAATTAATATAGCCACTACAGTGACCATCAAAACGATGAAACAATATTGCCGTAAACAGTTTATTTTGCGACACCAAGAAACAAACGATAACGTAAAATGAAACGATAGACGTTTTTATATCGTCATCCGATATATATGGTTATATCGAACAGCCCTAATATATATATAACACATACATATATATATTTTTTACATTTCTTTTAAGGAAGAAGGGCTGCATGGATGACCGCTGCTGACGGGATGCCCTTAACTGGAACATGTAGAAGTATAAAAACAAAACAACAAAACAACAACACCCCCCCCCCACACACACACACACACAAAAAAGAAAAAAAAACACCACAAAAAACAAATAATATCTAGCAATATTTACTTGACTGTTTTCTGAACAATACATTTTGCATTGTTAGAAAAACAGCGAGCAAAGCTAAAGAGGTAAGAGTGTAACTGATGGTAGCAAAAAAGTAACACCATGCATTAGTTAACTGTAACTCCCACAAACACAAAGTCATTGTGCCATTTTATTACCACATCAACGAAAAACAGCATGATTAAGGGATGGTCACAAGTTCCTCCTGTATATCTACCGCAATGTTTAACAACTAACCTTTGTCTATATCAGAGCAACCCACAGTACATTCAAGACAACTGTCTTATGACAACGGACCCACAATGTACTTACAAAGCCTGGAACATGTGCAACACCTGTAAAATATTTCTAAGAACGTAGCTATCCGACTTTGCTGTACCACAAATCAACCGAAGCATGAAGGACAAACACAAAACTACAGAAACTTTCCAAGTACTAGACGACTTAAGCAGAATGACAACTAAAGTTTATATTACTTACTAGTTAGTCGGCTGCTAGACTTCAAGCTGGTACAAATGAAGACAGCTCAGTTGCACTGCCAACTTTTGAAACACATGACTGATTTTTAAATGTTACTTATTTTAAAAGCGCTTTGCATCTATCACCTCCATACTTGCAGAGTCTTACTCACAAACTTGCACAAACTTCAGCTTGTGTTTTTGTAAATTTTACCTCGACTGGAATCCACTCTGAGCCAACTCTTGCTTTTTTTAATGTGCAAGATAAATAGCTTGACTGGTACTCTTTAAGGAGGAATTGTAATGTGTTATCACAGTTGATTTCACATATTTTTGACAGGCCTCATCAGTACACATTATATTCAAAGAGCCTCATATATACTTAACCATGTCCCTTAAAATAGTAAGTACAAAAATCCAACACTATTAACCATTATTATCATGTCTATATCAGTATTACTGTATACACCATCCAATCAAAGTCTCTGTAAGTAAAACCAAAACACTAAACCACCTGAAGCTTAAACATGGAGAAAAGCAATCTTAACAAACTACCATTTGTTTTACACAGCCATGGTGAGTGTGTTTAAATATGAATCATTACAACCCAGCCCATGTATCACAACTCCCAGGTTAGTTTGCCAAGTATTTTTAATAGCGCTCTCTCTCGAGCCTTGACAAGCAGTGAATCCACGTTAGTAACAGTACAAGAAGGATAAAGATCGCTGATGTGTGTACTGTTAATGTTTGCCATATTTTACTCTAGATTTCATATTACAAATATTATGCACTTTAGTAACATTTTACATTTATTCAAATATTCACTGCTGATTCACCAGCAAATTAACTTGGTTATATCAGACTATACTTCTGTCCTAATTTTTGTTGTTTAAAGAATTAAAATTGTCTTTACATAAAATGTAAAGAAAAAGTAGTAAAAGTTAAGAATGTATTTATCTTATCAACACATCATATCCCAAAGTATTATTATTTTGCGCCATAGTCAGTAATAAACAGACTGATATCACAGCACCACAGGCGATTAGCCACACCTCTGTATGGAGAGATGGACCTCCACCACCTCCCAACTTCAACTTGAGCGCCTAGAGCCCTGCAGAAACTTAGGTACAACCCTGAGCTGAACTGTACAAGCCACATTCACAGTTCAGTGCCTGTTTATTTATTCCAAATCATGTCATCATTGCAATTATGAACGATGTTATCACATGCTTTACTCATTTATCGCAGGTCTAGCAAGTAGCTCACTAGTTCGTCAAATTAAAAATGTTTAGAGTTGCAAAGATTCTATTGTAGGTACTCACTAAAAACGGCCCAAAATCCAGTATCAGTGGTCCTGTTGTAAATAATGAGCAGTGGGAAATCAGTGAAGTGTGGGGAGGAGCCGTACAGTTGTCGCAGCGAAACATTATTGCTAAATATCAATAAATCTTGCCTGTTTACATTAAATTAAATGCCATCTGAATGCCTTTTTGGCTTTGACTAAAGACACTGCACACTAATAGGGGGAACCCTGCCCTTATAACCGCCCTGCATACACATGAGAACATGGAGTACCCAGAGACACTCCAATGCACGTCTGCTTGGAGCATATCGAAGATTGGTAGAGTTACCCACCAAACATTACATTACTAAAATAAGGACGCTCTTTGGCACTTTCTTTAAATATATTACATTACTACAACTACCATGAGGTAGCCGAGCTAACGCTTAGGGTAACCAAGTTACTTTAAAACTTCAGCTCATTGTTTCAGGTTTTATTTTGATCTACCTGTGTAGCATGAACCAACCGGCTGGCTCTGGAAATACCACATGCAGAAATCCCTTCCACTTAACACTGTTCCCTCCACGTAAGGCCCGTTTACTACTGTGTTGATGTGAGCTAACGTTAGCTATTAGCTTCACAGTTAGCTGTCGCTGGAACTGTCAAACTAATGCTAATGACGTTAGCGCAGATACAAGCGTGCTACTTACGTTTTCCTGCTGCTGTGCGATTGTAGATCCAATCCTGATTATCTGCTAAAATCTCAGCTTTCTGTGTGAAGACTCGTCTAGATATATGCGGAGCTAACGTTAGCTTGCTAGCTGTGTTATGTTTCCTTATTTGACAAAAATAATGGAGATTGGCCTCAGATGAGCGGCGATAATTCCTTTCTCGGTGGTTCCCTGCTTGGATAGCGTTGGTTTTTACGCATGTTTGACGCCAATTGTGTCCCTCACAGTAAATGTAGACAATTCCGATCGTTCCCAAACAAACATGGACACTGAGAATTGGTTATATTATACAACACTGACAAATCTAGCACTTTCTTCCATTGAAAGGCCAGAGCTATCCTTCGACTTTGGGTGCTGAACAAGAGGAGGTGTTATTTTTGGCATCTGCTCGATGATTGGTTACAACGGCTAGGCAAAGCGTCGGTTAATTGGCTACTTCTTCCGTCAATTAGCTCTGCCCCTGTGCGATACTACATTCTCATTGGTGCGTTGCGAAGTTCTGCGATATGTCAGACCTTTGAGATGCACTACTAACTGTTACCGGCTTATGCCGACAGTACTTTAAATAGGCGGTGTCAGTCTTAAAATAGAAACTTTCAACTCCGCGTCCAAAGCTGCCCACTAATACTATAAATATATAAATATATTATATATAAAACAAAACAGAGCACAATTGAAATTATGCCATTTGCTTGTCTTTCATGGTTGAAAGTTGCCACACATGAGCCCGAGTGCCCCGGAGTCATTAAGAAGCGCAACTTAAATGAAGCGCAATATGGATGATTGAAGAGCTTCCAAGAGTCTCTAGTATATTCATACACACACAAACACACGCACGATCTAAATTATACCACGCATCTTCAATCAGGAGAAAATCTAATCCAATATAGAGGGTACCGTATATAGGTGTACACCGTATAGTTGATTTCCCTGTCTGCAGCTACATCTGAATATAATGCAACACTAATCAGGTCTGGTCAGGTCAAGGAAATACAAGGGCACCCATCTCCAGTGTGAACAAGCTCCTTCGACCACCTTAAAACGTTCGACCTCAGTTGTATGGCACTGAACAGAGTAATACTTTTATGTCCTTTGTAAAACTAAAATCAGTAATATTCATCAGCAGCTGGCTCTTAGTAACTCTACTTTTAGGACAGTGTATGAGCCCCCTGTTCTTTTCTTTCTAGTTTTCCGATTCCTGACTGTAGATGAAATAACCAGATTTATTAAGACCTCTAAACCTTCCAACTGTTACTTTTACCCACTTCCTACTTTTGGTTAAACCTTACATTTCTTCTCGCTATCCTTTAATAATGAGTATTATGCATTTCGTCTTGATACATTCTCAATCATCCAGGTAAGTAAATCTCCAAAAGTTGATTCTGTTCATCTGGACGTAGCGACATTCAGTGGGAGAAACGTTTCGTCACTCATCCAAGTGACTTCTTCAGTCTCAGCTGACTGCAGGTTTCTCCAATCTTATAAACAGTACATTTGCATAATGACTGAAACCAGCCCACTGAAGGAACAATGGGCTGGGAGGTCAGTTCCTTCATCATAAATATGCATATTCTCAATGTTGATCAATGGTCATGAGAATTTGAGAGTATTATGCATTCTTCCATAATCTTTGGGTTTGTTCCTCTAAAAACGCCGCGATAACACCATTTCTTAAAAAACCCAGAGCAGACTCTTTCAACCTAAATAATTACTGTACCACTGCTAATTTCCCGTTTCTTTCAAAAAATCTCAAAAACGCTGCTGACGTGCAGGTTTGCTCTCACCCAGGGTAAATGAAGGGTGCCCTTACTCCTCGCAAATGAGCAATAGAAAACCCCTATGCAATGCCCAAAATGTGACGGCATGATGTTGGGGCAGCATGGGTACAAGCAACTTTTTTTTGCCGATGCCTGGCCGTTGCCCAGGCCGATGCTGCCCTGGGCAATGGCCCATGCTGCCCATATCAAAAACCACCACTGCTCTCACCTTACTAACAATCATCTGTTTGAACAATTTCAGTCAAATCTTTGGCCACTTCACAGCACAGAGTGCTGTCAAAATTACAATTGGTCTTTAATACACTCTCTCATAATATTATTTTAAAGATATTAGAATCTGTTTGTACTGTTGGCATGTAACATGCCTGGTTTAAATCTTATCTCTAAAATCATAATCAGTATGTACAGCTAAAAAGATTTTCAGATCACAAGCTTGCCCAGTTGTCTTAGGTGTTCCCCAGGGCTCTTTCTTAGGCCCCCTTCTATTTGTTATTTATCTTTTACGTTTAGGTCACATGTTTAGGAAATCTGGCATAGACCTTCATTCTTATGCTTATGACACCTAGCTCTATATCTGCATTAAGTCTAATTCAGTTTCTTCTTCTCTCATTGACTGCTTACCTGAAATTAAACTGACATATTTCCACTCATGTAATATTAGTCAGCTACTCCCATCTCAGCTATTAGAGATGGGAGTAGCGTGTATGTAACTAGAGCTTGTATGTGTTGTAGTTACATCTAGTATTGATTGTTCAGATTGTGTCTTCTTTGGCTTACCACACAAACTTCTCGGTAGACTTCACCTGGTTCAAAATATGGCTTACTGTAAAATACCACATTCATTTTAAGATTCTTCTTCTTACTTTCAAGTATCTCCAGGACTGCAAGTCCTCCTTCACTGGGAATCTCCTCTGTGAGCTTCCTCGTTTCCTCCTGCCTGACAGCTCCAAATTCAGTATCCATTATCCCTCATCTGTACATGTCCAAATTATCTCACCCTTATTTTTTTTTATGCTGATTGCCCTTACTGACACACCCTTGAAGGCATTTGTGACTCCTCTCAGGATCAAACTAGGAATATTTTGCTTGTTAAGCAACCAAAACCACTACACTATGGCTAGCCTTACAGCTGTGACAAAGCATTTATGCAGCCTAGTTAAAAAAAATAGCTTCCCCTTCAAAAGTGTCCTCATCAGTCTGCTACTGGACCTTTCTGTGTGAGCGCTTTGTGACTGTTGGGAGCACATTTAATAGGTTACCTGACCAATATTATGGCTTGCTGTGTGCAACAGACCATCCCAGAAGCTTGTGCTTCAGATTCTGTGAACGCAGGTCTAGTGTGTTATTAGTCTCCTCCTTAGCCATAATTAGCTGATATATGTGGCTCTGCATTGCACGGGAGATTGCTAACCAAGATAGCTAGTATTAGTTGATAAATTAGCACTTCACCATTTCATCTGGATAAAATAATTCTGTCTTCAAAAGAACAAAAGCAAAAACCAAAGAAACAAACAAACAAAACAACATGGTGCCCAAGTGCTAATTCTAAAGCTTGAAAATGCAGCCCCCAAACCCACTAGGTGGTATACCCATCTTTAATGCTGTCCATGGTCTATACGTAATTAAACTGATTGCCTATGACTTTATTGGTACTAGTTTACTTGCCTGCATTGGATTACCTGTTCTTTCTGCCCAAATATTGAGGAATATAGCTGTGCATGCTTTTTTGAATGCAGTCACAAAGTGACAAAAACGCTCTACTCCACACAGCTGGGCAGTCACAACCTGACGTGTGGGTGTATGCTGGATTGAGATTTTGGAGAGATCCTATAGATGCCGATTACAAAAAGGTGAGGAGGAACAGGGCCTCTGATGCAGTCTGATAATGTTTTTGTTCTGTTGTATCGGGGCTTATACTGGTAAATAAAGATGAGATTTAATTTATTTGAACAAGGATGTGCAAGGAAATGAAATGTAGGCTTGAGTGAATAAAACAGGGCTGAGGTGATTAAGGCAAAGACTTTAATATAAGTGCATGTATAAAGATATTTAGTTATGGTGTATCAGTGAATCTGTGTTATGTGTGTGTGCGGTGGAGAGCTGGGGAAAGCAGGGCTTATCTGTTGTCATTTTGTGTCTCTCCCTCAGGATCAGACTTGTGTCTTATTAATGAAAAACTCATCAGATATCAGAACAGCTCCCTGAGGAACCGAGCACGGTTATGAGACACATGTCAGACCTCGTTTAAATACTGCAAGTGTGTGTGTGTGTGAGAGAGAGTGTGAGTCAAGAGGAGAGACTGCAGAGTGGTATTTAATTTTCCAAGATGAAGGATTATCACTGGCAGAATTTGATCATTCTGCTCTGATCTCAGGATATTCAATCACAGTTTATCCCAAATATTAAACTCTGTCTTTTGTCCCCTTTCCTCTCAATCCCTGCCACACACACACAGACACACGTACACACGCACACACATGCATGCACTACTCCAACTGCCAAGCCTCTCATTGAATAAAGTGGCCCACTGAGCCTACTTTCAGGATGGTGCGGGTTATGTGATTGTTCAGCCACCTGCTGACCTCAGGGAATGGGTGAGTCAAGGGGAGGAAGGGAGTGAGGGAGGCAGAGAGGGAAGGAAGGTTTTGAAGCCAGGCTTTAGTATCTTATGGAGGCGGCTAAGGAGAGTAAATTAAAAAATAAAAAAAACTGTTACATCTAATCCGGAGTGCTGAGAACAAGTGGCACACACTCCTAAGTCTGATCCCTCATGTTTACATGGATCTGCATGAGCTTAAACACACGCAACATACACATGCCCCTCCCCAAATAATACACACGCATGCAAATGTTCTGTGATTGTGTCCCAGGCAAGGGGGAGGGAGGGAGGGAGCGAGGGAGGGGAGGTTCAAGGTCCCGATCTCCACTCTCATTTTCAGCCAGGGGATCTGCACCCAGGACATTTGGGTCACATCATTACTGCAATCTTCTGCTTGTTCATTCCCAGCTTTACGGGGGCTTAGAGCGGCAGACCTGCTGAGAAACACATGCACGTAAACACACAAGGATGGAAACGTGTGCACAGTGTGTGACAGTTGTGAACAGTGAAATAAAACAACGTCTTAAAAGGGATTAAGGTGATTGGGGTTGTGTTTGGTAACACGCAGATTTCAGGATGCGGTGAAAAGATTGATCAGCACACATAAACACATAAATATGTGTCAGTCAATATGTTTGTAAATACAAATTATGAGAAGAATTAACACAAGATTCCGCTGCTGCTTTCAGTACTTTCATTTATTTATTTATTTCACTTTAAAAAAAAATGTTTAGAGCCGCATTAGAGCAGGGCCGTTTAGTGCAGCAATATCGCCCTCTACCGGTGGGCAATGGTTTCACAGCAAACAGCACCTCCACGTGATAATCGACAGGAGGCAGTGTTGAACAATATTGCTGAGAGAACGGTAGGCTGAAGTT
Organism: Simochromis diagramma; assembly: GCF_900408965.1. NCBI lineage: Eukaryota > Metazoa > Chordata > Actinopteri > Cichliformes > Cichlidae > Simochromis > Simochromis diagramma. The sequence goes on along the minus strand of NW_024386972.1, from coordinate 5,661,039 downwards.
GCTTTTAGCTCCCTGGTCAAAAACATGTTTTACTTTGTTGTGGTTGTTTTCTGTGGCATGCAGATATTACATGTTGATTATTATTGGGTTAAAATAGGAGGTTAATTTATGCAGTAACAGCATACACATTTCTAACTTTTTACCAGTGATAGCCAGTGCTTATTTTGGTGTGGTTGTGTTGTATCATTTGCAACATATTTGCAGCGTTCATAAAGAAATCAAACAAAACAAAAATAACAGAAACTAGAAAAGCATCTAAAGCAAGCATAATAACTGTGCCTTTTCATTTTTTTTCCCATGTCTTTATGTGTTATGTAAATCACTTTGAATTGCCTAGTTATATAATCTGCTTTGCTTTCCGTTTGTGCAACACTTCTATTATTATTAGCGACTCTAAATAGAAAAGATGGATGTCTGCTCATGTTTTAATTATTTATTTATGTAAGCTTCCAGTTCAGTTTTGTATTGAGTGCTGTCCAATCTATACGGCAAGTATATGATTAAGAAATAGCAAGGATATGCTCAATTCTAGCTATTTCTATCAGGAAATTGAAATGCTAAATGTTATGCTCATACTGGGTTCCAGTTAAAAATACACTTCTTAATCACATTAAGATAAGATAAGATAAGATAAGAAGAACTTTATTTATCCCGAGGGAAATTCTTTTGTCATACACATGCTCAATGCAGCAAGAGAGACAGAGGAACAGAGGAACAAGATATACAATATATACAATAGAATACTAGTATACAGTAATATACAGTAGGATAGTGCAAAATATAATATCAAATAACTTTAACAAGTAACAATATAACTATATCCTGAAAAATAAATAGTTTAGCTATCAGTGCAGGTGATTCTAAAAGTGTCACAGTATTGTGCAAATGAATAAAAGAGAGTAGCAGCATATGTTGGGGAGATGAAACAAACATTCCATGAAAAACTGTTGGGTGACATTGCACGGCCTGAATGGAAACAGAATAACTTTGTTATTAATCCTCAGGAAAATCACCCACAGAGGGAGGAAGAGTTGTACAGTCTTACTGCCACCGGCACAAAGGATTTTCTGTGGCGGTCAGTTCTGCATTTCGGGGAGGCGTGCATGGGGTGGGACGGGTTGTCCATGATACAAAGAAGCTTTTTTAGCATTCTCCTTTCAGATGACACTGGTGGTCTTCATTAGCTAAGATCGCAGCAGTTGCATTTAATCGCAAGGCAGGACGTATTAAAGCTGCACTTTTAAAGCAAAGAAAGTGAAGATAAACGTGTAAAGAACAGCTGGAGGGTCGTCGTGTCGACAGATAATCTCCAAATATCAGGTTGCAACTCCCGTCTACAGGTGAGGCTGAGACTAAAAACTCTGCTCCAGGTGAGGCTCGAACTCACAACCTCGGCATTGCTCTGCTGTATACTGTCATATAAGTACCGCGCGCTAACCGATTGCGCCACTGGAGCTTCGGCGGAAGGCCGCCAGGAAATCGGTTTAAGAAGGCGCAACTGCCCGGAAGCGGTGAAGAAACAGGACTTTTGGTTAATTACGTTTTGTTTATCAAATAGTGCAAGCGCACAATGTATGCAGACTGTATTAAAAGTTCATGGGACCCCGGTTGTCCGAGTCTAGAAGCGAAAATATCCCAAATAGCCGACTCACGTGCTGCGTTCAGGGACCTGACACAAAGCTCGAAAAACCTGTGGTAAACCTAAAAACAAGACAGGCAACAAAACGTGAGCAGTGGCACGCAGGCATGCGGTGACTTTTGAAGAAAGGTATGCAGACACACACACACACACACTTTCCTCCACTATTTAACAGTTTAACAAGCAAATGCCCATACTGTACCGTACACAAGCATGGATGTTTGCAGTTTTCAGTTTTATTTGTCATATGCAAGTTAGCACAGGGTCAACGTCGCAATGAAATGTATTTGAAGAGCAGAAGACAGTCACTCAGCAGAATGGTACAGTAGAAAAAATAATAATAATAAAAAATAAATAGAAAAATAGTAAGAGCAAAATATTAATAAGATGTAGTAAAAGAAAAAAGAGAACCCCTATCCTTTCTGAGAAACTGTAATTTATGTTTTACCATCTACTGTGTGAACTATGAAAACACCTCACTACACATAAAAACGCATTAATGGAAAATTGTGCATTACAGTACAACAACTGTTGTACAGCACAAAAAGTAAAATTACATTTTGTGTAGAAAAATGTTCCATATCAGTTTTAAATAGATTAATAATACTGCTCCATATGTTTAATGCTGAGCCCATATTAAATGCTTTATGTTCTGTTTAATATCCAGCATCATATTCTTTAAATCACATTTGTAGTGGATGTGCTGTGAGGGCCACATATCTATGAAAACAAAACAAAGCAATAAAGGAAAACATGTTGGAAGGAAAAGCTCTCCTTAAATAACACCAACAGCTTAAATAAATACATGAAAGACCAAGAAAAGAAAAAACTTCTTCCTGGAAAAAACTGCAAAGGAAATGGAGAGGAGGATCGAGATCCCTCAGACAGATCAAGACCACAGCATGCTGTCACAATCTTTTCAAAGAGTCAAAGAATACCAAGTATAGTGATGAAGGAAATGTTTCAGTCAGGACTCATTAGCTAATGTTAAAGTATATGTATACACTGGTTTGATACAAATATATAAATATGACACTGCTTCGCATGCTGGCCACGTATTCACACCACAAAACAAAAATCTGCTCGCCCTCTCAGCATAGCTCACGTTATTGTTAATGGGAGACAGACACATCTGTAGAATAAAGACAGCTGTCGTTTCCTATGAGTAAGAAACAAGCAGAGCTTTCAGTGACAATAGCTAACTGTGGCCACAAGATGACAGTAATACAAAGGATGACTCTTTATGAGATGAAAGAAGCTTTACTTTGTTATGGTTCATCTATTTTTAGACTTGCCAAGGAAAGCACTGCCTTTCTTGCTTCATGTTAGAGTTTTAGAAAACCAGAAGTATTAGTAAGTATCTATTAACACCTAAAAGCTTTACACTTTATTCTTTGAAAGTAAAAACACAGATAATTGTTTTAATCAATGTGTTTGCAAGGTTTTGAAAGCACAGCTGCACTTATATGCTTAAAAAGAAAACCATAAATACATTTAATTAGCATGCTCCATTTTAATGAGTGAAAAGGGAAATCTGCAATTTCATTGTAGTCTGGAGCAGCATAAAGGAAATCATTCCCCTCTTATAATTATACGAAACAAGCTGCAGCACTATAAAAATGCAAAGCAAAATGTGAGGCTAAAAGAAAAAGAAAATCAAGAGCAATTTAAGAAATATGAATAATGAGGAAAAACTCTTCACGGCACTGTGTAGGAGTATTCCGATTACTTGATTTAAAAAAAAAATAAATAAATAAAATAAAATTATGAGCTCACTGTGTGCAGAATTTCCTACAGTTGACATTGTAGCTTAAGAAGGCACACACAAAATTAAATCATTCCAGTTTGGATAATACTAGAGTGAAGAAAAACTTGCGCCACTGTGAAAGCCATCTTTGCTCAAGTAGTCAATGCCCAGAGAAGTTTTTGCTTGCTGCACTAAAACAGATTAAACTATAAAAAGAACCAGTGTGAAGATAAATGCAAAAAGGCAGTAGATCATCCACAAGGAAATTGAGTCTTTTAATGTGAGAGCAGTCTTCTCTCTGTACGATAGAGTTTAAAGTTTAGTTATCAAAATCAAAATTTCAGGCAATGAATAAAATTGAAACACTACAAATGAGTACAAGTCTTTTATTTTGTTGCAGACTCAACAATAGTCAGAGGACTAATATTTTAAGGTCAATTTCTTGCATTTGTTTGTCTCAGTCTATAAATCCGCAGCCTGCATGTGTAATGGCTAGTAACATTTGAGCATATTGCCTCAAGCAAAGCATACATTTTAAGACCAAGACATTACATTGACCCACTCCATTGTCAGATCCCGGCCTTGGTCTGGCTGTTGGCTGGCAGTGGCTTGCCCATGTGGATCCCCACTGTGAGGCCACATTCTTTGCTGGCATATTTCTCTTTGACCTCAGGCTTCAGCAGGAAACCCTTCTCCTTGTCAAAGTAGTCCAAGGGAGCAAAGTACACAGTGGCTTCCCCACAGAGGTTTTGCAGTCGTGTGCGCCAGCCCTCCAGCATGGAGCTGCGAGATTCAGGAGAACCAGTAGCAGGATCCCAGAAGATCTGAGGGGCAAAAACCTGGAAGCCACAGTAGTTCAGGATCCCGTTCTGCACACAGGGACGAGCAGCTGGTACAACATGACAGGTCATTTCATGCTTGGCTCTGTTTATAGTGAGACCTCACCTGCAGTGGCCACAGTGTGACATTGATGTCACCATTGATGCCAGTGTCACTGTACACAGATTCAGGACAGTCAGTGGTGAAGGACAGCATGGCTTTCTTGTCCTGTACAGAGAGCAAGGAGTGAGCAAAGAGGGAGAGGACACAGCCTGAACACAGACATGTTGGTGGAGCTCTCACCTTGAAGATCCCCTCACTGTACCGCTTTTCCTGTGCGCAGGCAAAGCCCAACACCCGATCCATCCACCCCTTCATGATTGCAGGAACAGATGACCAGTACATGGGGAACTGGGAACACAGGTTTAATGGTCATTTTGATCTGGACACCTGTTAGCTGACCACAAAGACACTTCCAGTCAGACACTACCTGAAAGATGACAAGGTCTGCCTCCTTGAGCTTCTCCTGCTCTTTTTTGATGTCTTCTGCAAGTCTGCCCTCCTCTGATGCCAGTTTGATCTCCTTTGCATAGCAGAAGTTCTCAGCATCCTTCACTCCACCTGCAAATAAAGCTAATATTTACAACTGAAGCACAATCAAAGCATTGCTATACCTGCAGAATATTTGTATACCAGTGATGTCCTCAGTAGTAGCAGCAGCTTTGAACTTCATGGCGTACAGGTCAGACACCTCTACAGTGCAGCCTTGAGCAGTCAGAGATGCCACAGCAGCATCTTTGGCAGCAGCATTGAAAGAGGCTGGGCTCTCATGGGCATACACAATCAGGACTTTCTTGGCTGCAAAGCCAAAGAATAAATTTTAAAACAATACAAGTTTTGGTAAAGTTTAAGTCAACACAGAGGCCTTTCACGCCTTCACCAAACAAGTTGCAGCAATTACCAGGAAGAAAAAGTCTTACCCATTCTCAAAACTGGTGCGCAACAGTAAATGCTGAGCTTTCTGCCGAGCTGGTATAACAACAGAAAAGGCGCAGCCTGCTGCTTTTATACACACTTCGAGCACTACTTCACACAGGTGCTGTCAATCAGCAATATACCTCAAGAGTCAGCCAGCTGGTACTGCGGCATTTTCTCTCAGACCAGTTGGTGGCGGTAATGCTCTATTTTGCTGTTTGCCAACTGCCAATAAACCATATAAAGAAGTAGAAGAAGAATTTCTCTCAGGTTTCCCATTTTGTATGGAAACTGGTGGAAGTAACTCTGAGATTAACTTAAACCTTCAGCCCAGTTTAAACACAACATGAATATATACTTCATATAATCATAATCATCTTAGTTTCACACACATCATTTTCTCATGGTGATTGTTGCCCAACTTGGCGAAGTAATGGCTGTGTCCCAATTCAGGGTCTGCACGCTTGAAGTACGCATTTCAAGTGCGGTTACGTCACCGCCACGCGACGACGGCTGTCCCAATTCGAAGTGTACTTCAAATGCATACTCCAAATGCGCCGTCGATTTCCCCAAATATCAAGCGTGGTCCGGTGCATGCTTCGTGGTCCCATATATCCCAAAATTCATAGCGCGGCGGTGGGTGTGGATAATTTTGCCGCAAAATGCGGCAGAAGGGAGCAGCTGAAGAGTGAACTGTCAAAAGTAAGTACTGAATATGATGTCACTTATTTATGTGCGAATGTTTAATAACGAAGAACATTAAGACATTACTGTTGGCCACATGTCGGCAAAGTTGTGTGACATTAGTGATGTTTGTACTTTCAGCGTTAACTTGGTTTTAAAGCCTCTACTTCAATATATATATATATATATATATATATATATAACACAAACACAGGGGACAGACAAGTTAGTTTCCTTAACTAACTTGTCTCATTCTGCCCCCACTCCTCCCCTCTTGTCCTTGAAGCCTTTTCTTTTTCCCGCCCTCCTTCCTTTGCCTTCAGTTCCATTTCAAAAAAGAGAAAACTTTTTTTTATATATGTATATATATATACATATATATATACATATATATGTATATATGTATGTATGTGTGTGTGTGTGTGTGTGTGTGTGTGTGTGTGTGTGTGTATCATACTAATCTGACAATACTATAATATTGGCCATATTATATTTACATTACCACAGTGACATGATTTTAGTCTCATGAACAACATTAACTAATTGTTATTTACTAACTAATCTTGAAATGACTGTTCAGTACAGAAATGAAGTCCAACAATCATGTTTTACAGTCTGAGGCTCAGATACTCAACTGATCAAAGTGATGTCATCAAAAAATGAATGACCAACAAAACATTTTTTCTCCTTCATTTCTGTCACACAATGCTGTATGAAACGTTTCTCGCGGTTACTATCATGGTTGCTAGGCAACCTGAGCAGCACGACGAAGGCTAGACCGTCCCATTTCACAAGCCTCTCACTTCCGCACTTCTCGTACTTAGAGTACGCACCGTACGTAGTAAGCGTAGTACGCGTACTTTAAGCGTGCAGACCCTGAATTGGGACACAGCCAATGATTTGCCTTACGCCCTGCGGTCTGAGGACAAAAAAGGTACACACACACACACACATACAGCCAGAAATCTGACTTTGAAGGAAAACCTATATCTCGATGGTTAATAGCTTGCATTGGTCGAAAAAAAGAAGCAGAACAAACACAGAGAGGTATAATTCTGGGTTTGTTAATCTCTATTTTGAATGTTGCTCATTTTTAAAGATGCTATAAAGTTTGTTGGCATTTTCAGTGTGCTCAGCATTTATCGGTTTCATTAGCTCAAAGTTTATGCTCCAGGTGAGGCTTGAACTCACAACCTCGGCATAGCTCAGCCTAATACTGCCATATAAGTACCGCGCGCTAACCGATTGCGCCACTGGAGCATATTCACAAAGGTTTTATTCCTTTCTCCCTTCATTCAACTGGTCTAAGGGAAAAAACAGGGGGACAGAAACAGCTTAGTCAGTAACTCATAAGACAAACGCTTTACACTATACTATATTGCCACAAATCTCACGCTCGTAGTCTATGTACTATATATAGGATTAATCGATAGATGCATTGTAACAGCAGTCTGGCGAGGGAGGAGCGGTTAGCAGGTCCAGCGGGCATGTGGTGTGGAGGTTAGCCGGATAACTCAGAGCCAGTCAGTTAAACAGACCTTTATTTGACGTTAGCAACATAAGACCATACAAGCCAGGTCCCACGGCTCTACCCTGTCCGTACATACATGTGCGGGGATCGGTAGTCGCCAGCGCCAGCCAAGTTACAACGGTAAGGTTTCTCTGAACAGCAATGCGATCAGCATGTAACGGCCACCACTATACTCCCACACCCACTAGGGGACTCCCCCAACTACAATAATAGTAGGACAGTGGTGCTATAATACAATTAGGGTTGTCACAGCATGCATTAATATATGTGGGGAATCAGGTTTGTTTTTTCTATACATCTATGTTACAAATGTTTTTTTTTTCAGTCTGTGCACATTTGTTTCAGATCATTTCTGTTTCACTTTTTTCATATTTCACTTTTATTCTTTAATTTTCGTAGGTTTTAGTGTAGTTTACTAAGAGATATTGAACTAATTGATAAAGAATTCAAGCATGTGGCAACAAAGTCTTTGTATCCCTGTATTCTACCACTATACCATGAACTTCCATTTAGCAAAACTAAATTAAATGAATGAAAGTTGAAGTCTGTGTCTACTTCTTTTCATATAAATGAGCTTTGCCTCAAATAAAATTTGCCTCTCTGTTACACCATTTCCCAGTAATGTTTTAGAAGCAGTTAACTGTACTATTTGATCGACTTTCACGCATTTAAATGAGCTATTCTGACATTCTTGGCTCTTACTTTTTAAAAAGTAGCTAACTACATATAAATGTTATTTAGCCTTCAGTACAGTTAGCGTGCTTCCACTGCAGCGAGAGGTGATTGGCTTCTACAGTTCTTGGTAGTGGAGAAGCACATGACTGGCTAAATCTTTGTTTAATTTGGTACACAAAACTATTGCCTCTCACATGATGGATTTGCTTGACCAACCGGTGGCAGGTGAATAGAAATGCTTAAAAGCCTTCAGTACAAATATTAGGAAAAGGACAAACACAATCTTTAAATATTAAACATTCTTTACTCTTACTGTGCACTGGCATCACAGTCAGCGGATTTCAGTTCATGTGTGGGAGGAGGGAAATCGTGGAAGATCCTACAGTGGCAATAGACATTTTTACCTCACAAAAATGTCAAGAGTGCAATGGTAAAGTGTAAACTGCATCTAGGACAGAAAGAACACATACTGCTGAAAGTGTGATTAAGAAGGAGATTTTAATGCAGGTTGAACACCATCTTGACCCCTTCCAGTTTGCCTATAGAGCAGGGAGAGGTGTGGAGGACGCTGTTGTCACACTCCTGCATCTCTTGTATAAGCATCTTGAGGCCCCCCACACCCATGCAAGATTATTATTTGCTGACTTTTCATCTGCATTTAATACAATTCAACCCTTCTTACTTGCTGACAGGCTTTACAATCATTTCAAGATTGACACTAGTCTGGTCGGCTGGGTGGCAGACTTTCTGATCAGTAGGTCACAATGTGTGAGGGTGAATCGTGTATTTTCTGATGTATTTCTCCACTGGATCACCCCAGGGTTGTTGCCTCTCTCCTCTTCTGTTCATTCTGTACACGAATGAGTGTCGCAGCAATTTCACAAACAGACACATCCTGAAGTTTGCTGACGACACAGTGATCGTCAGTCTTCTAGTGGGGGATGAGTCAGGCCATGGACAGGTTGTAGATGATTTTGTGAATTGCTGTGATGAGTCCTTCCTTTCACTTAATGTGTCAAAAACTAAAGACATGATTATTGATTTTAGGAAGTCCTCTTATAGCTCATCACCCACTATCATTAAAACTGCCGATATTGGGATCGTTGAGAGTTATAAATATCTAGGTGTGGTACTTGACCATAAACTGTGTTTTGAATCTCATGCTGATGCCACTACTAAAAAAAAAGGTCAAAGACTGTTCTTTTTAAGGAAAATGAGATCTTTTAATGTCTCATCTGAGAGGTTGTCTTTGTTTTATCAAATCTGTGATGTCTTTTTATATTGCTGCCTGGTTTGGTAACCTGACGGTGAAGAATAGGAATCGGTTGGGACTTCTGGTAAAAACTGCTAGCAAAATTTCAGGGCGCTGCCAAGATGGACTTTTGGCCATTTACAATAAAAATGTGCTTAGAAAGGCTCATTCTATTATTAATTGTGTGAACCATCCACTTCACAGTGGATTTAAGTTCAACCTTCCGGCCTCCATTTTAGAGTACCTCCGAGGAGGACCAAAAGACTCCAGGTCTCTTTTATCCCTACTGCGTCTTGTCTCCTTAATGACAAATAATTGTCCTTGAACTTTCGATTATTATTTTATAGTATTGTTCTGTTTATTTTATCCTCCTGCTGCTAAACAAATTTCCCCTTGTGGGACAGTAAAGAAATTGAATTGAAAGCTGCTTTCATGCCAAACCCAGCCAAAGCCTGTAGTATAAGCAGTGAGGTGCAATAGGGCTTGCAGTCACCTGATCTACAGCAGCAGTCAGGTGTCAGTCTTGCTTTCAACCTTGGTGTACGGTCACCCCCCCAAACACCTGTGTGTTCTTATTAGAACAGGGATTTGCATTAGCATGTGGAACCATAGCCAGCCCCCTAAACTCAGTTCCCCATCACATTTAAAGCCATACATGACTGAATCCTATACGGACTAAGAACAATTATTACATTGTGGTAGTATACATCATGTTCTAGAGGGATAACATGTATGAAACCCAAGTGGTGCATTTATAACTCATTGCTCAAGGTTTGAATAAAGCAGGCTTTATTTTAAGATCAAGACATTACATGGACCCACTCCATTGTCAGACCCGGGCCTTGGTCTGGCTGTTGGCTGGCAGTGGCTTGCCCATGTGGATCCCCACTGTGAGGCCACATTCTTTGCTGGCATATTTCTCTTTGACCTCAGGCTTCAGCAGGAAACCCTTCTCCTTGTCAAAGTAGTCCAAGGGAGCAAAGTACATAGTGGCTTCCCCACAGAGGTTTTGCAGTCGTGTGCGCCAGCCCTCCAGCATGGAGCTGCGAGATTCAGGAGAACCAGTAGCAGGATCCCAGAAGATCTGAGGGGCAAAAACCTGGAAGCCACAGTAGTTCAGGACCCCGTTCTGCACACAGGGAGGAGCAGCTGTTACCACATGACAGATCATTTCATGCTTGGCTCTGTTTATAGTGAGACCTCACCTGCAGTGGCCACAGTGTGACATTGATGTCACCATTGATGCCAGTGTCACTGTACACAGATTCAGGACAGTCAGTGGTGAAGGACAGCATGGCTTTCTTGTCCTGTACAGAGAGCAAGGAGTGAGCAAAGAGGGAGAGGACACAGCCTGAACACAGACATGTTGGTGGAGCTCTCACCTTGAAGATCCCCTCACTGTACCGCTTCTCCTGTGCGTAGGCAAAGCCCAACACCCGATCCATCCACCCCTTCATGATTGCAGGAACAGATGACCAGTACATGGGGAACTGGGAACACCGGTTTAATGGTCATTTTGATGTGGATACTTGTCAGCCGACCATACACATTTCCAGTCAGGCACTACCTGAAAGATGACAAGGTCTGCCTCCTTGAGCTTCTCCTGCTCTTTTTTGATGTCTTCTGCAAGTCTGCCCTCCTCTGATGCCAATTTGATCTCCTTTGCGTAGCAGAAGTTCTCAGCATCTTTCACTCCACCTGCAAATAAAGCTAATGTTTACACCTGAAGCACAATCAAACCATTCCTATACCTGCAGAATATTTGTATACCAGTGATGTCCTCAGTAGTAGCAGCAGCTTTGAACTTCATGGCGTACAGGTCAGACACCTCTACAGTGCAGCCTTGAGCAGTCAGAGATGCCACAGCAGCATCTTTGGCAGCAGCATTGAAGGAGGCAGGGCTCTCATGGGCATACACAATCAGGACTTTCTTGGCTGCAAAGCCAAAGAATAAAAAAACAAAACAAAGTTCCATTCAGCACAGAAACCTTTCACTCTTCTTGTCAAAGACTATCAGCTTTGGCCAAACAAGCTTCAGCAATTACCAGGAAGAAAAAGTCTTACCCATTCTCAAAACTGGTGTGCAACAGTAAATGCTGAGTTTTCTGTCTCACTGGTATAACAACAGAAAATGTGCCCATATTGGAGCAAAACACACCTGCTGCTTTTATACACACTTCAAGCACTACTTCACACAGGTGCTGTCAATCAGCAATAAACCTCAAGAGTCAGCCAGCTGGTATTGCGGCATTTTCTCTCAGACCAGTTGGTGGCGGTAATGCTCTATTTTGCTGTTTGCCAACTGCCAATAAACCGTATAAAGAAGTAGAAGAAGAATTTCTCTCAGGTTTCCCATTTTGTATGGAAACTGGTGGAAGTAACCCTGAGATTAACTTAAACCTTCAGCCCAGTTTAAACACAACATGAATATATACTTCATATAATTATAATCATCTTAGTTTCACACACATCATTTTCCCATGGTGATTGTTGCCCAACATGACGAACCAATGATTTGCCTTACGCCCTGCGGTCTGAGAACCTTTGGTATAAACTATACCTAAGGATATAAAAGGTACACACACACACAAACAGCCAAAATTCTCTGACTTTGGAAGAACATGTATATCTCGATGGTTAATAGCTCGCATTGAAAATAAACGGAAACAAAAATAACAGAACAAACATACAGAGAGTTTCTTAATCTTTATTTTGAATGTTGTTCATTTTTAAAGATGCTATAAAGTCTGTTGGCATTTTCAGTGTGTTCAGCATTTATCGCTTTCATTAGCTCAAAGTTTATGCTCCAGGTGAGGCTTGAACTCACAGCCTCGGCATAGCTCAGCCCAATACTGCCATATAAGTACCGCGTGCTAACCGATTGCGCCACTGGAGCACATGCACAAAGGTTTTATTCCTTTCTCCCTTCATTCAACTGGTCTAATGGAAAAAACAGGGGGACAGAAGCAGCTTAGTCAGTCACTCATAGGACAAACGCTTTACACTATACTATATTGCCACAAATCTCACGCTTGTAGTCTATGTACTATATATAGGATTAATCTATAGATGCATTGTAACAGAGTCTGGCGAGGGAGGAGCGGTTAGCAGGTCCAGCAGGCATGTGGTGTGGAGGTTAGCCGGTTTTAGTGTAGTTTACTAAGAGATATTGAACTAATTGATAAAGAATTCAAGCATGTGGCAACAAAGTCTTTGTATCCCTGTATTCTACCACTATACCATGAACTTCCATTTAGCAAAACTAAATTAAATGAACGAAAGTGTAAGTCTGTCTACTTCTTTTCATATGAGCTTTGCCTCAAATAAAATTTGCCTCTCTGTTATACTATTTCCCAGTAATGTTTTAGAAGCAGTTAACTGTACTATTTGATCGACTTTCACGCATTTAAATGAGCTATTCTGACATCCTTGGCTCTTACTTTTTAAAAAGCAGCTAACTACATATAAATGTTATTTAGCCTTCAGTACAGTTAGCGTGCTGCCACTGCAGCGAGAGGTGATTGGCTTCTACAGTTCTTGGTAGTGGAGGAGCACATGACTGGCTAAATCTTGGTTGAATTGGGTACACAAAACTATTGCCTCTCACATGATGGATTTGCTTGACCAACCGGTGGCAGGGGAATAGAAATGCTTAAAAGCCTTCAGTACAAATATTAGAAAAAGGACAAACACAATCTTTAAATATTAAACATGCTTTACTCTTCCTGTGCACTGGCATCACAGTCAGCTGATTTCACACACATCATTTTCCCAATGGTGATTGTTGCCCAACATGACGAACCAATGATTTGCCTTACGCCCTGCGGTCTGAGAACCTTTGGTATAAACTATACATAAGGATTTAAAAGGTACACACACACACAAACAGCCAAAATTCTCTGACTTTGGAAGAACGTGTATATCAAGATGGTTAATAGCTCACATTGGTCGACAAAAAAGAAGCAGAAGAAACACAGAGAGGTACAGTTCTGGGTTTGTTAATCTTTATTTTGAATGTTGCTTGTTTTTAAAGATGCTTTAAAGTCTGTTGGCATTTTCAGTGTGCTCAGCATTTATCTGTTCTCATCAGATAAGTATTAGCTCAAAGTTTATGCTCCAGGTGAGGCTTGAACTCACAACCTCGGCATAGCTCAGCCCAATACTGTCATATAAGTACCGCGCGCTAACCAATTGCGCCACTGGAGCACATACACAAATATTTTATTCCTTTCTCCCTTCATTCAACTGGTCTAATGGAAAAAAGAGGGGACAGTAACCACTTGCTCAGTCATTCATAGAAAGAATACTTTACACTATACTATATTGCCACAAATCTCACGCTTGTAGTCTATGTACTATATATAGGATTAATCGATAGATTCATTGTAACAGCAGTCTGGCGAGGAAGGAGCAGCTAGCAGGTCCAGCGGGCATGTGGTGTGGAGGTTAGCCGGTGTTCTGACAAACCATCCTACTTTGGCAAAACGTCCTACCGTAAGTAGTTTATGCACATTTCTGCTGTCACAGAGTAATTCCAGCACAAAATTAAGTAGGTATGACGGTTTGCCCATCACAGTATGCTTTTAGCTCATATTGATAAAGCCAGGATGGTTTGTCACTTCATTTTACCAGTTAAAGTATGCTTGTAGGTAACATTCACAAAGGTAGCATGGTTTGGCACTTAATTTTACCCGTCAGAGTATGTTTCTAGCTCTTATTAACAAAGGTAGAATGGTTCGCCACTGAATTTTAGCTATTAAAGTATGCTTCTAGCTCAGATTAACAAAGATAGGACGATTTGTATGGGCTCAAATTGTGGTCATAAATATTTTGTACTTTTAAATCAGTTTTGTATCTGTAAACTGGGATTTGTATGTGTAAAAAGAATTTGTGTGTGCGTAAAAAAGATTTGTACGTGTAAAAAAAAATTGTATGTGCGTAAAAAAGATTTGTGTGTGAACTTAGCCAAAAAATACGTGTGAAACTCAAGTTACAAGTATGAATTTCTGAAGGTCTGAGGAGATGTGGACACCAAGATGTCCACAGGACTGCACCCTCTCCACTGGAGCTCCATTGATGATAATGGGCTTGTAGTCTCTGTGCTGACCCCTTCTGAAGTCCACCACCAGCTCCTTGGTCTTGCCGATGTTCAGCTGGAGGTGGTTGTCCTGGCACCATGATGCCAGATTCTTCACTTCATCCATGTAGGCCGCCTCATCGTTGTTGGAGATGGCACCCAACACCACTGTGTCATCAGCAAACTTCACAATGGTGTTGGAGCCGTGGGTGGCCACACAGTCTGAAGTGTAGAGAGAGTAGAGCAGTGGCGAGAGGACACATCCCTGAGGTGCTCCTGTGTTGATGGTGATGCTGTTAGAGACGCATCTACACACCCTCACCACCTGAGTTCTGCCAGTGAGGAAGTCCAACACCCATGCACACAGACGGCTGTTAAGTCCCAGATCCCTGAGCTTTGTGAACAGTCTGCAGGGCACTATTGTGTTAAACGTTGAACTGTAATCAACAAACAGCATTCGCACATAGTTACCCTGTTTCTTGTCCACGTGGATGAGAGTGGTGTGTAGGACGTGGGCGATGGCACCTGCTCCTTGTCGTTTCTATCTCAGACTTTATGTCCTCTACAAGAGTTTCTGTTTTTTTTTTGCTAGTTCTTCAAATGTTCAATAAAAACATGTATGCTAATTCATAACGAAGAAAGCTTTGTAACTATCCCCACCAATGAAGACTGTCATTTCCAGAAACCCCCCCGCCCATGGTCCGCAGCGCTGTTGAAAAGGCTGTGGAAGTCCCTGTATTAAGCACGTAAACCTGTGACACAAAAATCACCAAACTCGGACCACCACAGACTGTTTTCCTTCGTGGTGATGAAGGAAAAAGGGCATTTATTCCCTTCAAGGACCTGAAGCTCCATAAAGCACCCCTCCAATAGCCAAACCCATCTGTTCTCTGATTGGATAGTTAAATTTGTGATTGACATGACGTTGGCCAATCAGATGAAAGGAAGAAAAGTAGGGTCAAAATTCATACTTGTAACTTGAGTTTCACGCGTATTTTTTGGCTAAGTCCACACACAAATCTTTTTTACACACACACACAAATTCTTTTTACACATACAAATCCTGATTTACAAGTACAAAATATTTATGACCACAATTTGAGCCCATAGAGTTGCCACTGAATTTTAGCTGTTAAAGTAAACAGAAACAAACAATAGCACAAACAAACACAGAGAGGTATAATTCTGGGTTTCTTCATCTTTATTTTGAATGTTGTTCATTTTAAAGATGTTATAAAGTTGATTGATATTTACAGTGAGCTCAGCATTTATCTTTTTCATTAGCTCAAAGTTTATGCTCCAGGTGAGGCTTGAACTCACAACCTCGGCATAGCTCAGCCCAATACTGTCATATAAGTACCGCGCGCTAACCAATTGCGCCACTGGAGCACATGTGCAAAGGATTTATTCCTTTCTCCCTTCATTCAACTGGTCTAATGGCAAAAGCAGGGGGACAGAAGCAGCTTAGTCAGTAACTCATAGGACAAACGCTTTACACTATACTATATTGCCACAAATCTCATGCTCGTAGTCTATGTACTATATATAGGATTAATCGATAGATGCATTGTAACAGCAGTCTGGCGAGGGAGGAGCGGCTAGCAGGTCCAGCAGGCACCTGTGGTGTGGAGGTTAGCCGGATAACTCAGAGCCAGTCAGTTAAACAGACCTTTATTTGACGTTAGCAACATAAGACCATACAAGCCAGGTCCCACGGCTCTACCCTGTCCGTACATACATGTGCGGGGATCGGTAGTCGCCGGCGCCAGCCAAGTTACAACGGTAAGGCTTCTCTGAACAGCAACGCGATCAGCATGTAACGGCCACCACTATACTCCCACACCCACTAGCAGGGATGGGTACTGGTATCCGGTGCCATGATGGCACTGGTTCTGACATAAACGGTAGTAACCAGACCGAAAAGCAGCACAAATTTCGGTGTTTTTTTTTCGGTGCTACTGCGGGTGTGGTGCCTGCTATCGGACCTGGAGCAACATCCCCCAAAAACCCAAAGAGGGGAGTCCTGGCCCGTAGCCCTGCCAGTGTAGCAGAAATGATGGCGGATGATGATGGCAGCAGCAGCCATTCTTCTCTGCGTGACTAGCTTAATGTTGTTTGTGTGTAATTTACGTTGAGTAGGCTAACCACATTATTACATTAATGCACGTAAGGTGAGCTAGCAAACACCGTCGTAGTTACATGCGGCTGTCTTCTTGTTTGATGGCAGATACTCCCTTCACCCTGGCTAAAAAGGCTAAATGACCAAAGAAAAAGTGGAAAACGGCTAAATATGAGAGGTTTTTGGACAAAGTTAGTGTTCTCCATTCTTTAAGGACCGGTTCAAGCACTGTTTAAGCACCAGCACCATTTCAAAAGTACCGGTTTGGTAGTGGTATCAGATAAAACCTAAACGATACCCATCCCTACCCACTAGGGGACTCCCCCAACTACAATAATAGTAGGGCAGTGGTGCTATAATACAATAAGGGTTGTCACAGCATGCATTAACACACACACACATACAGCCAAAAATCTGACTTTGAAGGAAAAACTATATCTTGATGGTTAATAGCTCACATTGGTCGACAACACAGAAGCAGAAGAAACACAGAGAGGTACAATTCTGGGTTTGTTAATCTCTATTTTGAATGTTGCTTGTTTTTAAAGATGCTTTAAAGTCTGTTGGCATTTTCAGTGAGCTCAGCATTTATCTGTTCTCATCAGATAAGTATTTGCTCAAAGTTTATGCTCAAGGTGAGGCTTGAACTCACAACCTCAGCAGAGCTCAGCCCAATACTGTCATATAAGTACCGCGCGTTAACCAATCGCGCCACTGGAGCACATACACCAAGATTTTATTCCTTTCTCCCTTTATTCAACTGGTCTAATGGAAAAAAGGGGGACAGTAACCGCTTGCTCAGTCATTCATAGAGAGAATACTTTACACTATACTATATTGCCACAAATCTCACGCTTGTAGTCTATGTACTATATATAGGATTCATGGATAGATCCATGCATTAATATATGTGGGAAATCAGTCTTTTTTTCTATACATCTACCTTACAAATGTTTTTTCAGTCTGTACACGTTTGTTTCAGATCATTTATGTTTCCTTTTTTCATATTTCCCTTTTATTCTTTAATTTTTGTAGTTTTTAGTGTATTTTACCTAATAGATATGGAACTAATGGATAAAGAATTTAACCATGTGGCAATAAAGGCTTTGTATCCCTGTATTTTACCACTGTATCCTGAACTCCTGTTTTACAAAACTAAAATAGATTAAAGAAAACTGAAGTCTGTGTGTACTTCTTTTCATGTAAATGAAATGTGCTTCTCTGTTATACTGTTTTCTAATAACGTGTTAGCAGCAATTAACTATACTAATGGACCTAACGGCACACATGTCATTGCTATTCTCACTTCCTTGGCTCTAACTTTTTAAACAGTAGCTAAGTGAACGACACATAAATATTGATTAGCCTTCAGTATGATTAGCTCGCTACCACGGCAAGAAGAGACCATCATATCAATACTTCAGTGTTTTTAACACTAACCTTTGACAGATTTAATTACAGTATTGATGCGAGTCAAGCAGAACATTGGTAGCAATAACAATGAATGGTCAAATCCTGGTAGGTGGTTTGCTTCTCTATTCCTTGGTAGTGGAAAAGCATATGATTACCTATTTACCAAGAATTAGCCAAAGATACTGATTTAATTCATTTCCCTCCACAATTCCAGCAGTGGTGCTGCCGGAATAGAGAGACAGTACAGGAAAGCAGCAATCAAGTGTTCCCAAGTAAACCATCACGTTATAGATGGTGTAGTGAGCTGGATGGATCAAGCTGTTACTCAGCAGGATCATGTGGAGAAGCTAACCAAATTCACCATGCATTCCATCAGTTTGTGTGCAGTTCCAAGTTACCATTGCCAGCTCACATTTCGAGTGGGCAACAAAGTCCCAAGCAGCAATTTGGTCAGTGTTGGGTAATGACACCAGTCTTGAAAGCCTACAAAGACAACTTTGTGTATCCTGTTATGTATATGTACCATTTTCTAGATGGCTGAACTGTATGAAACCAAGTGGTGCATTTGAAACTCATTGCTCAAACTGAAGTTCCAATAAAGCAGCCTTTTTATTGCAGCACACATTTTAAGACAAAGACATTTCATGGACCCACTCCATCGTCAGATCCCGGCCTTGGTCTGGCTGTTGGCTGGCAGTGGCTTGCCCATGTGGATCCCCACTGTGAGGCCAGACTCTTTGCTGGCATATTTCTCTTTGACCTCAGGCTTCAGCAGGAAACCCTTCTCCTTGTCAAAGTAGTCCAAGGGAGCAAAGTACACAGTGGCTTCCCCACAGAGGTTTTGCAGTCGTGTGCGCCAGCCCTCCAGCATGGAGCTTCGAGATTCAGGAGAACCAGTAGCAGGATCCCAGAAGATCTGAGGGGCAAAAACCTGGAAGCCACAGTAGTTCAGGATCCCGTTCTGCACACAGGGAGGAGCAGCTGTTACCACATGACAGATCATTTCATGCTTGGCTCTGTTTATAGTGAGACCTCACCTGCAGTGGCCACAGTGTGACATTGATGTCACCATTGATGCCAGTGTCACTGTACACAGATTCAGGACAGTCAGTGGTGAAGGACAGCATGGCTTTCTTGTCCTGTACAGAGAGCAAGGAGTGAGCAGAGAGGGAGAGGACACAGCCTGAACACAGACATGTTGGTGGAGCTCTCACCTTGAAGATCCCCTCACTGTACCGCTTCTCCTGTGCGTAGGCAAAGCCCAACACCCGATCCATCCACCCCTTCATGATTGCAGGAACAGATGACCAGTACATGGGGAACTGGGAACACCGGTTTAATGGTCATTTTGATGTGGACACCTGTTAGCTGACCACAAAGTCAATTCCAGTCAGACACTACCTGAAAGATGACAAGGTCTGCCTCCTTGAGCTTCTCCTGCTCTTTTTTGATGTCATCGACTAGTTTGCCCTCCTCTGATGCCAATTTGATCTCCTTTGCGTAGCAGAAGTTCTCAGCATCCTTCACTCCACCTGTGACAAAAATCCAGTATTTGTATCTGAAGAGCAGAGATAAAGCATTGCTATACTTGCAGAATGTTTGTATACCAGTGATGTCCTCAGTAGTAGCAGCAGCTTTGAACGTCATGGCGTACAGATCAGACACCTCTACAGTGCAGCCTTGAGCAGTCAGAGCTGCCACAGCAGCATCTTTGGCAGCAGCATTGAAGGAGGCAGGGCTCTCATGGGCATACACAATCAGGACTTTCTTGGCTGCAAAGCCAAAGAATAAAACAAAACAAAACATAAAGTTCCATTCAGCACAGAAACCTTTCACTCTTCTTGTCAAAGATTATCAGCTTTGGCCAAACAAGTTTCAGCAATTACCAGGAAGAAAAAGTCTTACCCATTCTCAAAACTGGTGCGCAACAGTAAATGATGCGTTTTCTGTCTAACTGGTATAACAACAGAAAATGTGCCCATATTGAAGCAAAACACACCTGCTGCTTTTATACACACTTCAAGCACTACTTCACACAGATGCTGTCAATCAGCAATAAACCTCAAGAGTCAGCCAGCTGGTACTGCGGCATTTTCTCTCAGACCAGTTGGTGGCGGTAATGCTCTATTTTGCTGTTTGCCAACTGCCAATAAACCGTATAAAGAAGTAGAAGAAGAATTTCTCTCAGGTTTCCCATTTTGTATGGAAACTGGTGGAAGTAACCCTGAGATTAACTTAAACCTTCAGCCCAGTTTAAACACAAGATGAATATATACTTCATATAATCATAATCATCTTAGTTTCACACACATCATTTTCTCATGGTGATTGTTGCCCAACTTAGCGAACCAATGATTTGCCTTACACCCTGCGGTCTGAGGACAAAAAAGGTACACACAAACACACACACACACACACACACAGCCAGAAATCTGACTTTGAAGGAAAAACTATATCTCGATGGTTAATAGCTCACATTGGTCAACAAAAAAGAAGCAGAACAAACAAAGAGAGGTACAATTCAAGGTTTGTTAATCTCTATTTTGAATGTTGCTTGTTTTTAAAGATGCTATAAAGTCTGTTGGCATTTTCAGTGAGCTCAGCATTTATCTGTTCTCATCAGATAAGTTTTAGCTCAAAGTTTATGCTCCAGGTGAGGCTTGAACTCACAACCTCGGCATAGCTCAGCCCAATACTGTTATATAAGTACCGCGCGCTAACCGATTGCGCCACTGGAGCACAGGTGCACAAAGGTTTTATTCCTTTCTCCCTTCATTCAACTGGTCTAAGGGAAAAAACAGAGGGACAGAAACAGCTTAGTCAGTCACTCAAAGGACAAATACTTTACACTATACTATATTGCCACAAATCTCACGCTTGTAGTCTATGTACTATATATAGGATTAATCGATAGATGCATTGTAACAGCAGTCTGGCGAGGGAGGAGCGGTTAGCAGGTCCAGCAGGCACCTGTGGTGTGGAGGTTAGCCGGATAACTCAGAGCCAGTCAGTTAAACAGACCTTTATTTGACGTTAGCAACATAAGACCATACAAGCCAGGTCCCATGGCTCTACCCTGTCCGTACATACATGTGCGGGGATCGGTAGTCGCCGGCGCCAGCCAAGTTACAACGGTAAGGTTTCTCTGAACAGCGACACGATCAGCATGTAACGGCCACCACTATACTCCCACACCCACTAGGGGACTCCCCCAACTACAATAATAGTAGGGCAACACCCCCCCCTCCCCCCAGTGGTGCTATAATACAATAAGGGTTGTCACAGCATGCATTAATATATGTGGGGAATCAATTTTTTTTTCCTATACATCTATGTTACAAATGCTTTTTTTTTCAGTCTGTGCACATTTGTTTCAGATCATTTCTGTTTCCCTTTTTTCATATTTCACTTTTATTCTTTAATTTTCGTAGGTTTTAGTGTAGTTTACTAAGAGATATTGAACTAATTGATAAAGAATTCAAGCATGTGGCAACCAGTGTTGGTCAAGTTACTTGAAAAAAGTAATCAGTAACTAATTACTGATTACTTCCCCAAAAAAGTAATCCCGTTACTTTACTGATTACTTATTTTCCAAAGTAATTAATTACTTAGTTACTTAGTTACTTTTTAAAAACACGATTTACAACCTGAATAGGTGATAAAGAAATAGATCTTTCAGCCCAATTCTACTTTTTTTGCATAATCCATGATACAAAATGTAATCAAATGGAAAAGTCTCTTTTTAAAACTTGTTTTATTAGTTTTAATCTTTTAACTTTATGCATCAAGCAAAAATGTAATTATATGCAACATTCTCTGACTGGAAGAAATTTGTTTAATATTTAAACCTATTTTCTGCACATTCCAGCACATAAAATATTTTTTTTTTGTGTGTGTTTACACCCAGTCTTTCAAATAGATGCAAGTAAAACACAGCAGAAAATAAATAAAGTCAAAGACTAGCAGTCCTTTTGCTCTATTTTCACCTGTAAAGCAGGAGCAGGGTAGGCGGAGGTTTACCCTGGTGCAGGTGTGCCGCAGCGGTCAGTGGAAGAATCCACGAGTTTCTCTGTGAATTTCCCATTACATCGTAGCGCACTCGGTGCTTGCTTGGAAGTTTAGGGGGTTTTTTTTTGCTGTAAAAATAAGTTTTCGTCCCACGCACAACGGACACTAATGTTTTTGTCACTTTTTATGGAATCAAACTCAAAGTAAGGTCAGTACTTCCACGCTTTAAACGCTGCACGCTCGTACTCTCTCCCGTACTCGATATATGATCCACTGTTGATCTGCCCACAGCTGTTGTCACGAACGTTGCACTCGCTTACGTCACTGTCATGAGACACTCTCGCAAGAAAATCACGGTTTTAGTAACGCAGTAACGCAGCGTTCCTACGGGAAAGTAACGGTAATCTAATTACCATTTTTGCAATAGTAATCCCTTACTTTACTCGTTACTTGAAACAAGTAATCGGATTACAGTAACGCGTTACTGCCCATCTCTGGTGGCAACAAAGTCTTTGTATCCCTGTATTCTACCACTATACCATGAACTTCCATTTAGCAAAACTAAATTAAATGAACGAAAGTGTAAGTCTGTCTACTTCTTTTCATATAAATGAGCTTTGCCTCAAATAAAATTTGCCTCTGTTATACTATTTCCCAGTAATGTTTTAAAAGCAGTTAACTGTACTATTTGATCGACTTTCACGCATTTAAATGGTAAATGGCCTGTATTTATATAGCGCTTTACTAGTCCCTAAGGACCCCAAAGCGCTTTACATATCCAGTCATCCACCCATTCACACACTGGTGATGGCAAGCTACATTGTAGCCACAGCCACCCTGGGGCGCACTGACAGAGGCGAGGCTGCCGAACACTGGTGCCACCGGGCCCTCTGACCACCACCAGTAGGCAACGGGTGAAGTGTCTTGCCCAAGGACACAACGACCGAGACTGCCCAAGCCGGGGCTCGAACCGGCAACCTTCCAATTACAAGGCGAACTCCCAACTCAATAAGCTATTCTGACATCTTTGGCTCTTACTTTTTAAAAAGCAGCTAAGTGAACTACATATAAATGTTATTTAGCCTTCAGTACAGTTAGCGTGCTGCCACTGCAGCGAGAGGTGATTGGCTTCTACAGTTCTTGGTAGTGGAGGAGCACATGACTGGCTAAATCTTTGTCGAATCGAGTACACAAAACTATTGCCTCTCACATGATGGATTTGCTTGACCAACCGGTGGCAGGGGAATAGAAATGCTGAAAAGCCTTCAGTACAAATACTGGAAAAGGACAAACACAATCTTTAAATATTAAACATGCTTCACTTTTCCTGTGCACTCGCACCACAGTCAGCTGATTTCAGTTCATGTGTGGGAGGAGGGAAATCGTGGGAGATCCCACAGTGGCAATAGACATTTTGACCTCACAAAAATGTCAAGGGTGCAATGGTAGGGTATAAACTGCATGTAGGACAGAAAGAACACATACTGCTGAAAGTGATCCATGAAGCACCTTGAGGTGACTTTTGTGATTTGGTGTTATATAAATAAAATTGAATTGAAGCTGCGTTGATCCCAAACCCAGCCAAAGTCTGTAGTATAGGCAGTGAGGCGCAATAGGGCTTGCAGTCACCTGATCTAAAGCAGCAATCAGGTGTCAGTCTTGCTTTCAACCTTGGTGTACGGTCATCTCTACCCCCAAAAAGAAAAACCCTAAACACCTTTGTGTTCCTATTAGAACAGGGATTTGCATTAGCATGTGGAACCATAGCCAGCCCCCTAAACTCAGTTCCCCATCACATTTAAAGCCATACATGACTGGATCCTATACGGACTAAGAACAATCATTACATTGTGGTAGTATACATCATGTTCTAGAGGGATAACATGTATGAAACCAAGTGGTGCATTTATAACTCATTGCTCAAAGTTTGAATAAAGCAGGCTTTATTTTAAGATCAAGACATTACATGGACCCACTCCATCAGACCCCGGCCTTGGTCTGGCTGTTGGCTGGCAGTGGCTTGCCCATGTGGATCCCCACTGTGAGGCCACATTCTTTGCTGGCATATTTCTCCTTGACCTCAGGCTTCAGCAGGAAACCATTCTCCTTGTCAAAGTAATCCAAGGGAGCAAAGTACACAGTGGCTTCCCCACAGAGGTTTTGCAGTCGTGTGCGCCAGCCCTCCAGCATGGAGCTGCGAGATTCAGGAGAACCAGTAGCAGGATCCCAGAAGATCTGAGGGGCAAAAACCTGGAAGCCACAGTAGTTCAGGATCCCGTTCTGCACACAGGGACGAGCAGCTGGTACCACATGACAGATCATTTCATGCTTGGCTCTGTTTATAGTGAGACCTCACCTGCAGTGGCCACAGTGTGACATTGATGTCACCATTGATGCCAGTGTCACTGTACACAGATTCAGGACAGTCAGTGGTGAAGGACAGCATGGCTTTCTTGTCCTGTACAGAGAGCAAGGAGTGAGCAAAGAGGGAGAGGACACAGCCTGAACACAGACATGTTGGTGGAGCTCTCACCTTGAAGATCCCCTCACTGTACCGCTTCTCCTCTGCGTAGGCACAGCCCAACACCCGATCCATCCACCCCTTCATGATTGCAGGAACAGATGACCAGTACATGGGGAACTGGGAACACAGGTTTAATGGTCATTTTAATGTGATGAGAGCCTTTAGTGCAAGAGAATGTGAAATTCACATTGTTGCAGCAGTAAAGTAGACACAGAAGGAATAAAATAGCAGTTTACTTAAGCATACTATGTGAAGATATTTCTTCTACATTGTAGAGTGTATCCAATTTAGATATAAATATATGTACATCTATATGCAAATTACAGAACTACAGTATTTTGGTAGCACCAGAACAGAATCTTTCACAGTGCAGTGGCTGATGTTAATACAATAAAATATGTGCAGAACCTAGTGTGTGCTCATATGGTCTGTTTTGAAATGTACATTCACTGCTGATGTGGACACCCTTCATCCTATCACAAAGACACTTCCAGTCAGGCACTACCTGAAAGATGACAAGGTCTGCCTCCTTGAGCTTCTCCTGCTCTTTTTTGATGTCTTCTGCAAGTCTGCCCTCCTCTGATGCCAGTTTGATCTCCTTTGCGTAGCAGAAGTTCTCAGCATCCTTCACTCCACCTGCAATTAAAGCCAGTGTTTACATTTGAGAGCAATCAAAGCATTGCGATACCTGCAGAATATTTGTATACCAGTGATGTCCTCAGTAGTAGCAGCAGCTTTGAACTTCATGGCGTACAGGTCAGACACCTCTACAGTGCAGCCTTGAGCAGTCAGAGATGCCACAGCAGCATCTTTGGCAGCAGCATTGAAAGAGGCAGGGCTTTCATGGGCATACACAATCAGCACTTTCTTGGCTGCAAAGCCAAAAATAAAGATTTGATAGAGTTCCAGTCACATACAAATATTTCACATTAATTGCCAAAGGAAACAGCCAAAACAAAAACCAAACACTTTCACAATTAGAAACCAAACACGTTTCAGCAGTTACCAGGAAGAAAACCTCTTACCCATTCTCAAAACTGGTGCACAACTGTAACTGATGAGTTTTCTGACTAACTGACGTAGGAACAGGAAAAAAAAAAATACTCATATTGAAACAAAACACAGTCTGCTGCTTTTATACACACTTTGAGCACTACTTCACACAGGTGCTGTCAATCAGCAATCAGGGTCATGAGTCAGGCAGCTGCTGGGATTTTCACTCAGGTTTCCTATTTATTACTAAAACTGGAAAATATTTTAGTGGGAGTAACTCAGACTAAATTGAATGTTCATCCCAGTTGAAACACAGCATAAATGTATAACAGCTCATTATATTCATTCTGTTTTTTAATTTCCTCTTATAAATAATATTCACCTCAGTTTTTCTCCATCATCTCCTGTGATGATTGGTGTTCAACTTGGACCAATGTTGGATGTTTGACCAAGTCCTGCAGTCTCAGAACCACTGATATAAACTATACAAGAGGACACACACACACACAGACACACACACACACACACACACACACAATAATGCTTTATTTTTAAATCATTATTAGGAACGTTTACAATAATTTCTTAAGGTGTTCTACAGTGCCATCATGTGGTCGTGGTTTAAGTCATCATAATGCTTATGAAGCCAGACAGTGTTTTATATCTCTGAAAACAAAGAGGTGGGTTTTAAGAAAGAAGTTTTTATGTAATAAATAGATGGCAAAATTTCTATAAAATAATCAGAATCAGAATACTTTATTGATCCCTAGGGGAAATTACTTTTCGTTACAGTGCTCCATTATAAACAAACATTAACAAAGACAGATAATACACTAACTAAGATGCTTCCCCATCATGCAACAGCATAGAGGATCGCACTGGCCACAACAGACTCATAGAAAATCCTGAGCATTTTCTGGCAGATGTTGAAGGACCTCAGTCGCCTCAAAAAATAGAGACGACTCTGACCCTTTCTGTAAAGTGCTGTGGTGTTTGTAGCCCAGTCCAGTTTATTGTCAGTGTGTACTCCAAGGTATTTATAGTCCTCCACAATGTCAACACTGACCCCCTGGATTGAAACAGGGGTCAAGTGTTTCCTGGTCTTCCTGAAGTTCACTATCAATTCCTGGGTCTTTTCCACATTGAGCTGCAGATGATTCTGCTCACACCACGTAACAAAGGAGTCGACCACAGCCCGGTACTCTGTCACATCATCCCTGCTGACGCATCCAACCACCGCGGAGTTATCAGAAAACTTCTGAAGATGGCAGGTCTCTGTGCAGTGGCTGAAGTCTGTGGTGTAGAGGGTGAAGAGGAAGGGGGAGAGGACAGTCCCCTGTGATGCCCCTATGTTGCTGATTACCTTGTCAGACACACACTGTGGGAGACGTACATATTGTGATCTTCCTGTCAGGTAATCAACAATCCAGGACACCAGAGAAGCATCCACCTGCATTGCTGTTAACTTATCACCCAGGAGGGTCAGCCTGATGGTGTTGAAAGCACTGGAAAAGTCAAAAAACATGACCCTCACAGTGCTGGTCCAGATGGGTGTAGACACGATTGAGCAGGTAGATGATGGCGTCCTCTGTTCCGAGACGAGGCTGATAAGCAAATTGAAGGGGATCCAGATGTGGTCTGACAATGGGTCGCAGCTGGTCCAGGATGAGCCTTTCCAGGGTCTTCATGATGTGGGAGGTCAGTGCCTGTAATCCTGGGGGCCACTGGGACGTGGCGTCTTTGGAATAGGGATGAGGCATGATGTCTTCCACATCACTGGTACCCTCTGCAGACTCAAACTCAGCATAAACAGTTTATGAAAGACTCCACACAGCTGGGGGGCACAGGCCTTGAGGACGAGGGGACTCACTCCGTCTGGTCCAGCAGACTTGCCTGAGTGAAGTCTCCTCATTTGCATCTCAACCTGGTATTGAGTGAAGGTGATGGGTGGGGGAGGGGTGTCAGGAATCTCACAGGAGGCAACAGCGCCATGTGAAGAGAGAGGCTGGCACAGTCCTTAGTCACCCACGGCTTGTTATTTGGGTAACAATGAACAGTCTGAGCTGGAACAATGGAGTTGGTGCAGAAAGTTATGTAGTCTGTGATACACTCAGTAAGCCCATTGATGTCCTCGGCGTGAGGCTCACAAAGATACTTTCTTTGAAGAAAGTACACAAATTCACTTTATAATAGGCATACATGACATTTGTTGTCTCTTAAAGAAAACAGGTTAAGGAGAAATTTCTTTCCCCTTTAGGTAAAGATTAATTTCAAGAATCTACTCCAGGTGAGGTTTGAACTCACAACCTCGGCATAGCTCATCCCAATACTGTCATATAAGTACCACGTGCTAACCAATTGCACCACTGGAGCACATGCACAAAGCTTTGATTCCTTTCTCCCTTCATTCAATAGGAAGCCAATGTAGTGAAGTCAGAATCGGAGTGATACGATTAAATTTCCTTCTACCAGTTAAAAAACGTGCTGCGGCATTTTGCACTAATTGCAAGCGTGACAGGGTGCCCAACCCAACCCCAATTATAAGGGAACTGCAATAGTCCAAACGTGAGGTGATAAAAGCATGAATAACGGTTTCCAAATTGTGTTTGGAAAGGAAAGGCTTGACCTTCAATAGGTGTCTGAGGTGATAAAAAGACGATTTTACCACCCTATTTAAATGACCATCAAAGGAATTTTTAGTATTATATAAAACACGGGGGTTGTGTGAGTTGGCCGAAATAAGTTGAGAAAGACAGGCATGTTTATTGGCTTTAACCGCCTTCTGATAACTTTTCCAACTACTTTTTAAGGTTTCCAGACAGAATTGCAGCCTGTTTTTTCCGCTGTCTTTCACATCTCCCACATTGTTTTCTAATTTCTCGGGTGAAATCAGTTAGCCAAAACCTTGTCTTGGATTTACATTGTCTTAGTGTCAATGGGGCAACAACATCCAGCGCAGACTTACAAGCAAAATCAAAGTACAGAAGTAAGTCATTTGAGGTAGGCAACTCCGAAGAATATGACATGAGATTGTCAAACAATATAAAACTGTTCGGCAGTATCAGAACGAAGGGCACAATAATATCGAACAGGCACAGCCCAATTTGCAATGGCGTTAAGAGAAGCAATATCAAATAAAATAGGCATATGGTCGGAAAAAAACGCATCTTTAATACATACATTGCACACAGATAGATCATAAGATAAAACCAAGTCTAGCGTCTGTCCACATTCTTAAGTGGCACCATTTACAAATTGGACGAAATTAAAAGACTTTACTAAGTCCAGGTATTATTAAACACCGTGAATTAACAGTTTGGAGCACTAGAAGAAAGGGTGTACCCTGCCTCTTTTTTCATCTTGTTTAAGTCATCACAATTAAAACGCCTTGTAGTTGAGACATACTAAAAACACAGGAGTTTTAATAAAGAAAGATTTTAGGTAATATGTGAATGGCAAAATGTCTATTTTGTATTACTTATATTGAGTATACTTGATGTAATCAGTCTCTATTATTTGATAGTCTATGTATATTCTGTATATGTTTTTCCTATTTCACAATAGAGTGCTACCTAACACAACCTTTGTAGCAGTGACTGCAAGATCGCAGCACTGTAGCGCCAAAAGAGTTCCATTTATGAGCCTATAATAAATTACGGGGAAATAAATTTCAGGCCATTTAAGATATAAAATTGCCTCTGCAACAGGCTGGTTACCTACAGAGGTGGGGAAAGTATAATCGTTCTGTACTTAGGTAGAGGCACAGATACTAGTGCCAAACCCTCAGAAACACGGGGAGAATATGCAAATTCCACACAGAAAAACCCAAGGACGATGGTGGAATTGAACTCAGGTCCTTCTTACTGTAAGGCAACAATGCTAACCAACGTGCTGCTTCAAACTACTTACTCAAAGAAAAAATTAGCCTCTGAAATATACTCAAAATCAAAAGTCAAAGCTCTTTGGAGAACATTACTAGCAGCTATTTTTGTGCAAAGCTAAGTGAACACTGTGCTGTATGTATTATATAATAACAGTAAATGTGAATAAAGACTTTATTTCAGTGTAAGGTTGAGTCCTAATACATTGGGTGTACCTTGCCTGTTGTCCTATAGGTGCTGGGAAAGGTTCAAGTCCCAAGTCCCCATGCAGATGTGAGTTATGTATATATGGAAAATTAAACCAGAAAATGAACTGCAGAACAATTCTCTTTCCATACCAAAAGATTAGATAGATATAATGGTTACTCAATGAGAGTAACGTATTCTGAATACTTTGGATTACTTAATATATTATCATGGTGTTTACAACTACATGAATGTGACTTTTCAATACAGGGATCTGTCTTTTGACCATGACTAAAAAGAAAGTCACATTTCCTGTCCTCCCACATGCACAGCTGAGGTTTTTAAACATGGCAATCAGAATTCATCCAGTCTTGAAAGCTTGCCAAGTATCCTGTTATGTACATAGACCATTTTCTAGGTGGTTGAACTGTATGAAAGCAAGTGGTGCATTTAAAAATCACTTCTCAAACTGAAGTTACAATAAAGCAGCCTTTTTATTGCAGTAGACATTTTAAGACCAAGACATTACATTGACCCACTCCATTGTCAGAGCCCAGCCTTGGTCTGGCTGTTGGCTGGCAGTGGCTTGCCCATGTGGATCCCCACTGTGAGGCCAGACTCTTTGCTGGCATATTTCTCTTTGACCTCAGGCTTCAGCAGGAAACCCTTCTCCTTGTCAAAGTAATCCAAGGGAGCAAAGTACACAGTGGCTTCCCCACAGAGGTTTTGCAGTCGTGTGCGCCAGCCCTCCAGCATGGAGCTGCGAGATTCAGGAGAACCAGTAGCAGGATCCCAGAAGATCTGAGGGGCAAAAACCTGGAAGCCACAGTAGTTCAGGATCCCGTTCTGCACACAGGGAGGAGCAGCTGTTACCACATGACAGATCATTTCATGCTTGGCTCTGTTTATAGTGAGACCTCACCTGCAGTGGCCACAGTGTGACATTGATGTCACCATTGATGCCAGTGTCACTGTACACAGATTCAGGACAGTCAGTGGTGAAGGACAGCATGGCTTTCTTGTCCTGTACAGAGAGCAAGGAGTGAGCAAAGAGGGAGAGGACACAGCCTGAACACAGACATGTTGGTGGAGCTCTCACCTTGAAGATCCCCTCACTGTACCGCTTCTCCTCTGCGTAGGCAAAGCCCAACACCCGATCCATCCACCCCTTCATGATTGCAGGAACAGATGACCAGTACATGGGGAACTGGGAACACAGGTTTAATGGTCATTTTGATGTGGACACCTGTTAGCAGACCATACACATTTCCAGTCAGACACTACCTGAAAGATGACAAGGTCTGCCTCCTTGAGCTTCTCCTGCTCTTTTTTGATGTTATCTGCAATTCTGCCCTCCTCCCATGCAAATTTGATCTGATCTGCATAGCGGTCCGCTGCATTCTTCACACCACCTGCAACAAAAATTTAGTGTTTGCATCTGAAGACCAATCAAAGCATTCCTATACCTGCAGAGTATTTGTATACCAGTGATGTCCTCAGTAGTAGCAGCAGCTTTGAACTTCATGGCGTACAGGTCAGACACCTCTACAGTGCAGCCTTGAGCAGTCAGAGTTGCCACAGCAGCATCTTTGGCAGCAGCATTGAAAGAGGCAGGGCTTTCATGGGCATACACAATCAGCACTTTCTTGGCTGCAAAGCCAAACAAAAAATTGATAGAGTTCCAGTCAGATCACAAACATACAAATATTTCACATTGCTCAAAAGAAGAGACCAAACAAGTTTCAGCAGTTACCAGGAAGAAAAAGTCTTACCCATTCTCAAAACAACAGTAAATGATGAGTGTTCTCTCTAGCTGGTATAATAAGAGGAAAAAGGTGCCCATACTGAAGCAAAACACACCTGCTGCTTTTATACACACTTCGAGCAATACTTCACACAGATGCTGTCAATCAGCAATCAGCCTCATGAGTCAGCCAGCTGCTACTGCGGGATTTTCTCTCAGGTTTCCCATTTTGTACAGAAACTTGGGCATAACTCTGAGATTAACCTAAACCTTCAGCCCAGTTCAAACACAAGATTCATTTATAAGTCATAGTCATCTTAGTTTCACTCATTCTACAGTGCCATCATGTGGTCAAAGTGTCCTTTCAGTGTAGGAGCTATGGTACATGGTTTAAGTCACCATAACGTACCTTCTTCTAGAAAGTTGGTTCTGTTCATCTGGATGGTTTGTTTATAGTGGAAGGAACCTTTTGTCAGTCATCCATGTGAGCTTTTTGGTGAGAATCGGCTGATTTGAGGTTTTTCCAACATTAGAAACGCACCTTTGCACAATGTCTGAACGTTCCATCAGTATGTATGAATATGCAAATTGTCATGACCATAGACCAGGAGCATATTCGCAGCGAGATAGTATCTGCAACCACAGCACCCTTCCTTGGTTCCCATTTCAGATCAGTTCAATTCAATTCAGTTCAATTCAGTTCAGTTCAAGTTCAGTTCAATTCAATTCAATTCAATTCAATTCAATTCAATTCAATTTTATTTATACAGTGCAGTTTTAAATATTCTGGGAGACACAAGTCAGCCTGCAGTCTAAGAGAAAAGAGCTCTAATAGGGTGATATGATACTAGAAAGTCACTGAGTTAAGATGGGGCCTGATTATTGAAGACCTTGTATGTAAGGAGCCAGATTTTGAATTTGGTTCTGGATTTAACAGGTAGCCAGTGAAGGGAAGCCAATATAGGAGAAATATGCTCTCTCTGTCTACTCCCTGTCAGTGCTCTTGCTGCAGCATTTTGGATCAGCTGAAGGCTTTTCAGGGCGTTTTTAGGACATCCTGATAATAATGAATTACAGTTGGCCAGCCTAAAAGTATTAATTAATGAACTATTTTTTCAGCATCACACTGAGAGAGGATCTTTCTAATAAATATATGTGTTCCCTTCCATTTGCGCAAGATATTGCGCAAATGGAAGAAAGCAGTCCTACTGTTAGAAAGCCCACTGTTTACACATTATTTGCTTGGTTGAAGTGTTGTGGTTTGTTTATAGATAGTGTTTGCGCTGTGGAAATTGATATGTCCTACGTCATTGAACTCACCATATCTATGCTGACGCTCCTTGAATGCACCACTCTGTGCCGTGTGCTGCTAGTCTGCCTTGTAGCTGCTGATAGCCAGCATTGCTCCTTGTGTCCTCTCATCAGCATTTCGTGGGTTTTGGTTTATTGCTGTGTGTGAATGCCAGAAGGTGGGTTCTGTTTACATGATGTTGCGTATGTCAGATGCTATTGTGTGTATTTGTTCCCTCGTGACTATGCTAATGTTATCTTATGCTAATGCACTAATACGCTATGTAAGCTACTAAGCTAGTTAATGCTAATTATAAATCTTGTGTAATTATTGAAGTTGTTATAGATGTGAGTATTGAATACAGTTCCTTGTGCTATCTCTGTGCTAGAATAATGTCTGGGCATGTTGAATGTTTTATGTGTGCTGTACTGATAGTTGCTTTATGTATCGTTACTACAGACCACAGCTGAATAAATCTCCTAAACTTGGAAGCTGCCTCCGTGTTCTTTAACCGGAACACACCCACCATACCTTGCCGCTCTAAATCAAATCAGCTAAACTCCCGGGGACAACATTCTCTCCATTTTATGGTCCTTCGAGCCGGATTAGAGTACTGATTAAGGTATGGAACAGACAGATGTTCAGGCTGACTCAGCACCCCCACGTGTTTCGCAGAGAGAGCGACGGCCACCTGCTTACCTGACCGATTATGAGGTTTCAACACTCCCTCCTGAGGGACAAACTCAAACCAAGCAACCGGCTACTGCTTCCCAGTGTTCACATAGTGGTAAAACACGCTCATCCCAGAGGAGCTCCAGCTCCAGATCCACAAAGGCATCACGCTCGTCGATAGGCAGATTCCCTTCCCACGCCTTATCAGACCTGGAAACAGCCCAGCTCGAAGAGCGAGTGAAGCAGATGGAACTTGAGGAATTCCAGCAGCACCTAGAAGAGGATCAACAAGTCGAATATGAATGTCAACGACTTCAAGCTCAAGCCAGAGAGGCCCAGCAGCTACAGGAAGAAGCCATTAGAACTCAAGAGTCGTTGAGCAGACAGCTGGAGAGGCGACGACAGCTAAAAAAGAGGGTAAACGAGTTGGAGATAGCCAAGATGGTTACTTCTCTCCTTAAAGAGAAAGCACAAGAACCCAGTGGTTCCAGAGTCTCACCATGCCCATCGGAGAATAGTAATTCGAGCACCCATGCAGCTCTACCTTCAGTCGGTCCCGTGGGTCAGCCTCCTGTACCGCTAGTCGCTCCACCCTCAACACTTACTGTGGCTCAGCCTCCAGCGCCCGTGATAGCTCCACCTCCAGTAACCATGGCCTCGCATCCATTGCATTCTCAATGCATGCCCCAAGTGCTGCACCCAACTGTTCCAGCTGGACCTCGGTCTACTACCTTTGCGCCTGATATCTCTTACCAGGCATCTACTCCATTCTCAGTTCAGCCATCGCAGTACGCTCGTGCAGCCTGCACTAACCCTGCCAAAACAGAGTTATCTTGCACTCCCACCCGGACTAAGTCCGAGCTACATCAACTACCGACAGCTAATGCGTACCCTTTCCTCGCCACAGGTCATGGCATTCCCAAACCTATGATTCCCTCCTTTGAGAGTGGCCGTGAAAGTGACTTTGCCTTATTGAAAATGGCCCTTGACAACCTGTTGAACAGTCATCCACACCTGAATGAGCAGTATAAATATCAAGTGCTGCTTGGGCACCTACGGCTACCTAGTGCAATCCAGCTAGCTAAGGCATACATGCACGACCCAATGCCGTACACCACAGCCATGCACGCCCTGCAGGACAAGTATGGGCAACCCCGTCAGCTCGTCCAAAGTGAATTGGGCACAATTCTGAATGCTCCAGCTATCAAATTCGGCGACGCAGAAGCCTTTGATGCATTTGCCTTGTCTATCCAATCTCTAGTAGGGATGCTTAGGACACTAGAGGGCCAGAACGGCTTTGAGCTAAGATGTGGGTCTCATGTCGACCGACTACTGAGTAAGATGCCACCCAGTTATCGCGATGGGTTTGTAGAGCATTGCCTGAACCAAGGCATTCTTCGGACAGGTACTGACCAAACCTATACCCTGCCTGATCTGAGTTCCTGGCTGCAGATGAAATCCCAAGCGAAGCGCATCGCAGGTAGAGCTGCTTCACTCTATAGTCCTGAAGCTTATAAGCCGACAAAGAAAGACCAGCGTCTTCCCAATAAACCAAAGGAGAAATCTACAGCCTTCTTCCTGACTTCCCGGGAGACCCCCAGCGCAGAAGGGAGTTCTTTCCGACCAAAGACCTCATCCAGACCAAAACCATACTGTCCGCACTGCGAGAATAAGGAGCATTTCCTGAACGCTTGTGTAGAGTTTAAGAAACTGACCACTGACCAGATGGTGAGGTGGTTAACTGATGAACAGCAGTGCTGGAAATGTGGAAGAACTCACCAGCCGGAGGTTTGCACCCTCAAACGACCTTGTAATACCTGCAGAGAGCAACACCTGACTGTACTGCATGATGCTGTCCAGCAGATCCAGAAGAGTGTGCTCATGATGACTGCTCCGACTACAACAGTGTACTTGGATAGGCCAAATCGTTCCCCCAAGGTGATGCTGAAGGTTGTAAAGGTTTTGCTGTACAACAGGGACCAAACATTGGAGACTCATGCAATACTTGATGATGGCTCAGAACGAAGCATCATTTTACCACAAGCTGTTCGACGCTTAAAACTCACCCCAGAGCCTGAGACGCTTACCCTGCAGACTGTCCACCAAGAGGTAGTGCAGCTTCGTGGCGCCTCAGTCTCCTTCCAAGTGTCTTCCCCCTACAAACCTGGGGAGAAGTATCATATACAAAGGGCATTCACCGCCGATGCCCTTGGTCTCTCAGAACATTCCTATCCGGTGAGGATTCTCCAACGCCGCTATAAACACCTGCGTGACTTACCTCTGCCTTTGGTAGACCATGTTCAACCTCTGCTGCTTATCGGCTCTGACATGCCTCATCTCCTGGCCCCTACAGAACCAGTTCATCTGGGCCCGACAGGGGACCCATCGCTGTCCATACCAAGCTTGGTTGGTCGCTCCAAGGTCCCATCAGTATCGACCAGACTCCTGCAACTGAGCAGCAGTGCCTGTTCACAACAACCGTTGTGCCAACCAGTGAGCTTTTCAGGAATGTTGAGCGTCTCTGGCAGATTGACACACTCCCTTATGTGAGCGAGAAGCAGGTAACCCGATCGAAGCAAGATCAGCAAGCTCTGAACCTACTCCAGACATCCACTATCAGGGTCACTGTCGATGGGACACAGAGGTATGCCACACCACTGCTTCGTCGCGCCAACTCCGCCACGCTTCAAGCTCCTATGGACGCAGTCTTGCCAAGTCTGCGCAGTACAGAGAGGAGACTTGTCAAAGACCCACAACGTGCCGAAGTGTATTGTCAGGAGATTCAGAAGCTAGAGAAGTTGGGCTATGTAGCTGTGGTGCCACATGAGATAGCTAGAACCACTGCAGAATCCTGGTTCATACCTCACCACATGGTGCGACACAATAACAAGGACAGGATCGTCTTTAACTGCTCTTTCCAGTACGAAGGGAAGTCCCTCAACTCTATTCTCCTCCCTGGACCTGCCCTAGGTCCATCTTTGCTAGGAGTTCTTCTTCGGTTTCGACAGTATCCAGTTGCTGTGAGTGGCGACATCAAAGGTATGTTCCACCAGATACGCCTGTTGCCAGCAGACAAACCAGTGCTGCGCTTCCTCTGGCGGGACATGAAGAGGAATGAAGAGCCGAAGATCTATGAATGGCAAGTGCTACCATTTGGCACTACATGCAGTCCTTGCTGCGCCATCTATGCACTGCAGCAGCACGTCCGGGACACTTGTGGGTCCAATCATGACCTCGTCCATTGTGTAGAGCAGTCGTTCTACGTGGATAACTGTCTCCGCAGCACCCACTCCCAAGAGGAGGCTAAGGCCCTAGTCGACAGTCTGCGCCAGCTGCTCCACACCGGGGACTTTGAGATACGTCAATGGGCCAGCAACATCCCTGCTGTCATTGAACATCTTCCATCCAATGTCAGATCTGAGAGTAGTGACCTATGGCTCTCTCAGTCTAGCACGGACCTTTGGGAGCCAACTCTGGGATTGACATGGGATTGCCTTCGTGACTCCTTCAAATACAGACATCGACTGGGGGAGAGAACTGAACCCACACTGAGGAACGTCTACAAAACACTTGCGTGTCAGTATGATCCGCTAGGTTATATAGTACCGTTCACCACACGGGCCAAGATTCTGGTACAGGATCTTTGGAAGGACCAGCTCGGCTGGGACGACCCGATCCAGCCACCTAGCCTTCGTGACAGATGGCTTGCCTGGGAAAAGGAGATTCCTGATCTTATCCAAATGGAAATCCCCAGATGTTATGCACCAGCGTCTGCTGATTCATCTGCCTCGAGCAGAGATCTCCACATCTTTTGCGACGCTTCCGAGAGAGCGTATGGGTCTGTCGCTTACCTACGGACAGAAACTGCTCAGAAGGAAGTCTATGTTGCCTTTGTAATGGCTAGATCCCGAGTGGCCCCAAAGAAACAGTTGTCCATGCCACGGTTGGAGCTAAGTGCCGCTCTCACTGGTGCACAACTAGCTGGTCTCCTTCAAGCTGAGCTCACGCTGCCCAATCGAAAGGTTATTCTGTGGTCGGACTCTACTACCGTTCTCCACTGGATCAAGTCAGAATCTTGCAGCTATAAAGTTTTTGTGGGCACGCAGGTGGCAGAGATCCAGAGTCTTACAGATGGGAGTACCTGGAGATATGTGGATAGCGCGAATAACCCCGCTGATGACATTACCCGGGGCAAGACCTTGAAGGAGCTGTCACGACCACACCGGTGGCACCAAGGCCCTGAGTTTTTACGTCAATCCGAGGAACATTGGCCGACCAGCCCACCAGTATATCCAGAGCCAGAGGATGGTGAGCTGAAGAAATCATATTTCTGTGGACAGGTTAGGGTTAACTCCTGCCCTCAACTTCCTGAAATCAGCCTGTTCTCTACCTGGAAGGATCTCATGAAGACAACAGCGCGGTCCCTACATGGGGCGGCTGACCCAAATTCAAGCTCGCACAGTGAAGCAGATGATTACATCAAAGCTGAGAAACTCCTCCTGATGAAGGCCCAGTCAGAGTCATTCCCAGATGAGGCTAATGCACTCAGGTCTGGCAGACCATTGCCAATCAACAGCCGTTTGAACTCCTTATCACCCGAATATGATAAGGATACGGAACTCATCAGAGTTGGTGGAAGGTTACGAAGAGTTGAGCAGCTGGAGCTAGACACGATCCACCCGATCATACTGGACCCAAAACATCCTCTGACTAAGCTCATCATCCAAGATTTTGATGAGACCCTCCTTCATCCTGGACCAGAAAGAGTGTTGGCTGAACTACGTCGCCGGTTCTGGATCCTCCGGGGGAGGGAAGCAGTCAGACGGTATCAGAGGGACTGCAGGCACTGTCAGGCTTGGCGTGCCAATCCTTCCATTCCAAAGATGGCAGATCTGCCACCAGCTCGTCTGCGTCTGTATAAACCACCCTTTTACTCGACTGGAGTCGATTGTTTTGGACCCTTTACCGTGAAAATTGGACGTCGAACAGAGAAGCGTTGGGGCATAGTCTTCAAATGCATGACGACCCGCTGTGTGCATCTAGACCTCCTCGAGAGCCTTGACACTGACTCCTTTCTGATGTCATTAAGGCGCTTTATTGCCAGAAGAGGCAAACCCTTTGAGCTCCTGTGTGACAATGGGACAAATTTTGTCGGTGGAGCCCGAGAGCTCCATGAGGCCTTTGAGACCATGGCGCCTCAGTTGAAGGAGCGTTTGGCAGAGCAGCAGATTGCTTTCCGTTTCAACCCTCCCAGTGCTCCTCACTTCGGTGGTGCCTGGGAGAGAGAGGTCAGGTCCGTAAAAACCGCTCTTAAGGTCGTACTCAAGGAGCAGACAGTCCCTGAAACTGTGCTTCGTACGGTCTTTGTGGAAGTGGAAGGCATCGTAAATGCTAAGCCTCTCGGCTACGTCTCATCAGACATAGCAGATCCAGACCCCATCACACCTAACATCCTGCTGATGGGACGCTATGATGCATCACTCCCTCAAGTGGTTTACGATCCCAGTAACCTTATTGGGAGTCGCAGATGGAGACATAGTCAAGTTCTTGTCGACCATTTCTGGTCCCGATTCATCCGTCACTACCTGCCTAACTTGCAAGAGAGACAGAAGTGGCAGAAGGATGCGGAATGCCTCAAACCGGACCAAGTGGTGCTCATAGTTGATCCTCAGCTCCCAAGAGCTTTATGGCCTGTTGGTAAGGTAACGACTACTTACCCTGGAGCTGATGGACGCATCCGGACTGCTGCCGTTAAGGTCAAATATCGAACGTATATTCGACCGGTAGCCCGCTTGGTCTCACTCCCTATGCTTGAAGATGATAAGGATCCACGTACTTGAGTGGCCTTCTACCTTGGATTCGACTGTCTGTGCAGACAGTTGGGGGCGGCTGTGTTAGAAAGCCCACTGTTTACACATTATTTGCTTGGTTGAAGTGTTGTGGTTTGTTTATAGATAGTGTTTGCGCTGTGGAAATTGATATGTCCTACGTCATTGAACTCACCATATCTATGCTGACGCTCCTTGAATGCACCACTCTGTGCCGTGTGCTGCTAGTCTGCCTTGTAGCTGCTGATAGCCAGCATTGCTCCTTGTGTCCTCTCATCAGCATTTCGTGGGTTTTGGTTTATTGCTGTGTGTGAATGCCAGAAGGTGGGTTCTGTTTACATGATGTTGCGTATGTCAGATGCTATTGTGTGTATTTGTTCCCTCGTGACTATGCTAATGTTATCTTATGCTAATGCGCTAATACGCTATGTAAGCTACTAAGCTAGTTAATGCTAATTATAAATCTTGTGTAATTATTGAAGTTGTTATGGATGTGAGTATTGAATACAGTTCCTTGTGCTATCTCTGTGCTAGAATAATGTCTGGGCATGTTGAATGTTTTATGTGTGCTGTACTGATAGTTGCTTTATGTATCGTTACTACAGACCACAGCTGAATAAATCTCCTAAACTTGGAAGCTGCCTCCGTGTTCTTTAACCGGAACACACCCACCATACCTTGCCGCTCTAAATCAAATCAGCTAAACTCCCGGAGACAACATTCTCTCCATTTTACCTACATATTTATTTTATGTATGCACTGAAGGACATATCCTGGTCAAAATGACTCAAAGGTTCCTGACAGTTTTACTGGAGTCCAAATTCATCCATCCAAATAGAATATTATGGTCAACAGTATCGAACGCTGCACTAAGGTCTAGCAGGACAAGCACAGAGACGAGTCCACTGTCAGAGGCCATAAGAAGATCATTTGTAACCTTCACTAAAGCTGTTTCTGTGCTGTGATGAGCTCTGAAACCTGACTGAAACTCTTCAAATAAGCCTTTCTTCTGCAGATGACCTGTTAGCTTGTTGACAACTACTCTTTCAAGAATTCTTGAGATAAAAGAAAGGTTGGAGATTGACCTGTAACTAGCTAAGTAAGAGAGTAAGAGATTACTTTTTAGGTAATAGTTTAACTACTGCTAGCTTGAAGGCCTGCGGTATAGAGCCGATTATGAGAGATGGGTTGATCATATTTAAGATTGAAGCATAAATTAATGGCAGGATTCTTGGAGCAGTCTCGTCGGAATGGGGTCTAAAAGACACATTGATGGTTTGGAGGATTTAATTACTGAAGTTAACTCAGAAAGATTAATTGGAGAAAAAGACTAAATGAATACAAATTGTACTGAAATTAGATGGATATAATATTACGTCTGTGAGATGATTAAAGTTTTGTTTGTAAAGAAATTCATGAAATCATTTCTAGTTATCATTAAAGGAATGGTTGGCTTAACAGAGCTCTGAATTTTTGTCAGTCTGGCTACAGTGCTGAAGAGAAACCTTGACTCCGCGCTCAAACCAGCGTTCCTCCCTGTCCAGGATGTGTACATCCTCATCACTGAAAGAGTGTCCACTGGCCTGTAGGTGTAAATAGACTGCAGAGTCCTGGCTTGACGAGGTAGCTCTTCTGTGTTGTGCCAGCTGCTTCACCGGAGGTTGTTTGGTTTCTCTGATGTATAAATCCTGGCAATCCTACTTGCACTTAACAGCGTACAGTATATTACTCTGTTTGTGTCGAGGGACCCGATCCTTGGGGTGGACCAATTTTTGGTGCAGCG
This sequence comes from Simochromis diagramma, assembly GCF_900408965.1. Lineage (NCBI taxonomy): Eukaryota > Metazoa > Chordata > Actinopteri > Cichliformes > Cichlidae > Simochromis > Simochromis diagramma. The sequence continues at coordinate 5,620,198 of NW_024386972.1, read as the reverse complement.
TGTTTTGGGGATCAAAAGTAACCGAGACGCGGCATTTAAGAGGAAATGTGTCTCAACTGTTCTGATACTCCTGACACATACGAGATCACTAAGGGTTTTTGCTTAGGCAGCAGTTGTCCTTCTCTCCTGGATTGGTTGGAGCTTTCTTTAGGCCCCTGGTTTGAGCGGGGAGTCAAGGAGGCCATTTGCGTGAAAAGGGAAAGACCATCTCTGAATCGAGGAGGGGGCCTAAGGGTAGATCTTTTGCCATCTTACAATGCTGTGATTGCAGCCATTCCCCAACTCTCTGTGAATGGTACTCATGGCCATTGATCAATGGGCTTTGATCAATGGGCTTTAATCAGTAAGCTTTGATCAGTGGTTGCTGATCAATCGTCATGACAATTTGCATATTAATGATCAAGGAACTGACCTCTGTGCAAATGTACTGTTTATAAGCTGGGGAAACTTGCAGTCAGCTGAGACTGAAGAAGTCACTTGGAAGAGTGACGAAACGTTTCTCCCATTGAAAACACTACGTTCAGATGAACAGAATCAACCTTACCTGGATCATTGAGCATGCATCAAGAGATTTTTAGTTTGTTGTTTAGGAGCTGACACAGTCTCTAAGGGGATGGGGTTTGGAGGATAACCGGAAAAGAGAAGCTGCAGAGAGGCATGTAAAACTGCAACTCTGCTTCCTGGTCCCAGTTCTGGATAGTCACATTTTGGGGGTTTAATCAACTTGGCCAGATTTCTAGAAATGAGAGCTGCTCCATCCAAAGTGGGATGGATGCCGTCTTTCCAAACAAGACCAGGTTTCCTCCAGAAAGTTTCCCAGTTATCTATAAAGCCCACATCATTTTTTGGACACCACTCAGACAGCCAGCAATTTAAGGAGAACATGTGGCTAAACATGTCACTGCCGGTTGGGGAGGGGAACAGAGAAAACTACACAATCCAACATTGTTTTGGCAAAGTTACACACCGATTCAGTATTGATTTTAGTGACTTCCTATTGATGTAACCGAGTATATCATTATGGGATATGGCATATATCTATAAGTTTTTAATTACATTTTCTGACAAGCTACACAAAAACACCACCGTATGTTGCAACAAGAACAGGAAGCTATACTCTACCACAAAGAGAGCACCACCCTTTCAACCTGGCACCAGCTTTTCCCTTCAATGGCCCCCTCAACTCCTCTTCAAGGTGAGTCAAGCGGTTCTCTTTTTGAAGAAAGCAGACAGTAGTGCTGTCAGTAGCATTTGCCTACATGAGATTTGTTATTTTCTCAAGAAACAAGGACACATTTTTTTTCCTTGAGCATTTATCTATTGGCATTAGGTAAAAAAAAAAAATAGCTTGAACACTCTGCTCCAGGTGAGGCTTGAACTCACAACCTCGGCATTGCTCTGCCCAATACTGTCATATAAGTACCACGCGCTAACCAATTGCGCCACTGGAGCTCTGAAAAAAAAAAAGCCATTCATGGACCTATAATAAATCAAAGAAAAATTAATGAACAAATGAGTACTAGGCTTGAGATAGGCTGGCAGCCTGTCTAGGGTGTGTACCGCCTCTTTTTGTTTGTTGTGTATTTTTGTCATTCAAGGACCATGGACATAGAGCCACAACATTGCTCTGTCTGATACTATCATACATGCACTGATTGGAGCACCACAAGAAAGGGTGTACCCCGCCTCATCTTAACGCTTAAAGTACAAGATACTTGTTTATAACTCAGCATACAAATAGGCTGAATTATTCGACAATCTGTTTATGTAGTATTTATTGCATATTTTCCTATTTCATATATGGGTGTTAGCCAACACAACCTTTGTAGCAGTAACCTACAAGAGTTTTTCTATCATAAATGTGGAGAAGCATGAAGCCACTGCTCCAAGTGAGGCTTCAACTCTCACCCTCAGCATTGCTCAGCCAAATACTGTCATATAAGTACCGCGCGCTAACCGATTGTGCCACTGGAGCTGCATTCAAATCTGGAGCATTCATGTACCTATTTACAAAATTAAGGAGAAATGAGAAATTTCACACCATAGGATATAAAATGGACTGTACAACAGGCCAGTTTCCTATTTAGGATGTACCCTACCTCTTGCCCAATGAGAGTTGGGATAGGTTCCAGCCCTGAATCGGTATCAGTTGGTGAATGGACCAAAACCAGAAAATGTATTGCAGAAAAATGAAATTTTGGATGTAATTGGACCCAGTGTTTTTAGGTTGCCGGCTTCAGGACAACTATTCCCATTTCTCTCAAAGACATCTTATGTTGGAATTTTGCATATACGAAATTCTAAATAGCTAATGAGTTAAAATATATTTAGATGTGTCATTTTTGGCCTTCTTTTGACCACTACTGAAAGGTAATGGTGGTACTGGCTGACCACACCTTCATATTTTAAAGTGCCACATTTCCCCTCTGCTCACATGCTGAAAATTACTTGATAATTGAGCTCCTCCCTCCCCTTGATGAAAAGCACCAACATTCCCCACAATTCCAGCAGTGGTGCTACTGGTAGAGAGACAGTACCTGTACAGGAAAGAGGCAATGAAGCAGTGCCAAGTGAACCATGAAGGTGACGACACCATCATGTTCTAGATGGTGTAGTGAGCTGGATGGATCAAGCCGTCACTCAGCATGCTAATGCCACATTGCATCAGTTCTTTGTGTACCATTGCCAGCTCACATTTCTGGTATACAACAAAGCCCCAAGTGTCAATTTGGTCAGTGTTGGATAATGACACCAGTCTTGAAAGCCTACAGAGACAGCTTTGTGTATCCTGTTATGTATATGTATCATTTTCTAGATGGTTGAACTGTATGAAACCAAGTGGTGCATTTGAAACTCATTGCTCAAACTGAAGTTCCAATAAAGCAGCCTTTTTATTGCAGCACACATTTTAAGACCAAGACATTACATTGACCCACTCCATCGTCAGAGCCCGGCCTTGGTCTGGCTGTTGGCTGGCAGTGGCTTGCCCATGTGGATCCCCACTGTGAGGCCAGACTCTTTGCTGGCATATTTCTCCTTGACCTCAGGCTTCAGCAGGAAACCCTTCTCCTTGTCAAAGTAGTCCAAGGGAGCAAAGTACACAGTGGCTTCCCCACAGAGGTTTTGCAGTCGTGTGCGCCAGCCCTCCAGCATGGAGCTGCGAGATTCAGGAGAACCAGTAGCAGGATCCCAGAAGATCTGAGGGGCAAAAATCTGGAAGCCACAGTAGTTCAGGATCCCGTTCTGCACACAGGGAGGAGCAGCTGTTACCACATGACAGATCATTTAATGCTTGGCTCTGTTTATAGTGAGACCTCACCTGCAGTGGCCACAGTGTGACATTGATGTCACCATTGATGCCAGTGTCACTGTACACAGATTCAGGACAGTCAGTGGTGAAGGACAGCATGGCTTTCTTGTCCTGTACAGAGAGCAAGGAGTGAGCAGAGAGGGAGAGGACACAGCCTGAACACAGACATGTTGGTGGAGCTCTCACCTTGAAGATCCCCTCACTGTACCGCTTCTCCTGTGCGTAGGCAAAGCCCAACACCCGATCCATCCACCCCTTCATGATTGCAGGAACAGATGACCAGTACATGGGGAACTGGGAACACAGGTTTAATGGTCATTTTGATGTGGACACCTGATCAGCGACATACACATTTCCAGTCAGGCACTACCTGAAAGATGACAAGGTCTGCCTCCTTGAGCTTCTCCTGCTCTTTTTTGATGTCTTCTGCAAGTCTGCCCTCCTCCCATGCCAATTTAATCTGATCTGCATAGCAGTCCTCTGCAGTCTTCACACCACCTGCAACAAAAATTTAGTGTTTGCATCTGAAGAACAATCAAACCATTCCTATACCTGCAGAATATTTGTATACCAATGATGTCCTCAGTAGTAGCAGCAGCTTTGAACTTCATGGCGTACAGGTCAGACACCTCTACAGTGCAGCCTTGAGCAGTCAGAGTTGCCACAGCAGCATCTTTGGCAGCAGCATTGAAAGAGGCAGGGCTTTCATGGGCATACACAATCAGCACTTTCTTGGCTGCAAAGCCAAACAAAAAATTGATAGAGTTCCAGTCAGATCACAAACATACAAATATTTCACATTGCTCAAAAGAAGAGACCAAACAAGTTTCAGCAGTTACCAGGAAGAAAAAGTCTTACCCATTCTCAAAACAACAGTAAATGATGAGTGTTCTCTCTAGCTGGTATAATAAGAGGAAAAAGGTGCCCATACTGAACACACCTGCTGCTTTTATACACACTTCGAGCAATACTTCATACAGATGCTGTCAATCAGCAATCAGCCTCATGAGTCAGCCAGCTGGTACTGCGGGATTTTCTCTCAGGTTTCCCATTTTGTACAGAAACTTGGGCATAACTCTGAGATTAACCTAAACCTTCAGCCCAGTTCAAACACAAGATTCATTTATAAGTCATATTTGTCTTAGTTTCACTCATTCTACAGTGCCATCATGTGGTCAAAGTGTCCTTTCAGTGTAGGAGCTATGGTACATGGTTTAAGTCACCATAACGTACCTTCTTCTAGAAAGTTGGTTCTGTTCATCTGGATGGTTTGTTTATAGTGGAAGGAACCTTTTGTCAGTCATCCATGTGAGCTTTTTGGTGAGAATCGGCTGATTTGAGGTTTTTCCAACATTAGAAACGCACCTTTGCACAATGTCTGAACGTTCCATCACTTACTTGCAACTGGCCATGAGGTCAGTCAGTATGTATGAATATGCAAATTGTCATGACCATAGACCAAGAGCATATTCGCAGCGAGATAGTATCTGCAACCACAGCACCATTCCTCAGTTCCCATTTCAGATCAGTTCAATTCAATTCAATTCAATTCAATTCAATTTTATTTATACAGTGCAGTTTTAAATATTCTGAGAGACACAAGTCAGCCTGCAGTCTCAGAGAAAAGAGCTCTAATAGGGTGATATGGTACTAGAAAGTCACTGAGTTAAGATGGGGCCTGATTATTGAAGACCTTGTATATAAGGAGCCAGATTTTGAATTTGGTTCTGGATTTAACAGGTAGCCAGTGAATGGAAGCCAATATAGGAGAAATATGCTCTCTCTGTCTACTCCCTGTCAGTAGTCTTGCTGCAGCATTTTGGATCAGCTGAAGGCTTTTCAGGGCGTTTTTAGGACATCCTGATAATAATGAATTACAGTTGGCCAGCCTAAAAGCATTAATTAATGAACTATTTTTTCAGCATCACACTGAGAGAGGATCTTTCTAATAAATATATGTGTTCCCTTCCATTTGCGCAATATCTTTAAAGATATTGCGCAAATGGAAGAAAGCAGTCCTACATATTTATTTAATGTATGCACTGAAGGACATATCCTGGTTAAAATGACTCAAAGGTTCCTGACAGTTTTACTGGAGCCCAATTTCATCCATCCAAATAGAATATTATGGTCAACAGTATCGAACGCTGCACTAAGGTCTAGCAGGACAAGCACAGAGACGAGTCCACTGTCACAGGCCATAAGAAGATCATTTGTAACCTTCACTAAAGCTGTTTCTGTGCTGTGATGAGCTCTGAAACCTGACTGAAACTCTTCAAATAAGCCTTTCCTCTGCAGATGACCTGTTAGCTTTTTGACAACTACTCCTTCAAGAATTCTTGAGATAAAAGAAAGGTTGGAGATTGACCTGTAACTAGCTAAGTAAGAGAGTAAGAGATTACTTTTTAGGTAATAGTTTAACTACCGCTAGCTTGAAGGCCTGCGGTACAGAGCCGATTATGAGAGATGGGTTGATCATATTTAAGATTGAAGCATAAATTAATGGCAGGATTCTTGGAGCAGTCTTGTAGAAATGGGGTCTAAAAGACACATTGATGGTTTGGAGGAATTAATTACTGAAGTTAACTCAGAAAGATTAATTGGAGAAAAAGACTAAATGAATACAAATTGTACTGAAATTAGATGGATATAATATTACGTCTGTGAGATGTAATATTATGAATTCATATTCATGAATTTCTTTGTTTGTAAAGAAATTCATGAAATCATTTCTAGTTATCATTAAAGGAATGGTTGGCTTAACAGAGCTCTGAATTTTTGTCAGTCTGGCTACAGTGCTGAAGAGAAACCTTGACTCCGCGCTCAAACCAGCGTTCCTCCCTGTCCAGGATGTGTACATCCTCATCACTGAAAGAGTGTCCACTGGCCTGTAGGTGTAAATAGACTGCAGAGTCCTGGCTTGACGAGGTAGCTCTTCTGTGTTGTGCCAGCTGCTTCACCGGAGGTTGTTTGGTTTCTCTGATGTATAAATACTGGCAATCCTACTTGCACTTAACAGCGTACAGTATATTACTCTGTTTGTGTCGAAGGACCCGATCCTTGGGGTGGACCAATTTTTGGTGCAGCGTGCTTTGGAGTTCAAAAGTAACCGAGACGCGGCGTTTAAGAGGAAATGTGTCTCAACTGTTCTGATACTCCTGACACATACGAGATCACTAAGGGTTTTTGCTTAGGCAGCAGTTGTCCTTCTCTCCTGGATTGGTTGGAGCTTTCTTTAGGCCCCTGGTTTGAGCGGGAAGTCAAGGAGATCATTTACGTGAAAAGGGAAAGACCATCTCTGAATCGAGGAGGGGGCCTAAGGGTAGATCTTTTGCCATCTTACATGCTGTGATTGCAGCCATTCCCCAACTCTCTGTGAATGGTACTCATGGCCACTGATCAGTGGGCTTTGATCAATGGGCTTTAATCAGTAAGCTTTGATCAGTGGTTGGTGATCAATCGTCATGACAATTTGCATATTAATGATCAAGGAACTGACCTCTGTGCAAATGTACTGTTTATAAGCTGGGGAAACCTGCAGTCAGCTGAGACTGCAGAAGTCACTTGGAAGAGTGACAAAACGTTTCTCCCATTGAAAACACTACGTTCAGATGAACAGAATCAACCTTTTGGGATTTACTTACCTGGATCATTGAGCATGCATCAAGAGATTTTTAGTTTGTTGTTTAGGAGCTGACACAGTCTCTAAGGGGATGGGGTTTGGAGGATAACCGGAAAAGAGAAGCTGCAGAGAGGCATGTAAGACTGCAACTCTGCTTCCTGGTCCCAGTTCTGGATAGTCACATTTTGGGGGTTTAATCAACTTGGCCAGATTTCTAGAAATGAGAGCTGCTCCATCCAAAGTGGGATGGATGCTGTCTTTCCAAACAAGACCAGGTTTCCTCCAGAAAGTTTCCCAGTTATCTATAAAGCCCACATCATTTTTTGGACACCACTCAGACAGCCAGCAATTTAAGGAGAACATGTGGCTAAACATGTCACTGCTGGTTGGGGAGGGGAACAGAGAAAACTACACAATCCAACATTGTTTTGGCAAAGTTACACACCGATTCAGTATTGATTTTAGTGACTTCCTATTGATGTAACCGAGTATATCATTATGGGATATGGCATATATCTATAAGTTTTTAATTACATTTTCTGACAAGCTACACAAAAACACCACCGTATGTTGCAACAAGAACAGGAAGCTCTACCACAAAGAGAGCACCACCCTTTCAACCTGGCACCAGCTTTTGCCTTCAATGACCCCCTCAACTCCTCTTCAAGGTGAGTAAAGCAGTTCTCTTTTTAGTTAGTTAGTTTTACTGGATCTCAGTGCAGCATTTGACACAGTTGACCACAACATATTACTCAAACGACTGGAGAACTGGGCAGGTCTTTCTCGAACTGTACTAAACTGGTTCAAAACATACTTAGAAAACAGGAAATACTTTGTATCAATAGGTAACTTCACATCTGAGCAGACAAGTATCACATGTGGAGTTCCCCAAGGTTCCATCTTGGAACCCCCTCTGTTTAACATTTACATGCTCCCACTGGCACAGATTATAAAGAACAACAAAATAAACTACCACAGCTATACAGATGACACACAAATATATATCACAATGTCACCAGGAGCCCGAGGCCCTGTACAGGCTCTTGGTAAATGCATTGAGGAAATTAATGACTGGTTGTGCCACAATTTTCTCCAGCTAAACAAAAACAAAACTGAAGTAATAGTCTTTGGCGCCAAAGAAAAACGATTACAGGTCACCAGAGAACTTCAATCTATACACCTAAAAACCACAAACCAGGCGAGAAATTTGGGTGTAGTGATGGATGCAGACCTAAACTTAGAAAAACACATTAAGACAATAACAAAATCAGCTTACTATCACCTCAAGAATATTTCAAGGATAAAAGATCTGATGTCTCAACAGGATCTGGAAAAACTAATCCATGCATTCATCTTTAGTAGGCTTGATTACTGTAACAGCATCTTTACAGGTCTACCTAAAAAATCAGTCAGACAACTACAGCTCATTCAGAACTCTGCTGCTCGAGTCCTCACTAAGACCAAAAAAGTGGACCACATCAGTCCAGCTCTGAGGTCTTTAAACTGGCTGCCTGTCCGTCAGAGGATAGACTTTAAAGTTCTGATGCTGGTCTATAAAGCTCTGAATGGTTTAGGACCAAAATACATCAGTGACCTCCTGACCCAGTATGAACCTTCCAGATCCCTCAGGTCATCTGGATCCGGTCTTTTATCAGTTCCCAGAGTCAGAACCAGACACGGAGAAGCTGCATTCAGCTTTTATGCTCCTTATATCTAGAACAAACTCCCAGAAAGCCTCAGATCAGCTGAAACACTCAGTTTATTTAAATCCAGGTTGAAGACTCACCTATTCTCAGCTGCATTTGAATAAAACACCAAATACACACTTTTAAGCTTAAATTTCAAAACTAACATTTTAACTACTGATTTTATCTATTGTTCGGATTTTATCTGTTTTGATTTTATATACTGTTTTGTTTGTTTGTTTGTTAATTAGTTAGTTTGTTTGTTTGCTTGTTTTAATCAATTTTAAATCATGCTTTTTATTTGTTTTTGTTTCTAATGTCTCTGTAAAGCACTTTGAATCACCTTGTTGTTGAATTGTGCTATACAAATAAACTTGCCTTGCCTTGCCTTGAAGAAAGCAGACAGTAGTGCTGTCGGTAGCATTTGCCTACATGAGATTTGTTATTTTCTCAAGAAACAAGGACACTTTTTTTTTTCCTTGAGCATGTATCTATTGGCATTAGGTAAAAAAAAAAACTTGACCATTATGCTCCAGGTGAGGCTTGAACTCACAACCTCGGCATTGCTCTGCCCAATACTGTCATATAAGTACCACGCGCTAACCAATTGCGCCACTGGAGCTCTGAAATAAAACACCATTCATGGACCTATAATAAATCAAAGAAAAATTAATGAACAAATGAGTACTAGGCTTGAGATAGGCTGGCAGCCTGTCTAGGGTGTGTACCGCCTCTTTTTGTTTGTTGTGTATTTTTGTCATTCAAGGACCATGGACATAGAGCCACAACATTGCTCTGTCTAATACTATCATACATGCACTGATTGGAGCGCCACAAGAAAGGGTGTACCCCGCCTCATCTTAACGCTTAAAGTACAAGATACTTGTTTATAACTCAGCATACAAATAGGCTGAATTATTCGACAGTCTGTTTATGTATTATATTTTCTTATTTCATATATGGGTGTTAGCCAACACAACCTTTGTAGCAGTAACCTACATGAGTTTTTCTATCATAAATGTGGAGAAGCATGAAGCCACTGCTCCAGGTGAGGCTTCAACTCTCACGCTCAGCATTGCTCAGCCAAATACTGTCATATAAGTACCGCGCGCTAACCGATTGTGCCACTGGAGCTGCATTCAAATCTGGAGCATTCATGTACCTATTTACAAAATTAAGGAGAAATGAGAAATTTCACACTATAGGATATAAAATGGACTGTACAACAGGCCAGTTTCCTATTTAGGATGTACCCTACCTCTTGCCCTGTGGGAGTTGGGATAGGTTCCAGCCCTGAATCTGTATCAGTTGGTGAATGGACCAAAACCAGAAAATGTATTGCAGAAAAATGAAATTTTGGATGTAATTGGACCCAGTGTTTTTAGGCTGCCAGCTTCAGGACAACTATTCCTAATTCTCTCAAAGACATCTTATGTTGGAATTTTGTACATACGAAAGTTAAAATTTATTTAGTTGTGTCATTTTTGGCCTTCTTTTGACCACTACTGAAAGGTAATGGTGGTACTGGCTGACCACACCTTCATATTTTAAAGTGCCACATTTCCCCTCTGCTCACATGCTGAAAATTACTTGATAATCTGAGCTCCTCCCTCCCCTTGATGAAAAGCACCAACATTCCAGCAGTGGTGCTACTGGTAGAGAGACAGTACCTGTACAGGAAAGAGGCAATGAAGCAGTGCCAAGTGAACCATGAAGGTGACGACACCATCATGTTCTAGATGGTGTAGTGAGCTGGATGGATCAAGCCGTCACTCAGCATGCTAATGCCACACATTGCATCAGTTCTTTGTGTACCATTGCCAGCTCACATTTCTGGTATACAACAAAGCCCCAAGTGTCAATTTGGTCAGTGTTGGATAATGACACCAGTCTTCAAAGCCTACAGAGACAGCTTTGTGTATATGTACCATTTTCTAGATGGCTGAACTGTATGAAACCAAGTGGTGCATTTGAAACTCATTGCTCAAACTGAAGTTACAGTAAAGCAGCCTTTTTATTGCAGCACACATTTTAAGACCAAGACATTACATGGACCCACTCCATCGTCAGATCCCAGCCTTGGTCTGGCTGTTGGCTGGCAGTGGCTTGCCCATGTGGATCCCCACTGTGAGGCCCGACTCTTTGCTGGCATATTTCTCTTTGACCTCAGGCTTCAGCAGGAAACCCTTCTCCTTGTCAAAGTAGTCCAAGGGAGCAAAGTACACAGTGGCTTCCCCACAGAGGTTTTGCAGTCGTGTGCGCCAGCCCTCCAGCATGGAGCTGCGAGATTCAGGAGAACCAGTAGCAGGATCCCAGAAGATCTGAGGGGCAAAAACCTGGAAGCCACAGTAGTTCAGGATCCCGTTCTGCACGCAGGGAGGAGCAACTGTTACCACATGACAGATCATTTAATGCTTGGCTCTGTTTATAGTGAGACCTCACCTGCAGTGGCCACAGTGTGACATTGATGTCACCATTGATGCCAGTGTCACTGTACACAGATTCAGGACAGTCAGTGGTGAAGGACAGCATGGCTTTCTTGTCCTGTACAGAGAGCAAGGAGTGAGCAAAGAGGGAGAGGACACAGCCTGAACACAGACATGTTGGTGGAGCTCTCACCTTGAAGATCCCCTCACTGTACCGCTTCTCCTGTGCGTAGGCACAGCCCAACACCCGATCCATCCACCCCTTCATGACTGCAGGAACAGATGACCAGTACATGGGGAACTGGGAACACAGGTTTAATGGTCATTTTGATGTGGATACCTGTCAGCCGACCATACACATTTCCAGTCAGGCACTACCTGAAAGATGACAAGGTCTGCCTCCTTGAGCTTCTCCTGCTCTTTTTTGATGTCTTCTGCAAGTCTGCCCTCCTCCCATGCCAATTTAATCTGACCTGCATAGCATCCCTCTGCAGTCTTCACACCACCTGCAACAAAAATCTAGTGTTTGCATCTGAAGAACAATCAAAGCATTCCTATACCTGCAGAATATTTGTATACCAGTGATGTCCTCAGTAGTAGCAGCAGCTTTGAACTTCATGGCGTACAGGTCAGACACCTCTACAGTGCAGCCTTGAGCAGTCAAGGCTGCCACAGCAGCATCTTTGGCAGCAGCATTGAAAGAGGCAGGGCTTTCATGGGCATACACAATCAGCACTTTCTTGGCTGCAAAGCCAAACAAAATTGATAGAGTTCCAGTCAGATCACAAACATACAAATATTTCACATTGTTCAAAATAAGAGACCAAACAAGTTTCAGCAGTTACCAGGAAGAAAAAGTCTTACCCATTCTCAAAACAACAGTAAATGATGAGTGTTCTCTCTAGCTGGTATAATAAGAGGAAAAAGGTGCCCATACTGAAGCAAACCACACCTGCTGCTTTTATACACACTTCGAGCAATACTTCACACAGATGTTGTCAATCAGCAATCAGCCTCATGAGTCAGCCAGCTGCTACTGCGGGATTTTCTCTCAGGTTTCCCATTTTGTACAGAAACTTGGGCATAACTCTGAGATTAACCTAAACCTTCAGCCCAGTTCAAACACAAGATTCATTTATAAGTCATAGTCATCTTAGTTTCACTCGTTCTACAGTGCCATCATGTGGTCAAAGTGTCCTTTCAGTGTAGGAGCTATGGTACATGGTTTAAGTCACCATAACGTACCTTCTTCTAGAAAGTTGGTTCTGTTCATCTGGATGGTTTGTTTATAGTGGAAGGAACCTTTTGTCAGTCATCCATGTGAGCTTTTTGGTGAGAATCGGCTGATTTGAGGTTTTTCCAACATTAGAAACGCACCTTTGCACAATGTCTGAACGTTCCATCACTTACTTGCAACTGGCCATGAGGTCAGTCAGTATGTATGAATATGCAAATTGTCATGACCATAGACCAAGAGCATATTCGCAGCGAGATAGTATCTGCAACCACAGCACCATTACTCGGTTCCCATTTCAGATCAGTTCAATTCAATTCAATTCAGTTCAGTTCAGTTCAGTTCAATTCAATTCAATTCAATTCAATTCAATTTTATTTATACAGTGCAGTTTTAAATATTCTGGGAGACACAAGTCAGCCTGCAGTCTCAGAGAAAAGAGCTCTAATAGGGTGATATGGTACTAGAAAGTCACTGAGTTAAGATGGGGCCTGATTATTGAAGACCTTGTATGTAAGGAGCCAGATTTTGAATTTGGTTCTGGATTTAACAGGTAGCCAGTGAAGGGAAGCCAATATAGGAGAAATATGCTCTCTCTTTCTACTCCCTGTCAGTGCTCTTGCTGCAGCATTTTGGATAAGCTGAAGGCTTTTCAGGGCGTTTTTAGGACATCCTGATAATAATGAATTACAGTCGGCAAGCCTAAAAGTATTAATTAATGAACTATTTTTTCAGCATCACATTGAGAGAGGATCTTTCTAATAAATATATGTGTTCCCTTCCATTTGCGCAATATCTTTAAAGATATTGCGCAAATGGAAGAAAGCAGTCCTACATATTTATTTAATGTATGCACTGAAGGACATATCCTGGTTAAAATGACTCAAAGGTTCCTGACAATTTTACTGGAGCCCAATTTCATCCATCCAAATAGAATATTATGGTCAACAGTATCGAACGCTGCACTAAGGTCTAGCAGGACAAGCACAGAGACGAGTCCACTGTCAGAGGCCATAAGAAGATCATTTGTAACCTTCACTAAAGCTGTTTCTGTGCTGTGCTGAGCTCTGAAACCTGACTGAAACTCTTCAAACTCTTCAAACTCTTCTTTTATCTCAAGAATTCTTGAGATAAAAGAAGAGTTGGAGATTGACCTGTAACTAGCTAAGTAAGAGAGTAAGAGATTACTTTTTAGGCAATAGTTTAACTACCGCTAGCTTGAAGGCCTGCGGTATAGAGCCGATTATTAGAGATGGGTTAATCATATTTAAGATTGAAGCATAAATTAATTGAAAAACATCAAATAATAAATGTTGGTCAGTATGGTTTCAGAACGCAAAGCACCACTTCAATGGCGATAATTGAGGCAGTAGAAGAAATTACTGATACACTGGATAAAAATAAATATGCAGTTGGTATTTTTGTTGATCTCAAAAAGGCCTTCGACACAATCAATCACTCAATTTTATTGGATAAATTGGAAAGATATGGTATTCGAGGGAAAGCTGGTAACTGGTTAAAAAGTTACCTAACGGGTCGGGAACAATATGTTAGCATAGGGCATTACCATTCAGAGAAACTTGGTATTACATGTGGTGTTCCCCAAGGGTCAGTGTTGGGACCAAAACTTTTCAATGTATACATAAATGATATTTTTGATGTTTCTCAAGTACTTAAACTCATACTGTTCGCAGATGACACCAACATATTTTTCAGTAGCGATGATTATACTGATCTTGTAATGACCGTAAACAGGGAGCTAAAATTAATTTAAAAAATGGATGGACATAAATAAATTATCATTAAATATAAATAAAACTAAAGCAATGTTTTTTGGTAATTTAAAATATAATATAGAATTACCAATTATCATTGAAGGTGTACCAATTGATAATGTGAGTGAAAACAAATTTTTGGGAGTCGTAATTGATAATAAAATTTCATGGAAACCCCACGTCAGACACATAAAAACCAAAATTTCCAGAAGCCTCGCAGTTTTGAACAAAGTGAAACAATTCCTTGATAAAGATGCACTTCGTACTCTGTACTGTACCCTGGTTCTTCCATATCTTACATATTGTGTGGAAGTGTGGGGAAATACATATAAAAATACAACTAATCCATTAGTCACAGTACAGAAACGAGCACTGCGTATTATTCACAAGGCTGGTTATCTAGATCATACTCACAAACTCTTTCTTCAGGCAAAGTTACTTAAATTCCAGGATCTGGTTAATTACAATACATCCATAATTTTGTATAAAGCTTTTACTAAACTTTTATCGGCAAATTTACAAACTAGATTTGAAATTCGAGAAAAGGTTTATAATGTGAGAGGCTTTGGAGAATTCAAATTACCCAGAACTCGAACAACCCGTAAAGGTTTTTGTGTGTCTGTATGTGGTGTGAAAATCTGGAACAGTCTGAGTTTACAATTGAAACAATGCAAAAATATTCATAGATTTAAATTTCTCTACAAACAGTTGGTCTGGTCACAGTATACTCAATGATGGTTTTTAGTGTGCTCTGTAATGTCTGTTCTCTTACCATTGCTGGTATGGATTCCGAAAAAAAAAAAAAAAAAAGTGTGCGTATGTATGTACATATATGTACATGTGTGTGTAGATATATATGTATGTATATGTATGTGTGTTTGTTACTTGTAGTTATTACTGCCTGTTACCTGTGGTAATGCAATTTATAATTTATATATTCTGTATTCAGTTATGAAAGCTCTAATTGTTGTTTGCGAGCTGCCGTTTAGATGCTTGTATGTGCCCGGGGCTGTTGATGGGTCTGTATGCAATGATGGGCGTAGCTGCGGGAAGTTTATTGGGTTTTTTTTGTTGATGAGTGAGTATAGGGGTGGGATTTAATAAGTTTTCTTCGTCCCACTCCTTTTTCAGGCAATTTTTGTTTTTTGTTTTGTGCATTTTATGTTCAATATAGGTATTTGTTGTGCCTGAAAATGAACAAATAAATGAAATGAAATGAATGAATGAATGGCAGGATTCTTGGAGCAGTCTTGTAGGAATGGGGTCTAAAAGACACATTGATGGTTTGGAGGAATTAATTACTGAAGTTAACTCAGAAAGATCAATTGGAGAAAAAGACTAAATGAATACAAATTGTACTGAAATTAGATGGATATAATATTACGTCTGTGAGATGATTAAAGTTTTGTTTGTAAAGAAATTCATGAAATCATTTCTAGTTATCATTAAAGGAATGGTTGGCTTAACAGAGCTCTGAATTTTTGTCAGTCTGGCTACAGTGCTGAAGAGAAACCTTGACTCCGCGCTCAAACCAGCCTTCCTCCCTGTCCAGGATGTGTACATCCTCATCACTGAAAGAGTGTCCACTGGCCTGTTGGTGTAAATAGACTGCAGAGTCCTGGCTTGACGAGGTAGCTCTTCTGTGTTGTGCCATCTGCTTCGGCGGAGGTTGGTTGGTTTCTCTGATGTATAAATCCTGGCAATCCTCCTTGCACTTAACAGCGTACAGTATATTACTCTGTTTGTGTCGAGGGACCCGATCCTTGGGGTGGACCAATTTTTGGTGCAGCGTGTTTTGGGGTTCAAAAGTAACCGAGACGCGGCGTTTAAGAGGAAATGTGTCTCAACTGTTCTGATACTCCTGACACATACGAGATCACTAAGGGTTTTTGCTTAGGCAGCAGTTGTCCTTCTCTCCTGGATTGGTTGGAGCTTTTTTTAGGCCCCTGGTTTGAGCGGGGAGTCAAGGAGGCCATTTACGTGAAAAGGGAAAGACCATCTCTGAATCGAGGAGGGGGCCTAAGGGTACATCTTTTGCCATCTTACAATGCTGTGATTGCAGCCATTCCCCAACTCTCTGTGAATGATACTCATGGCCACTGATCAGTGGGCTTTAATCAGTAAGCTTTGATCAGTGGTTGCTGATCAATCGTCATGACAATTTGCATATTAATGATCAAGGAACTGACCTCTGTGCAAATGTACTGTTTATAAGCTGGGGAAACCTGCAGTCAGCTGAGACTGCAGAAGTCACTTGGAAGCGTGACGAAACGTTTCTCCCATTGAAAACACTACGTTCAGATGAACAGAATCAACCTTACCTGGATCATTGAGCATGCATCAAGAGATTTTTAGTTTGTTGTTTAGGAGCTGACACAGTCTCTAAGGGGATGAGGTTTGGAGGATAACAGGAAAAGAGAAGCTGCAGAGAGGCATGTAAGACTGCAACTCTGCTTCCTGGTCCCAGTTCTGGATAGTCACATTTTGGGGGTTTAATCAACTTGGCCAGATTTCTAGAAATGAGAGCTGCTCCATCCAAAGTGGGATGGATGCCGTCTTTCCAAACAAAGACCAGGTTTCCTCCAGAAAGTTTCCCAGTTATCTATAAAGCCCACATCATTTTTTGGACACCACTCAGACAGCCAGCAATTTAAGGAGAACATGTGGCTAAACATGTCACTGCTGGTTGGGGAGGGGACAGAGAAAACTACACAATCCAACATTGTTTTGGCAAAGTTACACACCGATTCAGTATTGATTTTAGTGACTTCCTATTGATGTAACCGAGTATATCATTAAGGGATATGGCATATATCTATAAGTTTTTAATTACATTTTCTGACAAGCTACACAAAAACACCACCGTATGTTGCAACAAGAACAGGAAGCTATACTCTACCACAAAGAGAGCACCACCCTTTCAACCTGGCACCAGCTTTTCCCTTCAATGGCCCCCTCAACTCCTCTTCAAGATGAGTCAAGCGGTTCTCTTTTTGAAGAAAGCAGACAGTAGTGCTGTCGGTAGCATTTGCCTACATGAGATTTGTTATTTTCTCAAGAAACAAGGACACTTTTTTTTTTCTTGAGCATTTATCTATTGGCATTAGGTAAAAAAATAGCTTGACCATTATGCTCCAGGTGAGGCTTGAACTCACAACCTCGGCATTGCTCTGCCCAATACTGTCATATAAGTACCACACGCTAACCAATTGCGCCACTGGAGCACTGAAAAAAAACACCATTCATGGACCTATAATAAATCAAAGAAAAATTAATGAACAAATGAGTACTAGGCTTGAGATAGGCTGGCAGCCTGTCTAGGGTGTGTACCGCCTCTTTTTGTTTGTTGCGTATTTTTGTCATTCAAGGACCATGGACATAGAGCCACAACATTGCTCTGTCTAATACTATCATACATGCACTGATTGGAGCACCACAAGAAAGAGTGTACCCCGCCTCATCTTAACGCTTAAAGTACAAGATACTTGTTTATAACTCAGCATACAAATAGGCTGAATTATTCGACAGTCTGTTTATGTATTATATTTTCTTATTTCATATATGGGTGTTAGCCAACACAACCTTTGTAGCAGTAACCTACAAGAGTTTTTCTATCATAAATGTGGAGAAGCATGAAGCCACTGCTCCAGGTGAGGCTTCAACTCTCACCCTCAGCATTGCTCAGCCAAATACTGTCATATAAGTACCGCGCGCTAACCGATTGTGCCACTGAAACTGCATTCAAATCTGGAGCATTCATGTACCTATTTACAAAATTAAGGAGAAATGAGAAATTTCACACTATAGGATATAAAATGGACTGTACAACAGGCCAGTTTCCTATTTAGGATGTACCCTACCTCTTGCCCTGTGGGAGTTGGGATAGGTTCCAGCCCTGAATCTGTATCAGTTTGTGAATGGACCAAAACCAGAAAATGTATTGCAGAAAAATGAAATTTTGGATGTAATTGGACCCAGTGTTTTTAGGCTGCCAGCTTCAGGACAACCATTTCTAATTCTCTCAAAGACATCTTATGTTGGAATTTTGTACATACGAAATGCTAAATAGCTAATGAGTTAAAATATATTTAGATGTGTCATTTTTGGCCTTCTTTTGACCACTACTGAAAGGTAATGGTGGTACTGGCTGACCACACCTTCATATTTTAAAGTGCCACATTTCCCCTCTGCTCACATGCTGAAAATTACTTGGTAATCTGAGCTCCTCTCTCCCCTTGATGAAAAGGGCCAACATTCCCCACAATTCCAGCAGTGGTGCTACTGGTAGAGAGACAGTACCTGTACAGGAAAGAGGCGATGAAGCAGTGCCAAGTGAACCATGAAGGTGACGACACCATGTTCTAGATTGTGTAGTGAGCTGGATGGATCAAGCCGTCACTCAGCATGCTAATGCCACACATTGCATCAGTTCTTTGTGTACCATTGCCAGCTCACATTTCTGGTATACAACAAAGCCCCAAGTGTCAATTTGGTCAGTGTTGGATAATGACACCAGTCTTCAAAGCCTACAGAGACAGCTTTGTATATCCTGTTATGTATATGTACCATTTTCTAGATGGCTGAACTGTATGAAACCAAGTGGTGCATTTGAAACTCATTGCTCAAACTGAAGTTCCAATAAAGCAGGCTTTTTATTGCAGCACACATTTTAAGACCAAGACATTTCATTGACCCACTCCATTGTCAGATCCCAGCCTTGGTCTGGCTGTTGGCTGGCAATGGCTTGCCCATGTGGATCCCCACTGTGAGGCCAGACTCTTTGCTGGCATATTTCTCTTTGACCTCCGGCTTCAGCAGGAAACCCTTCTCCTTGTCAAAGTAGTCCAAGGGAGCAAAGTACACAGTGGCTTCCCCACAGAGGTTTTGCAGTCGTGTGCGCCAGCCCTCCAGCATGGAGCTGCGAGATTCAGGAGAACCAGTAGCAGGATCCCAGAAGATCTGAGGGGCAAAAACCTGGAAGCCACAGTAGTTCAGGATCCCGTTCTGCACACAGGGAGGAGCAGCTGTTACCACATGACAGAGCATTTCATGCTTGGCTCTGTTTATAGTGAGACCTCACCTGCAGTGGCCACAGTGTGACATTGATGTCACCATTGATGCCAGTGTCACTGTACACAGATTCAGGACAGTCAGTGGTGAAGGACAGCATGGCTTTTTTGTCCTGTACAGAGAGCAAGGGGTGAGCAAAGAGGGAGAGGACACAGCCTGAACACAGACATGTTGGTGGAGCTCTCACCTTGAAGATCCCCTCACTGTACCGCTTCTCCTGTGCGTAGGCAAAGCCCAACACCCGATCCATCCACCCCTTCATGATTGCAGGAACAGATGACCAGTACATGGGGAACTGGGAACACAGGTTTAATGGTCATTTTGATGTGTACACCCTTCAGCTGACAACAAAAAAAAACAAAAAAAAAACCCCACACACCACACGATTCCAGTCAGGCACTACCTGAAAGATGACAAGGTCTGCCTCCTTGAGCTTCTCCTGCTCTTTTTTGATGTCTTCTGCAAGTCTGCCCTCCTCCCATGCCAATTTAATCTGATCTGCATAGCATCCCTCTGCATTCTTCACACCACCTGCAACAAAAATCTAGCGTTTGCACCTGAAGAGCAAATAAAGCATTCCTATACCTGCAGAATATTTGTATACCAGTGATGTCCTCAGTAGTAGCAGCAGCTTTGAACGTCATGGCGTACAGGTCAGACACCTCTACAGTGCAGCCTTGAGCAGTCAGAGATGCCACAGCAGCATCTTTGGCAGCAGCATTGAAAGAGGTAGGGCTCTCATGGGCATACACAATCAGCACTTTCTTGGCTGCAAAGACAAGGAGAATAGATTAAATTCCTACTCTGTCAAGAATATTTTAAATCACACACTATTGGGGGGGGGGGGAAACAAAACAAAACAAAAAACACTTTTACAACTGCCAATGTTTAATTTAAGTAACAATACCAGCAATCATGACCACAGAGAAGAATGGGGAGGAATAAAAAGAGATACTTACCCATTTCGAAGCAAGCACCTGACTATGACTGATCAGCTTTGCAAGTAGGTTGTTGGCGAAAGCTGCTGCTACTAGTGGAAGGCTTGGCATGGTGGTTTTATATACCTTCTAGCTCTCGTTACTTCAGGTGCTGTCCATCAGCAATCAGGGTCATCAATCAGACAGTTGGCTGATTGATGTCTGGCTCTGAGTACCACTGAATTGGCTCAATAACAGCTAATAGTATTATTAGTACTAGTATTAGTATTTCAACAGGTGTCTTACCTTGAGAAATGCAAATATACAATTACCTGGCAGAACACAGGAACTGGACTGTACTTCATAGTTAGCAAAAGGTGCAATTTAAAAAAAAAATCATGTTAAATGCAAAGTAAAATGATCAAAGTCAGAAGTGAAAAGTATTGTATAGAAACAGATAAAACCGCAGTGACAACTTAATTGGGAAAACAGTACAAGGGGAAGGCATTTGTATTCATTACTAAATAAAACTGGCACCCTACTCTATCAAAGGATCAGTAGAAGGAAGCATAGTCTTAAACAGAAGCCCCAGTTACACCACCAACCCGTTCATGTGTCTAACCGTTTTTCCCCACTCGGCGACACACCCGCCGCGGGTCAAACTCTGGTAATTGGTGATTCTGTTCTCAGACATGTGAAGCTAGAGACACCGGCAACCATAGTCAATTGTCTTCCAGGGGCCAGAGCAGGCGACATTGAAGGAAATTTAAAACTGCTGGCTAAGGGTAAACGTAAATTCAGTAAAATCATAATTCACGTCGGCAGTAATGACACCCGGTTACGCCAATCGGAGGTCACTAAAATCAATATTGAATCGGTGTGTAACTTTGCCAAAACAATGTGGGACTCTGTAGTTTTGTCTGGTCCCCTCCCCAATCAGACCAGGAGTGACATGTTTAGCCGCATGTTCTCCTTAAATTGCTGGCTGTCTGAGTGGTGTCCCAGAAACGATGTGGGCTTCATAGATAATTGGCAAACCTTCTGGAGGAAACCTGGTCTTGTTAGGAGAGACGGCATCCATCCCACTTTGGATGGAGCAGCTCTCATTTCTAGAAATCTGGCCAAGTTGATTAAACCCCCAAAATGTGACTATCCAGAACTGGGACCAGGAAGCAGAGTTGCAGTCTTACACGCCTCTCTGCAGCTTCTTTCCTCCTGCTACCCCCCCAAAAACCCATCTCCATAGAGACTGTGTCAGCTCCCAAACAGACAAAAAACAAACTAAAAACCAGCAACAAACCACTTAAACATAAACAATTACAAAGAAAGAACAATACAGTATCCACATCTGAACCAAAGAGTAAAACAGTGAAATGTGGATTATTAAATATTAGGTCTCTCTCCTCCAAGTCTCTGTTAGTACATGACTTAATAATTGATCGAAATCGATTTACTCTGCCTTACAGAAACCTGGTTGCAGCAGGATGATTATGTTAGTTTAAATGAATCAACACCCCCGAGTCATTCTAACTACCAGAAATCTCGAAGCACAGGCCGAGGGGGCGGTGTGGCAGCAATTTTTCACACCAGCCTATTAATTAACGAAAAACAAAGACAGACTTTTAATTCATTTGAAAGCCTGATGCTTAACCTCGTCCACCCCAGCTGTGAAACTCAGAAACCAGTCTTACTTGTTATCATCTATCGTCCACCTGGGCCTTACACAGAGTTTCTCTCTGATTTCTCAGACTTTTTATCTGATTTAGTTCTGAGCTCAGATAAAATAATTATTGTGGGTGATTTTAACATCCATGTAGATGCTAAAAATGACAGCCTCAACATGGCATTTAATCTGTTATTAGACTCAATTTGGCTTCTCTCAAACTTTAAAAGAACCCACCGATCACTTTAATCACACTCTAGATCTTGTTTTAACATATGGCATAGAAACTGAACATTTAACAGTGTTTCCTGAAAACCCTGTCTGATCATTTCCTGATAACATTTACATTTACAATAATTGATTACACAGCAGTGGAGCGTAGACTTCATCACAGTAGATGTCTTTCTGAAAGCGCTGTAACTAAGTTTAAGAATATAATCCACCCACTGTTATCATCTTCAATGACCTGTACCAACACAGAGCAGAGCAGCTATCTGAACGCTACTCCAACAGAGGTCGATTATCTTGTTAATAATTTTACCTCCTCACTACGTACGACTCTGGATACTGTAGCTCCTGTGAAAACTAAGGCCTCAAATCAGAAGTACCTGACTCCGTGGTATAATTCTCAAACAGATGACTCGTAATCTGGAGAGGAAATGGCATGTCACAAATTTAAAAGATCATCATTTAGCCTGGAGAAATAGTTTGTTGCTTTATAAGAAAGCCCTCCGCAAAGCCAGAACATCTTACTATTCGTCACTGATTGAAGAAAATAAGAACAACCCCAGGTTTCTCTTCAGCACTGTAGCCAGGCTGACAAAAAGTCAGAGCTCTATTGAGCCAATCATCCCTTTAACGTTAACTAGTAATGACTTCATGAACTTCTTCACAAATAAAATTTTTATCATTAGAGAAAAAATTACCAATAATCATCCCACAGATGTAATATTATCTACAGCTACTTTTAGTACCATTGATATTCATTTAGACTCTTTTTCTCCAATTGATCTTTCTGAGTTAATTTCAATAATTAATTCCTCCAAACCATCAATGTGTCTTTTAGACCCCATTCCTACAAAACTGCTCAAAGAAGTCCTGCCATTAATTTATGCTTCAATCTTAAATATGATCAACCTATCTCTAATAATCGGCTCTGTACCACAGGCCTTCAAGCTAGCAGTAGTTAAACTATTACCTAAAAAGTAATCTCTTACTCTCTTACTTAGCTAGTTACAGGTCAATCTCCAACCTTTCTTTTATCTCAAGAATTCTTGAAAGAGTAGTTGTCAAACAGCTAACAGATCATCTGCAGAGGAATGGCTTATTTGAAGAGTTTCAGTCAGGTTTCAGAGCTCATCACAGCACAGAAACAGCTTTAGTGAAGGTTACAAATGATCTTCTTATGGCCTGTGACAGTGGACTCGTCTCTGTGCTTGTCCTGCTAGACCTTAGTGCAGCGTTCGATACTGTTGACCATAATATTCTATTTGGATGGATGAAATTGGGCTCCAGTAAAGCTGTCAGGAACCTTTGAGTCATTTTAACCAGGATATGTTCTTCAGTGCATACATTAAATAAATATGTAGGACTGCTTTCTTCCATTTGCGCAATATCTTTAAAGATATTGCGCAAATGGAAGGGAACACATATATTTATTAGAAAGATCCTCTCTCAGTGTGATGCTGAAAAAATAGTTCATTAATTAATACTTTTAGGCTTGCCGACTGTAATGCATTATTATCAGGATGTCCTAAAAACTCGCTGAAAAGCCTTCAGCTGATCCAAAATGCTGCAGCAAGACTACTGACAGGGACTAGAAAGAGAGAGCATATTTCTCCTGTTTTGGCTTCCCTTCATTGGCTTCCTGTTAAATCCAGAATTGAATTCAAAAACCTGCTCCTCACATACAAGGTCTTAAATAATCAGGCCCCATCTTATCTTAATGACCTTGTAGTACCATATCACCCTATTAGAGCACTTCGCTCTCACACTGCAGGCCTACTTGTTGTTCCTAGAGTATTTAAAAGTAGAATGGGAGGGAGAGCCTTCAGTTTTCAGGCCCCTCTTCTGTGGAACCAGCTTCCAGTTTGGATTCGGGAGACAGACACTATCTCTACTTTCAAGATTAGGCTTAAAACTTTCCTTTTTGCTAAAGCATATAGTTAGGGCCGGACCAGGTGACCCTGAATCCTCCCTTAGTTATGCTGCAATAGATGTAGGCTGCCGGGGGATTCCCATGATGCATTGAGTTTTTCCTTTCCAGTCACCTTTCTCACTCACTATGTGTGAATAGACCTCTCTGCATTGAATCATATCTGTTATTAACCTCCGTCTCTCTTCCACAGCATGTCTTTATCCTGTCTTCCTTCTCTCACCCCAACCGGTCGCAGCAGATGGCCGCCCCTCCCTGAGTCTGGTTCTGCCGGAGGTTTCTTCCTGTTAAAAGGGAGTTTTTCCTTCCCACTGTCGCCAAAGTGCTTGCTCATCAGGGGTCATATGATTGTTGGGCTTTTCTCTGTATCTACTGTACAATATAAAGCACCTTGAGGCGACTTTTGTTGTGATTTGGCGCTATATAAATAAAATTGAATTGAATTGAATTGAAGAGACCAAGCCATGTTAAGTGGAATCCAGAGTGGGCACAGCAACCTTAATAATACTTTATTCATAATAGAACATTCATTTGGTCTCTGTGAACAATGCCAATAGACTGAGACAGTTAAGCACGTTCTTCTGTGATGTAGGAAATTCATTAGGGAAAGAAATGTTACAAAATTATGTAGACTGAATCAAGGGAAGCACTACAGAGTTATCTTTAAGTGACCGGACTAAATAAGGGCATCTACAGGGAGTGCAGAATTATTAGGCAAATGAGTATTTTGTCCACATCATCCTCTTCATGCATGTTGTCTTACTCCAAGCTGTATAGGCCCGAAAGCCTACTACCAATTAAGCATATTAGGTGATGTGCATCTCTGTAATGAGAAGGGGTGTGGTCTAATGACATCAACACCCTATATCAGGTGTGCATAATTATTAGGCAACGTCCTTTCCTTTGGTAAAATGGGTCAAAAGAAGGACTTGACAGGCTCAGAAAAGTCAAAAATAGTGAGATATCTTGCAGAGGGATGCAGCAGTCTCAAAATTGCAAAGCTTCTGAAGCGTGATCATCGAACAATCAAGCGTTTCATTCAAAATAGTCAACAGGGTCGCAAGAAGCGTGTGG
Source organism: Simochromis diagramma (assembly GCF_900408965.1). Taxonomy (NCBI): domain Eukaryota; kingdom Metazoa; phylum Chordata; class Actinopteri; order Cichliformes; family Cichlidae; genus Simochromis; species Simochromis diagramma. The sequence goes on along the minus strand of NW_024386972.1, from coordinate 5,595,267 downwards.
AAAAACCAAGGCGCAAAATAACTGCCCATGAACTGAGAAAAGTCAAGCGTGCAGCTGCCAAGATGCCACTTGCCACCAGTTTGGCCATATTTCAGAGCTGCAACATCACTGGAGTGCCCAAAAGCACAAGGTGTGCAATACTCAGAGACATGGCCAAGGTAAGAAAGGCTGAAAGACGACCACCACTGAACAAGACACACAAGCTGAAACGTCAAGACTGGGCCAAGAAATATCTCAAGACTGGTTTTTCTAAGGTTTTATGGACTGATGAAATGAGAGTGAGTCTTGATGGGCCAGATGGATGGGCCCGTGGCTGGATTGGTAAAGGGCAGAGAGCTCCAGTCCGACTCAGACGCCAGCAAGGTGGAGGTGGAGTACTGGTTTGGGCTGGTATCATCAAAGATGAGCTTGTGGGGCCTTTTCGGGTTGAGGATGGAGTCAAGCTCAACTCCCAGTCCTACTGCCAGTTTCTGGAAGACACCTTCTTCAAGCAGTGGTACAGGAAGAAGTCTGCATCCTTCAAGAAAAACATGATTTTCATGCAGGACAATGCTCCATCACACGCGTCCAAGTACTCCACAGCGTGGCTGGCAAGAAAGGGTATAAAAGAAGAAAAACTAATGACATGGCCTCCTTGTTCACCTGATCTGAACCCCATTGAGAACCTGTGGTCCATCATCAAATGTGAGATTTACAAGGAGGGAAAACAGTACACCTCTCTGAACAGTGTCTGGGAGGCTGTGGTTGCTGCTGCACGCAATGTTGATGGTGAACAGATCAAAACACTGACAGAATCCGTGGATGGCAGGCTTTTGAGTGTCCTTGCAAAGAAAGGTGGCTATATTGGTCGCTGATTTGTTTTTGTTTTGTTTTGTTTTTGAATGTCAGAAATGTATATTTGTGAATGTGGAGATGTTATATTGGTTTCACTGGTTTAAAAAAAAAAAAATAATTGAAATGGGTATATATTTGTTTTTTGTTAAGTTGCCTAATAATTATGCACAGTAATAGTCACCTGCACACACAGATATCCCCCTAAAATAGCTAAAACTAAAAACTACTTCCAAAAACATTCAGCTTTGATATTAATGAGTTTTTTGGGTTCATTGAGAACATGGTTGTTGTTCAATAATAAAATTATTCCTCAAAAATACAACTTGCCTAATAATTCTGCACTCCCTGTAGAAACAGAATGGTTAGTAATGTTAAATGACTGGAGAATCCTACAGGAGGCAGTACTGCATTGTCCTGGATGCCAGCTGTAATAAAGCACCAAGCAAGAAGAAGCAGCAGACCACTGAACAACTCATAGAAGTGGCTTTAAGCATATATGTTCTACTTCAAAACAATGTATGTGTTTTCTTTCACCGGGTCGCCCTCAGTTACTGTCTCAGTGAAAAGAAAGTTAAATGAGATAAGACAGCTTTTAAGTATCTGACATTTATCATTTATAAAGTCAGTTTATTTATATGTGCCACTGTTATATTTTCACCTTCTTTGTCTCAAAGTTGTGTGCTCATTTATGATCCTTTGATTTTCTTATAATTGTCTACTTCTGAGCTCTACAGTATAATGTGCAGGGAACAATGGCTGACAAATTTGGAGTAGCAAGAACTGCTGCTGCACAAACCTTCAGGCCAAAACTCAGTCCTCAAAGGAGAGATGAAAACAGTGTAAATGACCAACATCCACCAACAGAAATATATTTTGCTTCCAAAGAGCCAGACTCTGTTGTAATTTTTCAAAGTGGTCTTTAGCAAAATGACTTTTTGCTAAAGTCAGTTGTCTGTGTCTAATTCTTTGGACATTATCTTCAGTTCAGTGGTTCCATATAAAGGATGCCTAACTCAAAGGATGAACCAGTGTTGTGTCTACACATAATGGACAACTTGGCAAAGAAACAACATTAAATTGTATATTTAGGCACTTTGTTACTAGCAGCCAGTTGCCCAAACACATAATTGGTTCCATTTTCTTCATCTGCATCTATTAAAAATGCCAAAGATAACAGAGTTTGACAGCTAAAAATTTTACTTTTTACCAAAAAGGTGATTCTCAAATAGCTTGTAGCCAATAACTTATCTTAGTCATATCTTAGTAAGTGTCCTTAAAAATGAGGGAAACTGGAAAAGTGGAGAACAAAAGAAGAAGTGGCAGAAGTAGTGAAAAGCAGATGGAAAGTATCTGAAATCCCTAAGAAATAGGGGGAAAAGCAAAGACCTGATACAGAACCTGAGAGATGCATCAGGCCCTTTAGCTGAACCATCTACTGTTCACTGAAGGCTCATCAGAAATGTTCTCAGTGGATGGTTGGCTGTCAAGAAGCCATTCTTACGGAAGGGAAATGGGGAGAAAAGGCTGAGGTATGCCAAATTACACAGAAACTGAAGTGAAACATCAGTGGTATTGGGTCTCATGGAGTGATGAATCCAAATGTGAACATTTTATTCACGTTATTGTCAATATAAGGTCAGGAGAATGATGAACAGTGAGTATCCATGGCCACCTGTAAAACGTGGTGGGTGCCACATCAGTGTCATGGTCTGGGGCTGCTTTTCTGACAGTGATGTTTGGATCCACAATGATATAACATCTGGAAACTTCAGACTGGCAACATTTTTCACCATAACAATGATCCCAAACACATTGCCAATGAAGCAACGCAGACCTGGATAGAAAAACACACACTGGGACACTATCAGTCATTGATTGGCATCCCCAGAGTCCAAAACTCAACATTACTGAAGCAGTGTGGGATCATCATCAAAGAGAAAAGAAAAAAAGGCAGCAAACATGAAAAGAAAAGCTTTGGTGTGACCTCCAAGAGACCTGGAGAATTATTCCCAAAACTATTATGGAAATCACAAGAAAGCTTTCCAAAGAGAGTTCAGAATAAAGGTGTCATACAAATATTGCCAAGTTTGTTAAAATTGTACATGTACTGTATTTCCATGTAAGTTTGCACACATTTCAGTAAGTAGCTCCACCGATTTCCTATTTTCCTAACCACCCCTTATATAAATAAAAAAAGGTGGCTCAAGATGTTCCAAACTCTTTCAAATATCTGCTCTAGCTACCATAAATAAAGCCATTTACAAAAGCATTCCTGCATAAAATTGCACACTTTGAATGTTATCAGCCCCAACCACCACTCGGTTGTTTTAGTCACTAAATTAGGTTGAGAGTCAGTGGAGTCAATGCTCTGACAAAAACACTTTAGAGGATTATGTATGAGATATAAGAGAAAATATACTGTATGCCAATGTTTAAGGTCTGGTTTGCTAGACACATGTAATTAAAACTTTAAACTTTACTGTTGATGCTGGGAGTGACTCAGCTAGGGAGAATATTAGCATGGCCATGTTAGCTGCTAGCAGTGACAGAGTTAGAAATATGGCAACATTGGTTTTATAGTTGAAAAGAAAAGTCAAGTGCTAAATTACTGGCACAGGTGGCAGGACTTAAGAGTCCTGTGAGGCCTCTGGCAGCTCTCATTTCTTGACCTCAGCATGGTGATTAGCTCGCCAACTATAACCCAGTGTTCAGATTTTGCTGCAAATAGCATATTGTAGAAGATTAATGAAGTCCATTTGACAAAGCCAGAAAAAAAAAAAAAAAAAAAAAAAAAAAAAAAAAAATCACTTGACTGCACTTTTAAACACTTGGGTGGCTGCACTGTACAATTGCACCAACCTGCTCAGTCGCGTAGATTGGTCAGCACAATTACACGCGTTTGGTGGCAACTTGTGTCAAGTGATGACTATAAATCAATGACGCGTCAGACTAATCAGGCCAGCCTGAATAAGAACAGGCATCTCCATATAGAAGTAGTCTCTATACAAACTTGCTATGCAGGGTCGTCAGTGAGTACTTGTAAGTGGCAAGTTTCTGTAAGTCATTGTGCAGTAGTAGTGTCCAAATTACTGAACTCAAAACCACTTTACACACATTATCCAGTTACAACTTGAGAGCGTTGATCCATTAATAGACTATGCTCAAAAATCAGAATAAAGCAGCCTTTTTATTGCAGCACATATTTTAAGACATTACATATTGACCCACTCCATTGTCAGACCCGGGCCTTGGTCTGGCTGTTGGCTGGCAGTGGCTTGCCCATGTGGATCCCCACTGTGAGGCCAGACTCTTTGCTGGCATATTTCTCTTTGACCTCGGGCTTCAGCAGGAAACCCTTCTCCTTGTCAAAGTAGTCCAAGGGAGCAAAGTACACAGTGGCTTCCCCACAGAGGTTTTGCAGTCGTGTGCGCCAGCCCTCCAGCATGGAGCTGCGAGATTCAGGAGAACCAGTAGCAGGATCCCAGAAGATCTGAGGGGCAAAAACCTGGAAGCCACAGTAGTTCAGGATCCCGTTCTGCACACAGGGAGGAGCAGCTGTTACCACATGACAGATCATTTCATGCTTGGCTCCGTTTATAGTGAGACCTCACCTGCAGTGGCCACAGTGTGACATCGATGTCACCATTGATGCCAGTGTCACTGTACACAGATTCAGGACAGTCAGTGGTGAAGGACAGCATGGCTTTCTTGTCCTGTACAGAGAGCAAGGAGTGAGCAAAGAGGGAGAGGACACAGCCTGAACACAGACATGTTGGTGGAGCTCTCACCTTGAAGATCCCCTCACTGTACCGCTTCTCCTGTGCGTAGGCAAAGCCCAACACCCGATCCATCCACCCCTTCATGATTGCAGGAACAGATGACCAGTACATGGGGAACTGGGAAAACAGGTTTAATGGTCATTTTGATGTGGACACCTGATCAAAGACAATTCCGGTCAGGCACTACCTGAAAGATGACAAGGTCTGCCTCCTTGAGCTTCTCCTGCTCTTTTTTGATGTCTTCTGCAAGTCTGCCCTCCTCTGATGCCAGTTTGATCTCCTTTGCGTAGCAGAAGTTCTCAGCATCCTTCACTCCACCTGCAACAAAAATCTAGTGTTTGTATCTGATGAACAGAGCAAAGATGTTTTAATACCTGTAGGATACTGGTATACCAATGATGTCCTCAGTAGTAGCAGCAGCTTTGAACTTCATGGCGTACAGGTCAGACACCTCTACAGTGCAGCCTTGAGCAATCAAAGCTGCCACAGCAGCATCTTTGGCAGCAGCATTGAAAGAGGCAGGGCTCTCATGGGCATACACAATCAGCACTTTCTTGGCTGCAAAGTCAAAGAGAACAGATAACAAAGTGCCCATTAGAGCAGAACCAGTTCATTAAAGCACTGAAAATAAAAACAACCATCAAAAATACTTACACATTCTGACACAAGTGCTCCGCGGTGACTGATGATGCTCACAAGTCACTAGTACTCTAATGGGGGGGGGAAACTGCTACTGGTGTAAAGCTCAGTATCCAGGATTTATACACCCAATGGGCTCTGCTTCAACCAGGTGCAGTCAATCAGCAATCAGAGTCATCACTCTGCCAGCTGGAAATGGGGGATTTTCTCTAAGGCCTCTCATCTTCAGATCTTTTTGTCTTTTAACTGCATGGACACCAAGCATGCGTCACTCCTATGATTAAAATTAGTTTTTCAATGTCTGTCATTTAAAAGACATGAAAATGAATCATCTTTCAGAGAAACTGATGTCGTCACCATGACATGAATGTTATCTAAGGGTTAATTAATTCTATTAGATGTTGAAACGAGGAGCTAAGCAATTAAACAGGGGAATGATCTTCATTAATCTATATACTTATGCAAAATTAGCGCCAAGATAAAAGTTTGGAGCTATTACAGATATTATGAAAGCAGCCGTGAAATATTATTACTAAATCCTTCATGCCTGTAGCTGGAAAAGCAAATTATAACATGTCAAGTTCAATCTGCTACAGATCGCATAGAAAACATAGGTTGAGAAAGCATCAAAACAATCGCAACAGTTAACTGTGGTCATTCTTCTCTAGCTGCAGGCTGTGGGGGGAGCATAAGCTGCAGGTTAAAAACCTTTTTAAACAGAACAACGGGGGTGCAACAAAGCGTGCACATGTACACACAGTGAAGTCACTCAAAGAAAGCTGCGTGCTCCCACTAACATGATTTATATTCTGAAAACACTCCTCATTCTTCACCTCTGTGTCAAATTGCCATATTTTGTGGGGGTATATTATGGCAACCTCACGCAGGCCACAGTGCGTATGAGGCCCCATCTATCATATACAACCCACCCTCTCGAGAACAACACAAACAGACACACAGAGGCAGAGAGATGGAGTAGGCGGCTGGTAGACAAGGCAGAATGTGAGTGTATAACACCACCAAATGACTCTCTCTGACAATGGACACCATTATCTAGCACTGCGTTGTTTTTCTCTTTTATTGGTCTCAGCATATTCATAATTCAACACATGACATACAGGAAACACTAACATAAACATTCTGACTGAAAGAAGAAATCAAGTGACCCATCGGTCAGCTGAGGCTCTCACCTCAAAGACATGCGGCGGCAATGCCAGTTCTAAAACTCAGAATAAACACACCCGGATGCGCTGGCAGGCAGCTTTTTGAGGCAATTTGGCGGTACAGCAGGGGGAGAGAGGTTTGAAATCAGTAAAAATGCAATCGTTAGCTTTAAAGAACAAAAAGCAGAGGATGTTAGCTCATAGCAAACAGCTGCTGGCAAAGCCGCATGTATTTTTATGCCTCAAAAAGTTGCCGGGACATCACAGCCTTGAGGGAAATGTGACGGATCCATGCCCTTTTCTGCTGCAAAGGAAGTGCTTTAGTACCCATGTTTGGGATAGGTAGGTAGAACTGGCCATAGAAAGAAGATGAGTTCAATTTACAGTGATGTAATGACATATACAATATATTATACAGCGGTTTATGTGGGAGGTTTATGTTGTTTGATGTAAGCTGGCTCTTAATTTCTCTGCCTCATTATACTTCAAGCAGATTCATCATGAGTAACATAGTTTCTTAGGTAGAATTATACACGTTTTGTTTTTATTGTTGTTTTTAAGAGGGCCTGTTATGCATTTTCTTATGTTATGACATATATATATATAGAGAGAGAGAGAGAGAGAGAGAGAAATTACAAGTTTCATGACCATATTAAAGAGGATCTGTTCTATTCATTTATAGTCCGTATTTCTATTCCTGGGCACTACTAAAGTACCTTTTAATAAAAGCAGCTCAAAATAATCCTTATTTATATTTATTTGATCCTTTTTGCAGCCCTTGCTCCGTCCTCTGAGTGAAACAAGTTGCTCAACTGTGTCGCCGCTCCATGTAAGCTATCTTATTCTAATTGGATATCCCTCGTAAACAGAAGGTTTGAACAACAGGTGGGCGGGACTTCTGTTGTCACAGTAAGAGAAGGAAAAACTGTGTGAAACTGAGCATTTGGCTCACAGGCGTTACTTGTTAAACTTTTAATATCAGCAACACTGATAATACGACCCCTTTAAACATGCCAAAAGTGTGTGTGTATGAAACAAAAGCTTTTGCTTGAGACAGTTTTTTCCATTATTAACTCTGAATTCCTTTTAGGATGTTCTGTTTGCAAGAAGCAGCCAATCAGTTAAAAGTTGGCTTGAACAGGAGAGGAGATAAAAATGCTTTACTTTGCTTGTGAGAATCTGCACCAAAGCCCAGCATAAGATATACAAGGCTCATTTTGAGCCTGAGTGAATGATGCAAAACCACTTCAAGTATAGTCCAAGAATAGAAATATGGAGCCAGAAACAGACCCCACTTAAATATCTCATCTCTCTTCAACACTGATTCCAGCTCATTTATTTAGATTTCAAGAGGTGTGTGAATGACTGAAACTAAAACACAGTTTATAGCAGTCGTGTCTTAAATGGCCAATCTCAGTATAGTGCATTTTCTTTTTCAATGTTAGCAGTGGACTCGTGTCTTGATACCCATATTAAAAGAACCCCATTCCCCCTTAAATGCAGCGCTACCCCTTCCCCACACTAATTCAAGCCCCCATGCCCCCACCCAAAATAACTTTATACAAACTGATAAAACTTCACGAAAATTCACCATCAACACAAAGGTCACACAAAGTCCTGTGGTTACGTCCATCCTGTAAAAACTAAAAACAGCGGATATCAACATCCGCTCGGACCGCTCCCTCATGTGTTGGTTGATAGGGTCACATATATATAAGCACGCTCTCTACGTGCACCCAGATACAGTATATACATATACAAATGTAATCCCCAGGGGAGTAAAGACAGGCAGCATTTGCAGTCAGGTCAGGCTTATGTTTCTATTGCATTGCAGCTCATTGCATCCTTCTGTTGCCAAACAGTTAGACAGGTTGTTTAAGTGTTGTCAGGGGATACAATGGTATTTTTAGGACTAAAAGTAAAGGGGGAGTTTGAGGATTTAATGGCAGAACAGGTGGTGAGAATTCATTAGTGTGTACGCAGAAGTGCAGGTGGAGTGGAGGTCGGAGAGTCCATATCCGATCAATCGTGGATAACAATGGGGCCTCGCATTCTCAGGCTGGGGTGAGGGTGTGGAGGGGCGAGGACAAGCCCCTGCGGTGGACCCTGGGAGACCCTGCGCAGGGTGATTTGCTCACAAGGTTGCCGGCAAGCATGCCTCAGCTGGGAGCGAGACAACATCCGTCGAGCCCGCCTAGATGGATGGAGACAACATGGGACAAGATGAGTGAAGAAAAAAAACAGGGATGCAGAGATAAATAGCATTAATAAAACTAAAAGGATGTTCCTGATCTTAGGCGTTTGGTACTTGTTTTATGCTTCCTCTCTGCCATATTTCAGGGGCTTATATTATGTTTTTCATTCAACTCCAGGTCTGAAGCAAACTTCTAAGTGCCTCAGTCCTACAAAAGACTACCAGAGACTGGCTTCATAGTTGGTTAGTCTGGTTGCCATAAACTCATGTGTTAAAATGCACAACTTTGCAGCTGAAATTAACATGTTTACACCTGGGCAGTAGTTCAACTATGCTTGTAGGATTTTGAAATTTTTTTAATGCAGTAATCTGAAAAAATGGCATACTGTGTGGTGCAGTTTGTGCTCAACATCAGACTGGCTATGTTCATACTATATATTCATCTTTTATTTTTACAACCTTTTCTAACAATCGACACTACTGACTTTGCAAATTCAGATTAATAATACAAAGATTTGGTAAATTTTATAGGTAAGACTTTATCGATCCCCTAGGAAATTCCCTAGCAAGCCAAGCTGCAATGTCAGCAGTTATAACCCATTAGACGACATTTTACAGAAATGATATTATAAGTAAATTTACCTTTGGTACTTTAACTGTATTTCACTGCTTAAAAATGCAAATATCAGCAGCTAATCCAACTATTGCCTCGAGGGTCAGGGAAACGATAATCACTCAACTCCACATGAGTCGAAAATCCTTAAATAGATAAAACAAAACAACAACAACAACGAAAGGTGTTTTTACTAATACTTTAGCACTGAATTGCTGTCATGTGACTGACTGATTGTACAGTAACAAGCAGATGAGTAGGTGTACTTAATAAAGTGGCTTCTGAATGTATTTCTTAGCCTGCAAATAATGCTTGTCTGAGACGATTACTCATGTTGACTGCATCAACACATAGAGCCCAAATATACGAATTATGAAACTGACTTCATGAGACAGCTGATTTATCACCGTGCCATACTGCGCTACTGGTTGTTAATCATCTGGTTGTTTGGCTGGAAAAAATGTAATCATCAGTCAACATCTGATTCTGGTTTTAGAATCAGTATCTCTTAAATATGAGCAAGAAAATGGCTTCTGATTTCTCTGATCAGCACAACTTAAGTAGAAAAGTGCAAACAGCCAGAGAACGGCGAGTTCAAGACACAAAGATGAAAAATCTCATAAAGAGAGAAAGCTGTGAAGTTTAGGGTAGTTTGAATGATTTAATATGAGCACAGTTCAGCTGGAGGGCAATACATTGCGGATCCAGGCTGTTGAGAAGGTAATTAGATACAACTAGATTCTTCTCATCTCGAGAGATTTACTATAGGAGAGTGCAGCGCGTTCCGAGCACCAGAACAAATACACGTGTCTGTTATGAAGTAATAGAGGAGAACATTTTTGCAGGATTTTCTGGCTCGTAGACGGTTTTGTAGGTAATTTCCAGACTGCAGTGGGCTTTGCGGCGTGACAGGAAAGCACTTTTTACAACCCACAGGCACTAAAGAATCCCAGATTCTTGGGACACACTCACAAGTCTTGGACGGAGCGCTAATTGAATCTAAATGGAGACAAATGCAAGGTGCATAACCACAATGTATAGGTGATTATTCATGGTCCCCTTAGAGCAGTCTGAGACTTAATGCACAGCAAAGCTCTTTGTGCAATCTCATTTTCTTCCCCTTTCCTATTGCTGTAAATGTTGTCTCGTATTGTGAATGCAAAACACACCGGCTGCCTCCAAATCCCCGCTGCACTGCACAACTATAATGTGCCGAACCACAGGGATCTCCTACCGAGCAGATTACAGTACATTATGTGCCAGTACATCCAACAACACCAAATGTGTCTGAATGTGCATGTAAGAGTCTCCACACAAATCTCTCAAGTACAGTATACCCTGACACTGAGCACCGCATGCGTGTGCTATGGCTCAAAGTTAGAGGACACGCAGTTATAACACGGAGGGAAAACAGAACGGATTTATCTCTGCTGGTTGTCTGTTCATCTGGTTGTTGGGAGGAAGAAAGCAAACATGTAAATCTATCCTCAAACATATCAGCCTGTCTCATTTATATTCTGCTCTGCTCTGCTTCTGTATCCTAATGTTCCCCATTTCTGACGCTTTGCTATAGACAATCATTCGATATATGATATTATAACACTGTTAATACTGAGGCATTGTTAAGCACTTTAAGCACCATTTTGCTGTTTTAGCTGTGAAGCTTGTGTATCCATTTTATTTGCAGTTTGATTGCTTAGTTCAGAAGTTCGGAGCCTCTCCAAATGCAAATCCATAAAATCTGAAGGATAATGTGACAAATTTGGGGAAGAAATGAGACGTGCTCATTTTCCAGCTCCATATTTAGCGCTTTGAGTGCTCCGGAAGAGTAGAAAAGCGCAATATAAGAATCAGTCCATTTATCATTTGCCATTTATTTTTAATCATGGATTCTACTATAGTAGCTTATCATGATTCATAGTTTAAAATAAGCCCCTTAGTTTTAGCTTTTCTATCCTTAATCTAGTTTTCTTCTGACTGGCTGCAAAAGATTTAATCACCAGTTGGGTGGAGCTTCCTTGCCTCGGATGACCAATCTAGGGATAACCAATTTGTCTAAGACATCATGAAGACCAAAGCCCTAGCCTTTGTTTCACAAGGATTACCTTTACATACACTTATTATTTAAAACATTAGCCGTGTTAATGTAGAGCTCCACCATTGTAGTATAACTTGGTTGTTGAGTGTTTATCCAAGTTACATTCTATGTAAATCCTAGATATGGTTGTGTGGGAAAATCTCTGTGAAACTGAAGTTTTGGAAAAATCCAGATCAGCCGATCTGGCACAAGAGCCCGACCACATTCAAAGTCACTTGAATCCCATTTCTTCCTAATTCTCATGCTCGATTTGAACTTCAGAAAGTTGTGCTGCGAGTTACTGTCATGCGACTGGCTGATTAGAGATTTACAAGCGATTAAACAGGTGTATCTACAAAAGTATTTGGTAAGGATATATGAGAGAAAATAAGGAAAACATATTAGGTCCAATTTATAGCAATTTCTCTTTGCAAACATCTGATTTTTGTGATATCTTGGGAGTATTCGATTTCAGGAATTAAACAAGCTGCCATTCATTTACTCACCAAAATGCAATGGGGGGTTTTCCAATTAAATAAGGGGGAAAAAGTCACTGGAGTGCTATTTTTTATCAGCAATGAAAGAAATGAGGAACAGTGGTGTAATAGTTTCGTATTTACTGGTTATTTATGGACTGCAGTCACCTCAAGGGAGGAAAACATTAAAAGGTAGTAAAAGTGGGCTCTTTATACCTGGTTTATATTTTGAGTGTAAAATGCAATTTACATGCGAACAAAATATTTTAACATACAGTCTTTACATGAAAGCCATGAAAGATTGCTAAAGATTATTATAGTTCCCAGAGGATGTTCTCGCTTGCTTTCTTGTACTTTCTTTAAGTAGTCTTCAGGAATAGTTCTCCGGGCTACATGAAAGACATGCTTTGGATGTTGGCTGCCTTTTGTTCCATTTACAGTTGAGTTCATCCACCTCTGCCTCAATAATGTTGAGGTCCAGGCCCTGGGGGTGCCAGACTGATGGTGTTCCATTCTCTGTTTTTCTATCCAGGTATGTTTTTATTGCACTGGCAGTGATTTTGGATTCATTGTCCTGCTGAAAAATTAAGTCATGCCAAGTAGATCCTTTCCAGATGGCATTGCACGGTGGATGAAAATCTGACGGTACTTTCTGCATCTACAATGCCATCAAGTTTGACAAGATGCCCAACACCACTGGCTGAAATGCAGCCCTAAACCATGACAAAGCCTCCAGCATGTTTTACAAATAGCTGTAGACACACATGTTTTGCTTTTTTCCTGACCTCCTCTAGACACAATGATGGCAATTCAAATAAAAAGTCTTTCATTTGGATTGATCTCTCTGTAAAACCTGCTGCCGCTGATTTTAAGTCCAGTTCTTGTGTGATTATTGCACAATATTTTAAAAAGTTTAAATTTTCCTGTCCATAGTTTCAAATTTTTTATTGCCTAACTAGTAGAATTGTTTTAATGACGCTCCACTGCGTCACCTAAAATGAAACACATTTTGTCATGTCTACTTTCATTTCTATTTATCTCTCTCCCATCTCCGAATTAGTGGGAGACATCTCCAACCCCTTGTCTATACTCTGTGTTTTCATCATACTCAGAGAGAAGGAGAGGCAAAGAAAGGGAGTTGATGAAACCTCTGATCATTTCTCATTAGCACCAACTTTTCAGGGCACATCTATTAATGCATTTTGTTCAGAAAGGCATTAATTGTCTCTACTAGGAGACAATTAAACAAAGGGTGCAGAATTCAGATCGATGCTGTCCCACTCACACGGCCATGTTGCCTTGGTGGTAACTGAGTGATTCATGCAAGTGCAGCCATGGTTAATGTGGTAATGATATTTCCACTCAGGGCACAACGGTGCCAGGCTCCATCTGCACCAGTTAGCCTCCTCTAATTTTAGCCCCAGCGGTCCGAGGGCGGCTGTGAGAGCCGAGCGCTATGGCTCATTTAGACACAGGCTTAATGGAGGAACATCTTTCTCTTGCACATGGGAACACACACATACGTGTATGAGTCCATGCGGGAAAGTGCATGTGTACATTTAAAGAAAAAGTAAGTAGGTGAATACACTTGAATGAAGAGGTTTTTTATTAAAAATGTATACGCGTATTCAAAGCTTTAAAAACATTTGTTTATAATGCAGAAAAAAAAACCAACAGCAACAAAATCAATGGCAGGCTGTTTCAGCTGAAAAGCTGGAGGATGATGAAACAGCATGTTTTGAACAGCTGTTTAAGACACAGTTAATCGCGTTTATTAAATGTTTTATTAAATTACCTGAATGCACCATGAAATCTTACATTTCAGCTGGACTTTGATTAAATCTTCAGAAAGTATACCATCTTTCACCCGTGCCTTCAAAGACATGCTTGTGCTTATGAGAGGATTCATCATAAGTGGGATATGATATTCACATTCACCCCTTGGGAACCTGAATGTCTGCACCACCTAACCCTCAGACCCACAGGGCTAATGTAGCTAAAAGGTAACTGAACTGAATCAGACAGCAATAAATAAATAACCAGAAATCTGACCGAGACAAATCCTTAAGCGCCTTGAGGCAACTATTGTTGTGACTGAATTGAATTCACAGTGAAGCACAAGATTAATGTCTATATGGGAAAAAAATGCATCCACATCCTTGACTGAATCCAAAGGTTAGTCTCAAAGGTTTGAACTGGAATTGTTGTTCTCTGTTTGTTTCTTTGCTCTCTTTACTGTTAGTTTTGATTTTATGTGAGTCTTCAGTTCTGGATACATGTTAGCTCTAGTTTGTTTGTGTGTCTGCGTTTCACTGTTTCCAGTTAAAAACTATGTCATTTTTTTTAGTTATCAGGCTCTTATGTCTTCCATCTTTGCTCTTTAGCTCTACTTCCCTTCCTCATTGTCAGTGATTGTCCTCTGCTGTGTGATTCACCTTCACTTGTGTTTCATTACCACACTGTGTTCATGGGGTAATCCCCTGATTAGCCCATGTGTATATAAAATAGTCCAATTCTTCTCCTTAGTCTCTGTTTACTTACCTGCATGTTCTCTTGTGCTGTCTGAATAACATCTGTTTAACATTTGGGCTTTTATCAGTGAATATACAGCTTGTTGTTAATTGGTCTGTTGCACTTTGGCTCTTATGCACTGCACACTCCCCACAGTCTGCAAACTTTAACAAACTGTGACAGGGGGCCAAATTTAGATATAGTGAGCCTAAAAACGCAAATCAAGCATGAAATTTGTACTATTTATAGATCCATTAATTTTCTCCCATGTATCTAATTCGAAGGAGGGGTTTTGAGTCTATCTCAGTGGCCATAGGGCAAGAAGCGGGGTACAGCGGGGACTTTGGACTGCGGGAGGAAGCCATAGTACCCCAAGAGAAACCACGCAGACACAGGGAGAACATCTGCACAGAAAGGACCTTCAAATCCAGGACCTTCTTGCTGTGAGGCAACAGTGCTAACTATCACACCACTGTGCTGCCCAAGCTTCTTACTGATTTAAAATCCTTTAAAGTTGTCAAAACCCCTTAAACCCCCTCAAAAATAGTACAATATGACATGAGTGTGTTAATCAGTTTCCAAATTTTCCATCCAGTTGGTCAAAACAGTGTTGAATGATGCGCTGATGTGTTTGCACTCTTAGGGCATTGTGTTGTATCCTTTTGAGCTGATGTGCATTGTGCATCTGTCTCAAGGTCACCATGAGACAAAAATAACTCGCTGTCCATTTCTGTCCCAGCCTATTTCCTGTCATCTGCTTTCGCTCAGCTGTCAGCATCTTCCTTCAGACACACACACACAACAAGCCTATCAGAATTCAAGAAAGGGTCACCTTTGCTTACCTGGTCTCCCGTGTGACAAGGAAGAAGCTGTCATCGGGAGCATCAATCCAATTAGGGCGCCTCTTGCGAATCATCACTCCTCCCCTGGTATTTCCACTGCTGCTGCTGCGGCCGTTATGCTGCAAAACATACATCCGAACGTTAGAGAGCAGTCGATGCAGCTGTAGAGGAAGTGTAAAGCAAATAGAAAATAAGCCTACCATGAGAGGTCCACCTGTTGTACCTGGGTTCTCTGCAAAAACAAACCCACAGCAGTGAGAGAAAGAGGCAAAGTACACATGAGGGAATCTGCCAGTTGCGAGTAGTATTGATTGGTTTTATTTCTTGTCCTAGTTACAAGTTGTGCAACAAATGACTGTGTTTCAATTTCAGTAAAAAAAAGTGAAGTTACCAATAAAAAACAAAGTGTCAAACTGAAGTTGAACCATCCAAATTATCCAAATGACCCCCATCTGCTGATTCGTTTTCATTAGAATTAGTTGTCATTCTCTCCAACGAGCTAGTTTAGATAAGAAATGGCAGAAAAGGTTATCAACTCCAGATGTATTCCTACTAATTGGATTTTTTATTAAGCATAACGATAACAAAACATTGGATATCAACACTATTTATTCCCCAGACTTAATTCACATTATGAGTAACTTAAAAAAAAGAAAGAAGGGATGCATTTTCTTTTTTCTTTTGAATGTGGGGGGCTTTAAACAGAATGGACTTTCTGCTTTTGAGCAGGATTAAATTAAGCAAATCTGAAAATAATTACCTTTGTGGGATTAAATCAGATCTCTTTTTCTTTTTACTGATTAATAAGAGTCTGTGATGTACCTGTGCGCCTGTCTGGGTCAGCCCTGCTGTGGTGATGATAGCTGCGTTTTCCCAGCATGCCGTGAGGCCCGTGTGGTAGAGAGGAGAGGAGGCGTCTAGGGGGAGGCGTCTGAAGGCCCGGGGTGCGGTGGGAGCGAGGGGCGTGGGTTGCTGGACGGGACTCTGGAAAAGACACACCGGAGGTGCATGAAGTGGCTCCTACAGACCATCTGAGTTATTTCTGCTCATGTTTTATTGGCTTAATGGGTTAGACTCCTACTGCTCAAACACTGACTGTGTGTTCATTTACCTAGAAACTGCAGGACACTAGTCAGAGTGCTCCTTTGGGCGGCTCTGGTTTTAGGTAGGCGAGTCCCCTGCCCTTCCGACACCCTTAACATGTCTAAACCAAACACACATACACAGAAATTTTTGTCAATCCCCTCTTCTCCCTGTATTTAAATAAAAAAAAAAAACAACCCTATTTATCCGTTTATCAACATGAACATCTCATGCAGATGAAAATGGCCTTTTCTCAGGTACATGATTATGGATAAAGACCACAAGATGCAGGATTTGATGCAAAGGAGCAAATGACTGAGGTATTTTGCAGCGACTTGCTCTAAGGGAGGAGAAATCTCTCACCCTCTCACATGCGCATACAGATGTCAGCACATGCTTACATGCATGAAAACATATCGTAGACACATACATTCAATTATGAAGACGGCATGACAGCAGGCACTGGAGGTTGAGTCCATGCTGAGGAGTGGGGGAGGCGGGGGTGCCGCTGTGCTTCCTCTGAGTGTGGTGGAGTTGATGGACAGAGAACACAGACACATGAAGCACAAGGACTCGGAAAAGATGCTTTCAGGTGTGACTTTATTGCAGGTCTACTCCACATTCACACAGCAATGAAAGAAAAGAGCAAAAAAAAAAAAAAAGTAGAGGTAGAAGATGAGATGAGAATATTGCAACAGTCGTTAGAGAATGAAAGATGAGGGAGGGGAAATCGAAGGCGAGAAATGAGTCTGAGTGGCAAATCCTGTCCACAGGATATACGAGACAGGGTGGATTCATATGAATATTGCATGATTTGAAACACAGGAAATTAGCTGAGTGAATAATATGGCAAAAGGTCCATCCCCAAATGGGATCTGGACTCCTTATGATTGGGCCTGATCTACTAGGGGCGATGCAGCCAGCAGCTATACCCAAGTCTTCTCTTCACCTTCCTTCCTTCAGGGTTCCAAATCTGTCTGAAGCTCACAATCAATCCAAACAGTTCACTTTGTCTTGTACACAGATACACACATGATCAATAGGAGGGAAAAACGCATGTGCAAAAAAAAATAAAAAATAAAAAAAAGAAGTTTAAATTAAAAAAATATTTAAAAATGGTGATGGCAAAGACAGTGAAGCTGAGGTTCAGTATTTACAATGAACATATGTGGCTGAGACAACTCACTCAGTCATAACAGCACAGACTGGACGCACCTTTACCAGGAGCGCCGTGCAAAATAGAGCTTTTCTTAATAAAATACATTTCCTCTACCAGCAACTTCAGCAAATATATACGGCTCAGACTAGACTTCTACTGGATGCTGTTACAATCTATTCATTATGACAGGAGCGACTTCAGTCACAGTGTGTGTGTGTGTGTGTGTGCGTGCGTGTGGGTGTGTGTATCCCTGTTTAACCACTCGAACAATGGCTTTTGGTTCAAAGTGACTCAGAAACATAACAACAGGCAAAAGAATAAAAAAAATAAAAAATAAAGAAAAAAACACGAATGAAAAGATGATCAAAACTCATAGTTATGAGGACAGGCAGTCTTTATTGGAAACGGGGGGGAGAATACAAAAAACAAAATAATAACAATAATTATAATAAAAACAGAAAGAGACAGACGGGGGGGTGGGTGGGGCAGAGGCGAGCAGAGATGTTGGGGGTTGATGGTGGGGCAGTCGGGGTGAGGGGAGGTGTGTGTTGGTGTGTGTCTCTGTATGTTGTGTTCTGTCTGGAGATGTGTATGTGTATCCATGTGGCAGAAGTTAGGAGGAATTGAAAGAGCTCTTACACTCTGCCTTTATGGCCCCACAGTTAATGGGGACAAAGGGCCGGCGCGCAGCACGGCGCAGCCTGATGATGTCACGGCACATGTGCCGGGCCAGCTTGGTGAGGCGGGTGGCCTGCAGCAGGAAAGCCTGCTTGGTCTTCATGGAGGATTTGGGGCTGTTGCTGTTTCGCATCGGCACCATGTGGTTGGACTGGCGGGGAGCGTGACCCCTTGAGCGAGACTCCTGAGATCGAGGGAGGGACAGAAAGGAAGGAAAAAAACAAACAAACAAAACACAAAAGAAAATTTAATCAGTTTGACATCCGGCAGAAAATGTAAAAGTCAGAGATGGTTCAACAAATCCAATGGTTTTTAAACTCTTGGGCTGGGAGTTGGAACTTCAGTTGAATGGTTATATTTTTGCAGGGGGAAAAACTCATCTTCATTTAAATGCAGCCTTAGTGCATATGTGCACATTTGGTTTTATTAACAAAGGCTATTACCGGTAGTTTAAAATGTAGAATGGTGGCTTTCTTGGAGGGGGGGTCATGCCAGAAAAGGTTTGATAACCACTGCACTAGCTTCTGTATTATTGGATTTTATTTTGAAAAACCATTATCAAAAGATTCACATTGGCTGGTTTGAAGGCTTTAACAAAAATCTGAAAAACAAAATAGATTTTACTGTTATTTATTATTAAAAACATGCATGTTTAACACAAAACTGTTTTGTGGTTCAAACTGTTGTAGAGGGGAGTCTAATTCACTCTGTCGTCACTGTGGAGGCTACTGTTCGTGGTGCTGTTGAACTGTATTGTGTAATACAGTGAGGAGAATCTAATCATTTGCCCGCCCCGTTTATCCCAGCGGATAATTACAGCCTCTAAAATGGCCATAAAGTTGAATCAGCACCCTTCTGAAAACAGTTTAGATAAAAATCAAGCATTACAACCTTCCTGAGGGAAGGATTTATTGCAGGGCCGCTGCATTAGATAACTGGCAATCAAGCTTGTTTTGTGAAACAGAAGCAAAGCCACTGTTTGGAGATGAAGACTGATATTAGTAAAAGCTTCTATTATGGTTTCCATCAGCCACTTTCTTGGACTACTATTATTTTTACGTCTGGATATTTTGATATTTTGTCACTGCATCCATAAAATTTACATCAAGATGGTAAACGGGTTAAACTACTGAGTGCCTGATGGTCCCTTAAAAATATTTTTACTGCAGCACAATCAGCAACCTCTCCGGTGAGTCATCATGCAGCTAAACTCCAACTCCTTCGTCTTAGACTGCAGCTAGTAATGGTAACCCTTGTTCTGCTCTGCACCAACGAGGGGCTTAGCATAGAGCACAGCTGGGTAATTAATCTTCCCAAGAGGCCACGAGATGTATTCCAGTTTAAGAACATTTTTACCACAGCTTAAGATCATCTTTTTGGGATTGCCTCATCAGTGATGTGAAAGGGCCAGGAGCTAGCTGGTTTCTAGTGTCTGAACTTAAAATAAAGGCAAATTGTGGCCAAAAGAACAGCTTAAAATGTGTCACCAAATTTAAAGTGTCAGGAACGCTGCATCACACAGGAGGTACAGATTTTTACAAGTTTGTTTCAAAGGCTTTGTTTTTGTCTAACTCTAATATGAACATGTTTTAAGGACCTGCAGAAACCCTTCTCTGTACCCTCCACTGAGCTTACATTGCTTGCTGGAGTGGGTGAGGTCCTCTCCTCTGGACCCTCAGCTCTGCTTGGCATCTTCAGACCACCGTACTTCTTCCAGTACATCCAGCAGGAGACGCACAGACGACACTGCATGTTTGGAGGCCCCCATGAATACCACTGGGCAGACTGCATGGCTGTTAATGTATGGAATCCATTAACACTTGTTAGAGAGATGGCAGAAAAAACTGGTCTCAAGACACTAAGAATATTGATCACCATCTTTCCCTGTGTGATTTTATCAATATTCATACTACACAAGACGTCACTATATGCCTGCTACTGACTTTAAGTGCTTACAAACATGAAACGGTGCACGAGGCCGTTGTACTGCAAAGTGAGCAGATATTAGGCATTTAGATTTATCACTTCCATCAAATAATTTTAGTTGTCAGCTTTTTTAAATATTCTACATTTTAAAGTCGATTTTAAGGGGAATGTTAGGATGTGTTCAAGAACTAATAAGCAGAACTCAGGTTATAATTTTTACAATTCTCCCAGTTCTCAGTGCAATTGAGTCCCACCAAGGGACACAAAAATGAATATCATCAATAAAACGTGACATCAGCAGAAGTCTGCCGCAGACAGTTTTTATGTCCAGCAGAATTATTATTACTGAAAAGTCAAATATCCAGAGAATCTTGCAACTTGTGTTATAGTGGATTGTTAGAATTCAGAAACAGTTATGTTGAAGGAATTTTATGCTACTTAGATTTTTGTTGACAAGGGGCAAAAAAATGTGTATCCTCCAACAGGTTGATTTAAGGTGAAACTGGTCACAAAGAGTTAAACACTGCTGCACCAAAAGCCTTGGGGCAATGGGTTTGTTTTGGTTGCTAGCAGACTGCCACAGTTGCCTGCAGTTTGCACGCAAGATTCAGATTTACCTACAAATATATGCCAGCCCTTCCCTGAGCAGCAGCAAAACTGCATGGCACTACACAACCAGAAGCAGAGTCTGTACACCTTCAGTCTGTTTGGGAAATACTTTTTTTCCCCCCTTCTTTGTGATCGGTGGTTGCAGTGGGTCATCAAACGCTCTCTGGGCCTTTGTTCCAGGTTATTTATCAAAATCATTGCACCCATGCTTAAAAATGGCTCTCCTCGTAAGGGTGAAAGTAAAAGTAATAATAGAAGAGATAAGAAAGAAAGCAAAGTAGTTAAAATTATCTTGGTTTTGCTCTAGGAATGTGTGACTTGGGCTGTAGCTAACCACCCTGCTTGCTAATCCTCTTGCTAAGTGAAATCTAATATTTTTAGGCAGCTAGAGGCACTCTGTTAACACTCTGGGTTGCATACTGTGGGACAACGATTTCCCCTTTCAGTCTGTGAAGCTGTTAATAATAAGCAAAGACTGAAAATAAAAGGAAAGCATTTCTTCTTTAAGTAAGAGAAGCGACAGCTGTCTAAGGCTTCATTTGTTTCCATTAGATTTCTAATTGACTTATGTTCACTGCCCTCACCACTTAATTTCACACTTGCCATGGCTAATCACACACTCACTCACTCTCACACGCACACACTAACTCACTGTAGCAGCTTTCGCAGGCTCTGCCCCCCCCCTGCTGCGTGGTAGGCCCCGGGGCCCGCTCCGTTCACCGTCGCCATCTTGCCATTGGTCATCGAGATCTGGTTGGGGTTGGGTTTGTTACTGTCAGAGGACAGACAAAGTGATTTAGGAAGCAGAATGACAGCAGCTATACTGCATAAAATCATCATCTGTCCACCACAAGCAGAGTAACAGACAAAAGACATCCAATGTCATCTGCAAACACTGAAATATGAAATAAAGAAACTTACTATGTGGGGATATAAACCTGCTTCAGCTTGCTTTCTGCCTCTGCTGCCTTCAGTCTCTTCTGTTCAAAGAGAAAAAAAAATGGATTTCTTCATTAATCCCAAAATAAAAACAACTGTTGTCTTTAACAAGCATTGCTTCAAATAAAACTCAGCCCTGCATCCTGAAAGTTGGAGTGTGGAATTACAGTGCTAATAATTAAATCTGTCGATGTAATTCAAAGGAGTTGTTTTCTCCCTCTATGCTTTTTAGGGGCACATAAACACAATTTATATCTGAGCACATGAAATCCTTGGAGAGCAAAGGCTATCCCTTTGTGCATGCTATACATTTGGTTGCTCTTCTCAAACACAAGGACCTTTTTAACCAGATTTTTTGCTTCTTTGGTTGTAAACATGTTCTGCACCACCACGCCTATCTTAAAGGGAACTACCCTGTTTCTACACAGAGGGCAGTTTTATCATAAGACGTAACACTTAGTCTGTGAATAGCTATATAAAGTTTTCGATAGCTCTAGAAAAAGAAAAGGTTTAGTAGGCCGTGCAGCAAGCATTTTTCAAATTTATTAAGCAATGGAGGTCCAAGGAATGGTGCAACTGAATTAGACGTAAAAGTATCCTACAGTTTTTAAGCTGCACTCGTACAGACTGCCACTTCAGAATTAATCACTGCAAATACATTTATATCGGTATAATAAAAACATAATGAGGACCATTTTACTATGTGTGGCAGCTCAGAAAAAATAAAATAAAGTAAAAAGAATAAAAAAAGACATTTCAAAAGTGGTCAGAGCTGTGGGTGAGAACTTTATTTCAATAGAAAGCCTGTCTCTAGCCACTTCTACTTATTTTGTATCCCTAGGGACACGGTTATAATTTTAAAAACTGAACAAGCATGAAAACGTCACTTTTTAAGAGGGCAAAAGCATTTTTTGTCCCCTTTTATTTTAAAATGTTGTGGGGACAAATTTTGAACTGTGTGAAACCGTTTGATTTTACAGAAAGACAGTTGGAATAGTTGTCGTGAACTGCTTTGGTTTAGTTGTGCCTTTCTAATGAATCAATGAGTTTTTGCGCATTTTTAAAAGGAAACAAAATCTTGAGCTTAAGCTATTCAGCCCCTTTGAGAAGTCTTTTTTTGAAGATGTTGACTGCCTGATACGCTTTTCCTTTTCTTTTTTTTTTTTTTTTAACTCTTGCAGCTTCAAATAAACATAAAAACTGGAGTATCCTTTTCAGATTAAAGTCCCTTGTAGTAGTCAATAAAAAAACAAAAATAAACAAAGCTAGGACAAAGTTGCTTTATTTATTTATGCAGGAGGAGTTTTTGCCCACTAGAAGTGCGATGCAGTTGTTAGGGATGGCATCGTTTAGTTTAATCTTGTGTAAATGTAAGAAAAAACACACACTAATTACAAAAAAAGATGCATGTAGCATAGCAGCTACATGGTTTTCTCACCTGTTGCACATATCTGTCTGTAGTCTTCCACATGTAGTAATACTCTATGATACTGGTCAGAGACTTCCACGGCAGCTTCACAAGAAGAAACGGTCGAGCACGGGGAGAGAAAGAGAGACAGACACAGAGCAAATTAATGATATTAATATCTCATGTTCTTGCCATCTGGGTGCGAAGCCTTCATGTATATTCATGAGCAAGAGGCATCGTGACCACAGAGGCTCAGAGTTACTGGCTTTGCTTGGTTCTGGGCCTCAGACGGAAACACAGAGAAATTCACACATTTAATAAGTATTCATGAGCACCTGGTGCCACCGCATACACCCATACCCTGGCTTTATTGTACAGTAGAGGTAGATGGTGGGAAGGAGAGTTCAAAACAACCAAACAGTCATCCCTCACCCCCACAGGCTTGAAAGGCGAGTGCTAAAATTGGTAATTTTGTGCTTCACAGAACAGCAGCTTCAATTTATGCAGATTACAATGGATTTCCATTGTGACAGATTTTCACTGATGAGGGAGGACGACTCTTTGGAAACTTCTCAAAGCCTCAAAGTCGAACCTCTCAACTGTCCATCGGCATGCTGTGAATACATTTCACCACATGAAGACTTTAACTGCACAGTGAGCAGTCTCTCACAGTAACGGGTAACAACCAATCAAATGCTACATAAAAACAAAATATCTTAAAAGCACCATAAATAATGTAATATTCTTTTGAATAACTTCTACGTTAACAGGATTACCAGGCAGAATGATAACAAAACACTTACAAAGTCTTGTCGGATGTCATTGAAGTCTTTTCCATATTTCTCTAATGCCTCTTCAAACATGGCAGCTTCCGAGGCGCTCCACTCCTCCATCTCATCCCTGCAAAGCACCGGGCCCCCCGCTGGGACCAGTACGCTCAGCGCACTGGACAAATCGTAATTATGGCGGTGCAATGTGTCCATCGCATGGAACTGTAATCAATGCACGCAGAAAAAAAGCTTACAAAACCATAAATTAAATCCCAGCGAGGTGCTGCAGGGTTCGACTGTGTGTGTCCCACTGACCAGTGTGATATCTCGTGAGGCTGCAGCTGCACTCATGTGTAAGCTTGGCTGTCTAACAGAGCTGCTGCAGTCCAGCGCTCGGGCAAAGGTCCCGACCGCCCTGAAAATTACCCACAGTCAGTCAATACATGATACATATATGCACAGCTTACTGCATGGTCTGACATATTAATGTGCAGGGCATGTCTGCAAAGAAAACACTAACAGCCTCACAGCTCAAAATATGCACTGGGTGGTATGGAGCAAAAATAAATGGCAAACACAGATGAGTCGTTCATCAGAAACAGTAAACAGTCGTTTGTTAACCAAAAAGCGATTTAAATCTCTGCGTGATTCATTTTTAATTCATTTTCATCCTCCCTTATAAATAAAAACCCATGACAAATTCACATATTGAATGAATAAAAATGAAAATAATGAGCCAAACTTATGAGCCATGGCTCATAACAGTGTGCATTTATATTATCTCACACACTAAATATTTCAGCCAATCCTTCACAGCACCACGGGCTATTAAAGTGCTAAAACTCAGAATTATTACATCTGTGAAACTGCCTATCCAGTGCATGCGATCGAGAAGTTGTTGCTGTAGATGTGAGGGCGACCTACCGTGCCACCACTAAGAATTGGTCTATCTGTTTGTTGGTGAGTGGGCACTCTGGATCCCACAGTTTCTCTTCTAGTTTGGCCTGATCTCTCTCATCTGCCTCACCTGCAAAGCCCAGAGACAACAGCTCACACACACACAGTAGGATAACAATGGATTTGCCTTCCACGCTTATTTGCTTATTAGTGATGGTTTTAATTATAAACTAATTACATTTTGTTTATGCTTTAGAAAAAGGGTTAGGAAAGAAATAAAGGTGAAATCTGCGATTCACCTTCTTGTAGCATTTCAGGTACATCTGCCTGAAAACGCGGTCCCACTCTGATCTCTCCTTTGTCAGCCAACAGGGTTTTCTGTGTTGGGTCATAAACCAGCGAATAGAAGAAGGTATCCTAAGGAAAACATCACATCCATTAATGTGGAGCTTCCCAGATTTTGGCAGGGCTGGGATTCCTGTGATCTCCAGGTGTTATAACAGATATAATTATACTTATGTGACAGACAACATGCAAAATATAATAAAGAGTTTTAGTAAAAATATAATATAATCAGTCAACTGAGAAGAAAATATTACTCAACTGTTTACTGATTATTTGTTTAGGTCATTTTTAAGCCATACATGTTTTGACCGTTAAAGTAAACAATAAAAAACTGTTAAAAAAAAGAAAGTAAAAGGAACGTAGCATCAGCCACACGGACCTAGCGACGTCCACCACCCCCAGGCACCCTGTGGTTGCAGGGGGAAAATATTTATTTCCCCAACTGGTTGTTGCTAGGTGAAATTGTTGCAAACAGTGTGACGGTTTTTTTGGTGCAGCACCGTATACCTGTGTTACTAATTTCACCTACCAACTGCCGGCAACCTCCAGCAATCACTCAGCCAGAAAGTGGGGGAATACAAACTTCCTAGCAACAAGTTGCCGACAGGTCCAGGCTTGCATTACCTCAGCTTTTTGATAATATTGTCAAGATTCTTCCCACAAATGGCAAACTGTTTTTGTGCATTCCCCAATTTTTATTCATCATTACCAATATAAATGCATCACAAGTCACTAGTTCACCTGGCCGTTCACTCCCCACCAGTCAGGCCTTACTCTAAGACAATAAAAAATTCCCGCTTTCTGTGCTAATCAAGCCTAATTCTTTGCAATGGTATTTCTGTCATGTAACAGCTAGCTCCTAGGCCTTATCCAGTGAGCTACAGACACTGTGGATTCTTTATGTATTCCACTTTATGTCTACCCCAACAGCACCCTGTATTTTCCTGATGAACGAAATGAAACACTACGTTTTTCTCTATTGGTTAACAAACCCATTTTATAGCAATGTGAACCAGCGCTGCGTCTGCCTCCGTGTACCAGAGGAACTTGTGCGCATGATGTCTTGATGCATACTCAATCATCCAGGTAAGTAAACCTGTAAGTAAAATTATTCTGTTCATCCAGATGAACAGAATCATCCAGATGAACAGAATCAACTTTTGGGGAGTTGTGCACATGATGTTACAAATGAAGAAGAGTGGGCCAAGGTGCAGGCACTAATTTGGATCTTCATAGATTTGCTCATGGTAAATGAAGCAACGGTGTAGGCAGCTGCATCTAAACCCTTTAAGACACAAATTGATTATTTGTATTGAAACAGATTTCTAATGTGAGAGTCTTTTTTTAGGAGTTTAATAACTGGCAGGGACACATCTGAAAAGCCTGAATACTTCCTGAAGCAACAGAATTTAACAACAACAACAAAAAGAAGAAAAGGAAAGAAAAAGCATGTAAATTATGACCGGACTTTCTATGATGCAGCTTGAGGTAACAAAAACCAGAAAGAGACATCAATTTGTTCCCCCCTCTCAGGCTTACCTCTTTGTCAAGGTATGAAAGAACGGCTTCAGTCTCATTCAATAATGCGACACTGCACTTCCCCCTAATGGAGAGAGAGAGGGGAGGAAGCACACACCATATAAAAACACAAACAAAGGAAGTGCGCACTGTGTGATGGATGGATTCATGGCTGAATGAGTGACTATCCATGGGCACTGCCTTTAGTTGGCGAGCTGTACAGTCCATTTTCTGTATGTATTTGTATGCCTCTGTGCACTGTACCTGATGTGTGTCGCAGGTAGACTCTCATACTGCCGGGAGAGGAAGAGCTCTCTGTGGCGGAGCTGGTGTTTCTGTTTTTCTGTTAGCTCTGTCTCTGTTGGGTTCTCCTTCTCCTCCTCGAGCTCCTCTGCAAAGGAAAACACAAAACAAATGAATCCATTTTATGAGACACTTTTGTCATCAATATATCCCAGAGACAAAAAAAACAAAAAAACAAAAAAACAATGACTGATAAATGCAAAAAAACCCATCAAAACTCACAGATTCTTCAATTTATCCCTCAGACTGTAATTTCACATTTGTTAGCAGTGCTTTCTCAAATGAGGAGGCCCATGCTTTTATGACTCTGGATTTGCTGGTTGGCACATAATACTAGGCAGTATATAAACATATTAAATCACTGGTAAACAGTGCAGGCACTGCATACACTTTGAATAAATATATTTCTATAAGTGGATTTTCAATATACTAGAACTTATATAGTGTCACATTTATATGAGGGAAATGCATGCATTTGTCAGTTTCAGAGAGAAATATAATTATTTTGTACACAGTCAGTGAGGTAAGACAAAGATCTTAATTAATAGGTTTGACATTTACAGGGGAATTACTTCAGCAGCTTTCATACCATATACAGTGAAAGATCCCAAGTGATGCTGAAAGAGGAAGCAGCGAAAAGCAGCCTTCATTTGAAAGTGAAATTTTTCAACTGCCACGAACATTATTTTATTCATCTGCAATGTGCTGAGGGAACAGCAAAAATTGCTTTGCTCGATTGATTAAAACCCAGTCTGCCAATCATGCGTCAATGGCTAAACTCTGAAAACATGACAGTATTGTTTGCTGAAGACAACATGTGGGTGGAACAGCAGCAGCAGCGAAAAATACACCAACATTAGAGTCTGGAAAATGGTGGCATTTCAGTTAATGTTACATTAAGAAATGAAACAAATGTAATATCCTGAAAAGAGTTACTGTTAAAATGTATAAACTGCAACAGATAGCATTTGTTGCAGAAAATACTCTGCACATCATCTGCAAAGGCTCATGTTTTTGTAAAATACTATTATATATAATCCCCCTCTCACCCTGTGGGCAGTCTTTATTCATTCTTCCAGCTCAGGTCCTCTACCAGAGGCCTGGGAGCTTGAGGGTCCTGTGCAGTATCTTAGTTGTTCCTAGGACTGCGCTCTTCTGAGCAGAGATCTCAGATGTCGTTGCTGGAATTTGCTGGAGCCACTCTCCCAGATTGGGGGGGTCGTCACTGCTCCGAGTGTTACCATGGGGACCAAAGTTGACTTTACTCTCCATCTTGTCTAGCTGCTCTCTCAGCCCTTGGTTTTTCTCCAGCTTTGTGTTTCTCCTTACTGTTGCTGCCATCATTTGGTATAGCTACATCCATCACTATGGCCTTTTTCCTCTGCTTGTCCACCACTGGTTAACCATCTGTATCCCACAGGATTTTAGCACGGTCATCTTTGGAGTCGTGTCCCATTGCGACCTCAAAGCCATACCTGCGTTCCTGTATACTATGCTAGGCACATTGTTATGGTGTTGCCTGTATGCCCTGCCTGTTAGCATCTTGCACACTGCTGTTAGGCGCTGGATTTATTCAGGGCCTTAAACCCCTTATTGATCTTGTGCTACCATGATTAGTGTCTCTGTACTGTCTTTCATTCCAGCCAATGGCAGGATTTTTTTTAATTTAACACAGAAACATCTCATTACTAAAGTTAAGTGATGTCATAAGCTTAGTTAATGTTAAAACAGATGTGCCTGATTGCACCATATCCAGTACAGAAGAGTAGGAATGCAGTCTGCTGAGATGTTAAAGCATCTAAATGCTGTGTGTTTACAGTGGTCCACAGGCTTAATAAAATATAAAGTTTGATACACGCAGACTGTACAGTGCCTGCTGAATTGAGGCAAAAATGTACAGCTGTTATTTCTCTTTCGCTTCTTTCAATGCAACATCCCCCTTGGCTCAGTCTTAACAGCTGGAGGACACTTCATACAGACCATTACTCAACTAGACTAAACACAAGGTTTTTCTTCTATTTTGTTTGAGTTTGTTTTTGTCCTCCCACATGTTCTGCTGTCATGTTGATCAGAAGATCATTTCTACCTGCGCTCCTGACTCCTGGATGGTTAGTAGACAGTTATATCCGCAGTTACTGAGAAATGGGCATCTTAAGTTTATAAGAATCTTAGGTTGGAAGAGCATTCGAGACACTTCTAACCATCTCTCACTGTGTGATCACCGCTCTGGAGACTCAGTTCCTTCCTTTGTTGGTTATCTTTTATCTGGGGCTGCCCAAAATTGCACAGCATACCCGGCTTCACACAAAAAGACAGAGCCACACATCTGTATCTTTCTACCTTCAACCCACACACCGATAGTCAGGTAATAAGTAAAAAGTTTTCAGCTATGACTCTTACATAAACTTTCGTCCTGTAAAAATCAAATTTAGTTGCTGTTCTTTTGTTTTCCCTCTGAAATAATGTCAAACATAAATTAACTGTGTTTTT
Organism: Simochromis diagramma; assembly: GCF_900408965.1. Taxonomy (NCBI): domain Eukaryota; kingdom Metazoa; phylum Chordata; class Actinopteri; order Cichliformes; family Cichlidae; genus Simochromis; species Simochromis diagramma. Next base: position 5,566,014 of record NW_024386972.1, on the reverse strand, counting down.
TTACGCTGCACTAGGCTGCCATAAATTTTATTGTTGTTTCTCGATTTTCTTCTGACCAGCTGGCAGACGAAGGACACCAAACACCTTGCAGAACTGTCACAGCACTTTGATCAATGCTCTGTCTCTGCATACTGCAAGTTTTATCTTTTTGTTCTTGCTTTATGTTTATAAAGTCTACCTCAATCAGGATAACTGGTTTTTACCAGCAGTTCTATGACACATACACAGGGAACAGTATTTTTCCAGTCAGTGCTGAATGACGTGAATGCAGTAAACATGTTGTTCACTGGGTCTCCTGCTGCTCTTCATTGCAATCACCCACATCTAAACTGGAAATCTGCTTTGGTGGAAAGCATGTTTTTTACTTCGAGAAACTAACTATTAATGCGTTTTATTCTGGCCATTAGCCTTCTGGAATCAGGTAGTCTGCTTCCCACACTGAATAGGTGTTGCTGTGATGACACTTTCTTTTCCTTTTCACTTCACACATCCACACTCAAATTCTGTAAAATGCAGTAACAAGCAATTGAGAAATTACTGTGAAATACAAACATGAATCCCCCCAAGTTGGAGTACAAATTTAAGTTTCAACGTCTCCATCTCTGGCATTAAAAACCTCTTATTTCTAGTTAAATGCGCAATTTACAAAGTTGCCAAGAGAAATCACTATTGGAAATGTCATTCTGATTGACAGAAAGCTTAATTACATTTTTTTCTGAAAAAAAAAAAAAAAATCCAAAGTGTCATGTCTCAAGTTTAAAGTCTTTAAAAAATTTTCGATAATTAAGTCATCCAGATATCATCTGTCTGTTGAAATTTAGCCATCACATTACATCCTCAAAACAAGAAGGTTCTGGGTTCAAATCAAGACTTGGGCCCTTTTCTGTGGTGCTTGCTTGTTCTTTCCCATAGGGGTGGGCGATATAAACAATATACGATAGAAACAATATAAATTTGGCCAACGATAGAGATTTTGACTATATTGCTCTATCGCGGTAGCGCTTGTTGATGACGTCATCAAGCTGCGCCTGTTTTGGTCGTCTGGTCATCTGCAAATTATGCCGAGAGTCATAGCAAAGAGATGAAGCACTTTTGAAATATGTGGAAAGCCAAAAACTGCGCTTCCCCCACTTCCGTAACATTGATTCATTAATGCTGAATTCTCTCGCAGCTGTTGTATTCCCATGTTGTTGCAGTATATTAATAACTAACCTCGTATTGTGGATGAATAATCTCAGTTGTTCTCCTGACTGAAGTTTGGCCCGTGTATAGCATCCTGCTATGCGATTGCATTTGTCCCTAACCACCAGAATCCCTCACGTTAACTTTTATCAAGTGGAAAAAAAGTTGGCGTTCCTCCTCCAGCTTCACTGTGCTAATGTTATGCTAACATAGCTGTGTTGCTAGCAATCACGTAGCACAACATTATATACCAGGTAGTCCAACTTCAGTAACCCTGCAAACGCCACTGCTGTTTATTTTTCTGTCTTCATTTATGTTGGAAGTGGTAGCAGAGCTGTACGTTTTAAATAGTTTCAAAAATCTCTCAGAACATGGTATGCCATGTTTAGGTGGAAACTAGCGAGCTAACTTCCTGTTAACTTCTAACTCCGTTAAATTTAATAACTTCTGTTTTCATGGATGCCTGGATGTTAAACTTAATTGTTACACCTGGTAAAGCAGCAATGCTGATGATTTTATTAAAGATGAAAGAATTTAGACCGTTTTAACTCTCAGTGTTCGTTTGACTTTGGGACCTGAAGGGGACGGAGTTTTGGGCCCAGATTACTCCGAAGCTCCTCACTACGGCAGCCGTAATGCTCTGACAATCCATCTAGCAGTGCGGCTTACCAAAGTTGTACTAAAACATTTTTTAACAGATTTCTGCACGCCAAAATCGGTTCGAGGTCAGTAAGCACAACCAGAATTCATACATAAGGCGCACTCTCGATTTTTGAGAAAATTAAAGAATTTTAAGTGTGCCTTATAGTGTGTAAAATACATTATACAGAAGAAAAGACTATATCGCGATATATATCGTTACCGCACATGCTTCAAATTATATCGCAATATGAATTTTAGGCCATATCGCCCAGCCCTACTTTCCCAGTACTCCAGCCTCCTCCCACCATCTAAACCATGCGTGGGCTGCGTTGATTGGTAATACTAAACTGGCCCCAAGTGTGAATGGTTTCCCGTCTCTCTGTGTCAGCCCTGTGACAGACTGATGACCAGTTCAGTCCAGGGTGTACCCTGCCTCTCAGCCTATGACAGCTGGAATCAGCTCCAGCCACTTGTGATTCTAAACTGCATAAGTGAAAGAAAATGGATGGATGTATGGATGGCTTAATCTTCACCACTGGTTACACTTCTGTCACATAATTGACTAGTCTAAAATATCACAACTCTCCTTAAAGGAAAAAAATACAATTTAGAATACAATATTTCATAGAGTCCAAGGTGACACTGCTTGATTTGTCCAACCAACAAAGACAAGTCACTCTAAAGTTTAGCAGAACAGAAAGAACCCATCCACCCAGTTTCTTCTGCTTATCTAATTCAGGGTCACAGTTGAGCTGGAGCACATCCCCACTGCCATAAAGCAAAAGGTGAGGTCGCCAGTCACCGGGCCAACACAGAAAGACAGAAACCATTCACACTTACCCAAAAAGTTTATTCTGTTCATCTGAACATAGCGTTTTCAGTGGGAGAAACATTTCGTCACTCATCCAAGTGACTTCTTCAGTCTCCAACTTTTTGGGTTTTCCTTACCTGGATGATTGAGCATGCATCAAGACATTTACACTTACATTCCGACATAGAAGCAGTTTAGTCTCACCAATTAACCTAACCCCACTAACTGCATGTCTTTGGGCTGTGGAAGGAAGCCGGAGTACCCACATAGAACCAGATGGTGAATTAGAGCACAGAACCCTCTAATGTAAATACAACAGTTTAATGTGTATTAATGCAAACACAATCTAAAGAAACTGTAGTTTTACACAGATGATGCGTCACGACTGCTACTCACTTGCATGTTTATCTGCAAGCTGGATGAGGCTGTGGGAGATGTCTCTCCTTCTGTAGAAACAAACTACCTTGGCCTCCACGTTCCCACTGGCAGTCTAAAAGAGAGGAGGAGAGACATCCAGGTTGACTCAAATAAGTGGCAACACCTACCTGTGCAACCCTGTAATTTCCCAAGAGACCTGGCTCCTTTGTGTACCTATCAAGCTGTGCTCAAACTCAGCCAGTATTAAATGTCGTGACTGATGACTAGATGTGGGGGTAAAAGGTTTGAAAAAGGTTTGAAGAAGAAGAAGGAAAAAAAAAAAAGAAACAACTTATACTCCCCACCTACCTGCTTCCAAGTTTGTGTACAAAAGCAAATGTAGCAAATGTATCTATATAAAAAGGGATCTGGAGTAAATAACAGGAACAACGATGTGCATATCGATGCACTAGCTAAAGCCACAAAAATGTCCATCGTGCTTGATCAAGCACTCCATTTCACCTTTACCAACACGATAAGCTTCATACAGCTTGTATTTGCAACAGCAGAGCTTTATTAAATGGTATCATGCTGCAGGGACTTCCTGTTACTTCATCATTTATGATAATTACGATGTCTCCTGTCTTTAGATTATAACATTGAGCCTCAGTACACTCTTTCAGGATGATAATGTGATCTAGCATTATTCCACCCACACAATCCGATAATGACCTGCATTTATCTGAACATCTCAGTGCAAGCATGACACAGGAAAAGCTTTTACACACCTATTAACAATGCTTGTGAAGGATTTCGAACAAAATAAAACAGGAATTACGGTAAAATGCCAAGAGAAAAAAGAGAGAGCAACAACACTGCTGTTCAAGGTTGGTATCAGCTTATAATTAAAATAAATCTGCACCTTTAACCCAAAGCTACATGAGCTTGTGAAATGTTGATAATAGTCACCCCGCCTACACACACACAGGTGTGTCAAGTCATACTAATGACAGTTGGTAGATCAGGGAACACCTGTCTTTTCAAGCCATATTACAAACAAGGTCACAAAATCCACACAAACAATGGGAAAGTGATAGGGTGGGGACAGGAGCACAGAGGAATTCAAGGAATTCTCTAACATATTCTCACACTCATGAAAATGAAAAACGCACACATCAGTACCTTATTGAGTTCTTCTATCCGACGGATCAGGTAAGGGTTACTGGAGGAGTTCTCAAAGAATACATAGTCTGCAACAGGAAACACGCACATCATATATTTAAATATATATAGACCACATGAACTAATACATTGGCGCTACAGTAGGTCAAATCAAAGAATATGCATGTCCTTTAATCAATAAATATGTGCAAAGTTGTGACTTTCAGAAAGTGTTGCACCAGAAAAGTTAAAAGGAAAAATCTCTAGTCAACAACCACCAAGTTATGGATGAATAAAAGTGCAAAATTATTATAGTCTTTCAACCTGTTGCCATATGTTACCACACTGTTTCAGTTTGTATGAAAAAATAAATTAAAGACAATAAAAACTTCAATATGCCATTTAAAAAAAAAAAAAAAAAAAAAAAAAAAAAAAAAAAATTGCCCATGCATATAAATAACATCACCAGATGCCAGTATAGCTCTCTGGGTTTGAGTAGATGACCCATATGCCATAAGCCTAATGCAGAAGCACTGGTTTGAATCCCCATCTTTCTTCCAGCTTATGTGTCTTGAACTTCTAGACACTGCCAGGTCCCAACAAATGGGACAAATAAAATAAATGTAACAATATCTCTATTTTTTTTTATTAAACTTTACACAACTTTAGGTTGTGGCAAAGGCAGCATTCACACAAAGTCTGTAATATTTCATTCCACATGTTCCAGACTTTTAAACGGTGCAGCGGCATATTTGTCAGAGTTGTCAAAATTCGTATCACTTCATGCATGTCATTAAAGTCTATGTATCATCATGCTAATGTGTATGATAATCCTCAGCCTCTGGGATGGGAATGTACTGCACATCAGTGTTGCAATGCTGTAAAAAATCAAAACCAAAACAAACCCTAAATAAATGAATAAACTACAGATCCCACCTTTTTTGTTTGCAATGTAGCAGCAAAATACTGACTACATTTGTTAAGACTGGTTCCATACAGGGAGAAAAACTGTACCTGAATGTACCTGGAAGTTTGTGTGTCCTACCGACAAGTTCACGGAGTTTACAATGAGCACCTAAAAGCAGCAGAAGTTAGCCTAAAGGTGACGTGAGGGGACAATAAGCTGATGCACCTCGAAAATACCGGTTATAAAGTGCTGCAAGATATGTCATTAGACGCCTATAGTTTGCGTGGCATGTCAAGCATTAATGCAATTAGGCTACGTGGCCGTCTGTGTATGGATTTAAAGCTCAAGTATTCCTGAATAAATGTGTAAAAGCAGACGCAGCGACGCCATGCGCGGAGACAATAATTTGATGTTGAATTCCAGTAGACCGCTAAGGAGCTAGCTAGCAAATCAGCCAGCCTGCATCCCTGTTTGATAATTAATTGCACTTGTGGTTACTGTAGGTGGTCACTTTGGCAAAACAGTTTGGCACCTGATGTTACCGAGATGGTTAAATGCGATCATTAAATGCAGCAAACGAGCGCTGAGACGGCATTAATGGTAATCAGTGAAGCCATCGCTGGTGCTAACGTTAGCTAAATAAGGTCTCGTACTAATGGCTGCATGCCAGGAGTGGCAAATACAAAGGCAGCTTCAGACTGTCCGTGGTAGCATGTTAACAACCTTTGAAACACACGTCTAGTCGTGAGGTCTATCCGTGTAGATGCCCCCTGTATCCCCTGGTTTAAGAATTCAGAAACCCGGGGAGCAGCAAACAAGTGAAAAATGTTTACATTGCCAGCTAACCATTTAGCAAGCTGGCGGCTAGCTGCTGTGGCCACGACAGACGCGAGGCCTGACCCATTTTGAATCTCAAATATACACCAACTCTCACCTTCCTGCTTCAACTTAACGCGTCCACGTTGCTGTAGCACACCCGCATCTCCACCATTAAATGCAAACGGCTCAAAATAACACAAAATAACGCCCAGAAGGTGCAAAACTGTAACGGTTTCTCTTTGATAAAAAGATCCACATTGACATACATACCTCCGACCCGGTACATGTTGGCCGCCATTTCTGCCCTCCCAGTGTGCAAACCATAAACTAAGAGAAATGGAATAAATTAATAAAAACAATAAAAGTTACTCTCTTTGAAGGGAAAAGGAGCGACAAATTAAGATGGTCGGGACTCCGGATGTGTAACCTATCGGGAGAATTATGGCAATTCAACCCCCCCTCCTCCTTCGAGTCACAGCACCCTTTATGATACAGTTAACTCACGGCAGCCAAAAGAAGTCGGATCAACCCGAAAAACCACTGCTGACGCTGGAGGGGGCCCGCGCACGCGCAGCACAACCACACGCGGCCCACACGCGCAGACACCAGCCCACCTCAGAAAACATAAGAAAGCAGTATGTACATTATTTTTTAGGACATTTTTATATCTGTAAAGCCAGAAGTTTAAACTCTAATCTAATCATTGAAACTGAGTCTCTTTAAAATTCCTAACAAATCAGAAAGGGCTCTAAAGCTTAAAAGGAACTGTTTACATGAAGAAGTCTCTGTGTTGTTGTTGTTATTATTATTATTATTATCTTTTACGCATCGTTACATGATCCACCTTGACCAGAGTGGACAGAATTAGAAATGAGTACGTAATTTATAATTCTAATAACTTTAGAGAAGCAAGGCTTAGATAGCTTGGGGGGATATACTGTGATATATTAGAAAAAGGATGTTAAAGATTTACCTTCCAGGTAGTAGTAAAAGTAGAAGACTTCGGAGAAGATTTATGGCTGTATTGAAGAAAGATATGCAGATGGTTGATGTAACAGTGACATAGTGAGATGAAGGCAGATGATGCTGTGGCAAAGAAGAAGAAGATTCAATATATGATTATGTTTTGTATACTTGATGTAGACATCCATCCATCCATCCATTCCCTTTCGCTTATCCTTATCAGGCAGGCAGAGGCAGGGTACACCCTGGACAGGTCGCCAGTTTGTCGCACGGCTAAAACATTGATGTAGATATTATTATTATTTTATTTTGCTATAAAATGAGCTGGTATAGAATATTTGCATTGCTAAGTTAAAACAATTACTATTTTCTTTATGTTTGTTCAAAACAAATACATAAATAAATAAAGCTGCACAAATCTGCATAAATCAAAATAATAGTAAAAAAAAAAGCTTTATTTGTATAATAATAATACTACCAATAATAACAATAATAAATTATACATGTGTGCATATATTTCTCTTGCTATTTATTTTTTTTCTATTATACTTACCTCAAAATAATGTGTCTTTTTTTTTCACAAGTCATATATAAGTATCTCTATCTATCTTAATCAAATGATATAAAATGGTCTAAATTTTAATAATGGTGCAAGCATATCAAATACAAGCTTCATATCTATTTTTTTGTCAGTGTAACAGGGAATATTACAGTGAGACATAACTAAGCTTTCTTAAACAAGAATTTTCCTCCCGGTTTTCATCATGTTTGACGATAATTTCTCATCTGTTTCCAGGAGAATCTAAACAGTATTTTATGGGAAGAAGCAGTCTCCACTGTGGACTTAAATCACATATTACGCTCTATACTCCTGTTGCTTATGGATTTTTCTCTGCGTGTGTCCGCGCGCGCGCTTGTGACATCACTGATGGGATTGGCTGGAGCTGACTGGGGGGATGAGTCTCTTCTTCAGGCTACAGAGGGAGACGGAGAATAGAGTCAATGACAGAGGGAAGAGTTAACAGTTAGCAGGCACGGACTTCAGCGCAGGGCCACCTTCACTCAAAGCGAACCACGCCCCGGGGCAGGGGAGACGAGTTCCCCAAGTGCCCAAACTCCTGCGATGGAAGGAAGAATGGACTGTGAAGAGTTCTTTTAGGCTTTCATGATTTAAGTTGTCAAAATGAAGTTCGGGAAGAGCATCTGCGTACTTAACGTCGGGGGAACCCGGTACGCCTTCACCCGTGAGGTGATCAGGGATTTCCCTCTTCGACGCGTCAGCCGCCTGATTGCCTGCGCAACCGAGAAAGAGGTCCTCGAACTCTGCGATGACTACGATCGGGACCGGAATGAGTTTTTCTTCGACCGCCACGCTCAGGCTTTCGTGTTTATTATGTTGTACGTGCGCTCCGGCAAACTCCGATTTGTTCCCGGAGTGTGTGAGCTGTCCTTCTACACAGAGATGCTCTACTGGGGACTGGAGAGCGCGCACTTGGACTCCTGCTGCCAGAAACGCCTGGACGATAGGATGTCCGACATCGGACTGGACACACTCTCTGAGGGGGACATCGAGGATGAGCCCCAGAGCACAGGGGAGTCAGTGCAAGAGGCTGAGCTCACATGTCGCACTAGGTGGCTCGAGAAAATGCGCAAGGCTTTTGAGGAGCCCAACTCTTCCCTTGTAGCGCAGCTTTTGGCTTCAGTGTCCGTGATCTTTGTTATCGTTTCTATGATCATGCTGTGCGCTAGCACCCTGCCGGATTGGGATACAGCCAAGAGAACTACTGTGGAGGAACACAGGTAGGCGATTGTCAAGGGTCAGTTAACTTGAAGGAATAGAAGCCCCCTCATGAAAATGCTGCCAAATGTTTCGGCGCAATGTGTGCGGATATCCTACAACTGAGACAGTCTTGTGTAAAAGTGAGCTGAACAGATGAAATCGTGTCAAATATTTGATTTTGTCATTACAAGTAGCATAAATAAATAAATATACCTCTTAACATTTGATCATGCATGAGTTCAAGGCAACGGCCAAAGTCATTGCGCACTAATATTAACCACGAGGTGTATGCATTGAGATGTTTTCTACCTCAGCTTTTTGAGTGTTTTCTAGGATGTTTGGTATAATAACATAAAAATAAGAATGACAGCGAAGCAAGATATTTAAAACATCCATGTATTACGTTGCCTGCAGGGGATTTGTTCTTGTGCTTTAGTGAATTGATGCCCCTGAACTCAATATGCCCGCTGACAAGTTTCAGGCAGCACATTACACCTTAGGCTCCTCACATGACAGCCGGACAGGCCCCCGAGGAAGCAAATCAATAGCCAATCCATAGTTTTCCCCTCTTATTTCTCCCACCCTCTTCACAGTTAGTCTGAATATGTTTACTGTCCTGCTTAGTTTACACTGCATTGCGCACATGAAGGGCAAACATCAGGTAATCATAGATTCATAATATTTGAGTGGGCAATGAGATAAAAGTAGAATGTGTACTGAGGGAATTATATAATAGTGCAAGCAAACAAAGAAATTAGGCCACTTACAGGAATCATCATAAGTCAGAGTTTTGTTTCTTTAACTTAAGCATGTAGGCGCAAAAACGTGTATCTCCATGTCTGCGTAATTTTGGCCTGTACTTTCCTGGAAGCCTGAGCTGCCCATTCTCTATATAAGGTTAGGTTATGCTCCCTCAGGCTGGACATAGTTTTGAGTTTTGGATCAGCTACAGTGGTTAAGTAGCCAACTACAAGTGGCTTGTATACTCTGAGGTCAAAAGGATTCCAGTTTAGTTTCATGTCATTAGATGATGCAGTTCTCTCAGTTGCTACATAATTTGGGTTGGTGCAACTATTCTGATAGTTGCTTTGCAGGTATTTTAGTCATTTCTGGGCTTCACTGCATTTATATCTAATGCAAGAATCATCATTCTCTAATTCATTTTGACTGGCCTTGCTCTGCTTGTCAATGGGGTAATTATAATAATAATAATAATAATGGATTGGATTTATATAGCGCTTTTCATGGCACCCAAAGCGCTTTTACAATACCCTTTCTTACTCTTGGTGGAGCAGCTTGCCGTGTAAGTTTTACCGCTTTGACACAGTCTTTCTTTGAAGGGTTTAAACCCTCCCTCTGTGCAGTTTGCCGGAAATTTACTAGCCCATGTATCTGTCCTGCTGTCTTTGTTTACTTGTGCCAGGCCTGAACTGTGACAGCTTTGTTTCCTTATTTCCCATCATTTAACTCCCCTTGCTTTGCTTCCTCCTTCCTCACATTTACTGACTGCGAGGCAGTATTTCATATTTCATGCCATCCATATCTCACTGTACCTCCTCTGTCATTTCCTGTTTACAGTGTGTGCAACTAATTTTTCTTCTATCTTCTCTGTAGGATAGTGGAGGCAGTGTGTATTGGCTGGTTCACGGCAGAGTGCATAGTGCGCTTTCTGGTGGCTAAAGACAAGTGGGACTTCCTCCGCAGGCCACTCAACATCATCGACGTGATTGCCATTACCCCCTACTATGTCACTATGGCGATGGCCCGGGCAGGGATGCCGGGTGCTGGGCTCGGGGTTGCTGGAGTCATACTGCGAGTCCTGAGGATGATGAGAGTGTTCTGGCTCATGAAGCTGGCCAGACACTTCCTGGGACTGCAGACTCTAGGGTTGACTCTCAGGCGCTGCTACCGAGAGATGGTCATGTTGATGGTGTTTGTCTGCGTTGCCATGGCTATATACAGTGCCCTGGCCCAGCTACTGGAACACGGCTTGGATCTGGAGACCCAGAACAGTGATTATGCCAGCATCCCTGCTGCTGCCTGGTGGGTTATTATTTCAATGACAACAGTGGGTTACGGGGATGTGTACCCGGTAACAATCGGAGGACGGGTGCTTGGGGGAATGTGTGTAGTGAGCGGCATTGTGCTCCTGGCGCTGCCCATCACATTCATCTACCACAGTTTTGTTCAGTGCTACCATGAACTCAAACTGCGCTCTGCCAGATATGCACGCAACCTGTCGGCAGAAATGCTGCGATGAACATGTCCTATCCTGCCTACCATCCTGCCGACAAAAAAAAGAAACTCTAATGACCAGAAGACCATCAAATGTTCGATGTGCCCTTTTTTCCTTCCAGATTTTATTTTGTCCAGTCTAGATCCAGGTACAATAAATTTCCTAGAAAAACCCTTTAAACATTCATATATCAAACAGAAAAAAGAAGACTAAGAAAACATAACATTTAACAATTGTGAAATTCTGCAATATCTTCATGTGTTTCAGTTTATTTTGTTTTTGAAGTTATTTTTATTTCCCCTATGCATCAGGAAAACAAATTGTCATTCTAAAAACAACTATCTGTGAACATTTAGTCAGTGCAAAATATATAAATGTCAGTGAATGACATTGGTAAATGGCATCTTGTTTACCAGTAGAACAACATCAGTCAACAAGGCTGATACAGACAGCAAGGCACATATGTTGGAGTATACCTACCAAAAAAAAAAAAAGGACAGAAAATAACATAAACCAGACATACAAAGATGGACTATACAAATATATTAACTTAATAGTGAAACAATAAATTAATATGTTTGCTTATGTTTTCAATAATTTATTCTACTCTGAGTTGACAAAACAAGATATTTTCAAGTCAGTGAAAAAATAACACAGAGCTCATATTTAAAGGTACTAAGCTTATTTTAGTCAAACACAAAATGAAACATAAATGCTGTTGTTTTAATTCCTTAACACTATTAGAATAGCTTTGCATGAATTATTGTTCAATAGGGCCTTGTGCAACCCCTCAGTTCACCCACTGTCTGAAATAAGCTGTTATAGCTTTCTCCCTTTAAAGGCACCCTCCCTTTAATCCAACTTTCTTCTGATTCGCTGTCCCTTGCAGACAGAAGCTCTGAAAGGCTGATGGCTGGGGCTTTTGCACTCATAGACAAAGCTGTGTGCTTGAGATGATCGTGTTAAGTATATCTGCTGTTTTTGGTATCTCACAGATCTAAGTGTGAGCATCAGAGCAGACTAAAGGCTACTTGTACATATACACATACATATCACTATTTTTTAAACTTTGCCTTGTTTAATATGAGATTTCACCAGTGCAACATTATATATGACAGAACATAAGTAAAAGAATAAAATCTATTTTAAAACAGGTTTAGATCAAAGCTTCTAATACATGATGTAGAAGTTTAAAAAAGTGTGACTATAATCAAAATAATGCATTAAAAACACTACAAATAAAAATTATATCATGTATTTACTAAGTCACATTATGTTAAAAAAAAGAAAAAGAAAGCGCAGCCAATTGTAAATCATAGTATGTACCATTGAGATGAAGAAGATCAGGGTAAAAGCACTTCAATAGGCTGTAAAAAGAAAAAAAAAGTCTCTCATGTGGAACAATGCAGAGCACCAGCACCAAAGCTTACCTTCACGAAATGATCGATGTGTGGTTGGAAGGTAAGTTCAGAGTCAACCCACACACATAAATATTTCATTTTCTCCCCCTATTTTCTGAAGAGTTCCAGCATCATTATGGGTTAAATGCAGCAAATTAGATTTAAGTTGATGTTCTGTCTCAGGCCAAAGAGCATAAAGCAGGTTTTTATTGAGCAGTAATTTGTTATCTGACAGCCAAGTTTGTAGGTTATTAAAGTCTGATCGCAGAGCCTTTTGTATGTGTAGAATAGAAGCTTTTGTTTTCATTGTCTTGAACCAACATGTTGTGCGACTCTCTTCTTAACTGCACCATACATAACAATAGGAATACACAGATATTTATTTATTAAACGCAGACAGGACAGATGCAGTCAATCCAGATCTGACAGCGGCTGCTGTTTACTCATATTCCCCTGATTATAACACTGGCAGAGACGGCTGCGTCAAGTGCAACGTGTGTGTATGTTTGTGTTTGTTTGTCTGGCCATCAGCCTTTCACTTTGTCTAAGCTTTGCACACAGATGGTACAAGTTACACAAGATTGATGTGTGACCTAGATGCATCCTGTTAAACCTGTGAAATAAAGAGAAGGAGTGAACAGGGGACTGCAAAGTGGGGATGGAGGAGTTAAACAGAGGGCTTAGTTTGGGGGTCTGTGGGGGGGAGTTAAGCCGATGATAATGAAATATGGAGACAGGTCACCGAGGACTGCAAGGTGGCAGACAATAACACTGAGATAGATATGACAGGGCAGATGGAGTGTGAAAGTGAGCATAAAAGATTCTGGGCAAAAATGTTGGAATGTGGTTCAAACCCGAGCACGAAGAATGAATAGATGCAGCGTGCATCGCTTCTCTGTTTGCCAGTGAATGTAAGGCATTTTGTATTTTTGTGTCTCCAAGGCAACATCATCCTCCAGCATGTCAATCATAATTGTGGTTGATTTGTGTGCACGCAAATAGGCTACATCCACGCACACCTCCTGGCTGGCACGCAGCTTTTTTGTCCTACGATTATCTGGAATATCACAGCATCAGAGCGATTATTTAAAATTACCAAAAACAAACGTACAGGGGGAAAAAAATCAAGTGTAGAGGGAAAAAAATAAAAAGAACAATGGAGGCTGTCAATGTCATGGTTCTGACATTCATGATTCAGACATGTTTGCACGGTTTGCCAAGATGATACGATTTGTTGAAGAGACACATGATCCAAACAAACAAGTCAACACCTCTCCCACACAACAGTCTTTCTCTGCATCTCCTCTCCTCTTCCTCCTGTTGCCATCAACAATCCTCTTTTTACACACACGCATCAAAATCCTGCTCTTCTTCTTCTTGCAAAGGAAATTTAAACAATGTTCACTGTGTCTTTGTACTGATAGTAGTCTACATATGTTAAATCCTCATAATCTGTGCAGCCCTGTATGTATTTAATGTGTACTGTAGACACCTCCGTATCCTCGTAGCTGCTATTGATGTGCTTTTTAAGTAGTTGCACAATTGAATTAAACACAATCAATATTTTATTACCTACCTTCCAATGCATTATTCATGTAGCATAGCTTTTTACCAGTGAAGTTTGGCCAGGCCTGATTGAAACCATCAATCAAAACATTTTCATCGGTACACTCTGGAGTTGTAATTAATGTGATCAATGTACGAGCTTTTATAATAAAATTACTCTTTGCAAAATGCCTCTGACTGTCTAATAGCGTATTAGAAATCAGATTGAGCCAGAAAAATAGTCTGATCTCAGTGTCATGTTCTGAAAATTATCAGTCTCAATCATCAGCTCTCACAATATTCAAACTCATGATATTCTTAATGAAATTAGCAGAACTAAAAATTGACCTCAGGACGTGATCAGTGAAGGTGCGATTTTGAAATATTCATGCAATGATCGCAATACCATTTAAACCCTTCTCCCATTACTTTGTGGAGGCAGTGGGAATGTAACATTTAACCCGAGGAACATCTGAGCCTGTTGGCAAGGTCATTTAGTGCACTCATTGGATTCACACTGGAGCGATCATTGCACTGCAGTCTGGTTCACAAAGTACTGCCATGAGGGTAAATTGGCACTAAACCAAAAAAAGCCATGCTGACGCACTGTTCTCAGCTCTCAAACCTTTTCAACATGTTGCACATCTGTCAATGAGCTCTGATAGCTGTGTTTACTCACTCAACTCTTTTAGTGTCATAAGCACCTGAGGTTTAAAAAAACACCAAAAAAACAAGTATCCATTTTTTGGTGGTTCTTCCGATAAATTGACCAAACTGTTGTTTTTTTTTCTAAAAATTCAGGGTGCTATAACAGCAGTCACATGTTCATACAGTACTTTATTTATGTCACACCTGCAGCCAATTTAGAACCGACAATTAACCTAACATGCATGTGGGAGGAAGCCAGAGGACTTGGAAGAACAGGGAGAACATGCAAACTCAAAATCAATGCCCCAGTAGACCAGAGAATCTTGAAACCCTGAAATTCCTTGCCCTGAGGTGAAAGTGCCAACTAATGCACCATCACGCTGCCTGTTTTTACTGATAGAGCTGGTGTTTATTAATTGAATTGTGGCCAAAATTTTGTTTCTCCTCATTTTGTTTTTATAACCCCTTATTCTTGCCGTTAACTACTGAGATCGCTGAAGCAAGCCGCTCTGTGGTGCTGTATTAAAGCACAGCTGTTCATTTTGCTAAATTCTAATTGGCACACTCTGAGAAGCTCACAGGAGTGCTGCCGATGTTTAGTAGGCACACCTGTTCAACTGCTTGTTAACACAAATATCTAATCAGCCAATCACATGGCACTAACCCAGTGCATTTAGGCATGTAGATATAATAATAATAATAATAATAATGGATTGGATTTATATAGCGCTTTTCAAGGCACCCAAAGCGCTTTACAATACCACTATTCATTCACTCTCACATTCACACACTGGTGGAGGCAAACTACAGATATGGTCAAGATGACCTGCTGAGGTTTAAACCGAGCATCAGAATTTAGAGGAAAGGTGTTTTAAGAGAGTTTGAATGTGACACGGTTGTTGATGCCAGATAGGCTGGTCTGAGTGTTGCAGAAGACTGTTGATCTACTGGGATTTACAGCCATCTCTAGGGTTTACAGAGAATTGTCTAAAACAAAAAGGGGGGGGAATATCCAGTGAGCAGTGGTTCTCTGGGTGTAAATTTCTTGTTGATGCCAGAGGTCAGAAGAGAATGGTTAGACTTCTTTGAGTTGACTGGAAGGCAACAGCAGTTCAGATAACTGCTTATTATTACCTGATAAATCTGTAGGAACTGTGCGATGCTATCATGTCAATACGGACCAAAATGTCTAAAGAATGTTTCCAACACTGTATTGAATCTATGCCACAAAAAATTAAGATAGTTGTGAAGGCAAAAGGTGGACTTACAATTATAAGTCACAACTGGTGCTAACAGGGTTAAAGGTCAACAGAGAATAAGACCCACATACAGACACCTGAGGCAGAGCTAATATAGCAGAAGTAAAGGTTGAAGCAGGCTAGGGTCCAAAACCAGAAAGGGCAATCCAACCAGACAAACTAAAATGGGAATTCACAGGCAGGCATCCAATGTCCAATAAACAGACAAAAGGTCAAAATGCAAGCAGGCAGAACCTGGGAACCAAGCTGCACTTGGCAGCGGTTGGCTGCTGACACTGAGAAAAAAAAGAAACTTTGAAGTGTAAAAAGACAAATTCTGCTTTCAGCCAAAGTAAGACGGCAAACTCAGGAATCTTCTTCAGGGACGATTTTAATTGCAATCTCAGCAGAAACTAGCACAAATCATGAAAGGCTCGTGTTTCTTTTATTACTAATGTCGACTTGCAAACAAAAACCATAATGTTATGTGACCTTCATGCATGCAGGTGCTCTATACACCTCTGGAAACCATTAAAGAGGGCCCGTGTGTCACTTTGTTATAATGGGCCACTTTGTTATAATGGGCCTTTCTGTGTTCTAAGCTACAAAAACAGCTCCTGGAAGAACGAATTAAAAAACATGACACAGAAGACAAAGCACACACATATGAAGCCGGTGGGGTGAACATATTATGTAACTGCAAGGCTTTTAGGGAGTTACATACACATGAAGCTAATGTTACAACTAGTACCACTTTTCTACAATAGTTTTGTCCTGAACAATTGCACAACCACTGATAAGAACTGCAATTCTCTTAAAAGAATGATCAACAATTAAAAAATATTCAAGACATTTTTTTAACAATTACGTAAGAAGGCTTGTTATAAATGCATCCTTATGGTGTACTTCTTTATAGCAGTCCATTTGAATAATGTGTGCGCAGAAAATGTTCTATTTTAGAGTTATTTCCAACAACACTTTATGCCTTTAGACCTTGATGACACCAGAGGAAAGATTCTCAAATCGCCAAAGTTACTGAACTTCATTATGATGGCAGTGTGAGTGCTTAATAAATCTGAAATTATCATTTTTGAGTTATTTCACTCAAAACCACAAAAAATTTGACCTGCTGGTGGGTATATATAACCAAATCCGTGACGCTAGCAGTGTTTATGTATTGCCATTCCCATTTAACACTTTTCACTGTATTATTGTGACATTTGTCTCTATTAAATAAGATCTCCCACAAAACAAATGAACTTCAAAAAAGTTCAGTGTTTGAGTTCATACTTGACTCAGTTTAGCTTTTCACCAAACTCTTTAAATGTACGTTTATTTATGTATGTGTCTGTGTAAAGCTGTTTCGGCTGATTTTTATTCTGTCATATTATTTTAGTTTATTTTGAAAAGCATGGCAGAAGTTTAAAGAGTTTATTATCAGAAAAGGTACTTAATAATTTTATTATTCTATCTGAAGTTTGAATCAGTAAGTCGAAATAGAAATTGAGATTGGCTTCCACCCCCCTTTCGTGTACTATTTTCATTTCTTTTTTTCCCGTTGTTTGAACTCCTGGTGACATTTTGTTGTCCACACTTTGCATTTAACTGTACGCGTACGCTTCCGGTCGCCCTCCGTTTTGGTTCGACTTTTAAACAGGCAGTGTTGGGTCAGCTAACTGTTGCGTCACTTTCCCTCGAAGGTCCCAACAGGAAGGTCCTTACCGGTGGATTTCTTTAGTACATAACACCTCGTCCCGGTCCTCCTTCAGAAGAAAAATGTACTACAAGTTCAGTGGTTTCACCCAGAAACTAACGGGCTCTGCTCCTGCAACCGCCTACAACCCTCAGGTGAGTGCCGGAAGCGGGATGGCTGTAAGAGAGCGTGTGGATAACCGCCGGGGTTGACCTTGATGTAGCACTCGACTGTAGTAACGAGGGTTTAAAGCTCAGCTGGAGAGCTTTAGAGTCGGTGAAGCCAAACATATGCCCGCTTTAAAGCCTAAACACCAGTTTCCTGTTTGATCACACGATAGTTAGACGCGTAGTCTTGATCTGGATTTCATTTTAAAGGTCTTGGAAGCTCTTTAGACAAATATCAAAAAGGTTGTGGCCTTTCTTTTCCATTTCTTTGCACAATGTAATTCGCTTCCCCCCCATCATCATCACGTCCTTATCACGGAACCTTTATTTAACCTTTAGCCTGAACGGTCAATTCCAATCTGTGGATCTGGCCTTGGTGTGACTCTACAGGCAATTTCGAAATTGAATGGCCTCGGTGGCAGGTGTGCTTGATGTGACCTTTATTATGGCTCCCTCGTGGGTCCGTGAGTGGTGCTCTGATAGGGGGTTAAATTACCTCGAAGCTCCTTTGTGTCTCTGTTTAAAAGTCATGTCTTCGTTTGCTAGGAGAAAATTGAGCTTTAATTTAAATATGTACTTACTGAAAAGCTTGTTTACCTCCAGTCCACCGGTGTGTTATTATTCCTCTCACCGTCACAGGTGCTTGTAAAACTTGGTGTAGTTTTTCATGTTCAGAAAGGAGCTTAAAATCTTAATTTACCTCCTTCACTATATCCATGAATCCTTTGTGGTCTTCCCCTCTGATAGCTTGACAGCTCCACCTTCAACATCCTTGGTCCAATACATTGTCTCTACACATCTCCAAACCACTTCAGCCTTGCCTCTCCAACTTTCTTCAGACCTGAGCATTTCTAATCCCGTCTATGATGGTCACAACCAGTGAATATCTTAGTATTTCCAGCACTGCCCCCTGTCTTTTTGTCAGTGCCACAGTCTCCAACCCCTACATCACAGAAGGTCTCACTACAATCTCGTAGACCTTCCCTTTTCACTCTTGCTGCCTGTCTTTCTGTCCCGATACTCCTCTCCACCCACACTTCCCTGCCTGCAGCTTCTTCTTTAGCTCTCTTATGCACTGTCTGTTTCTTTGAATGGTTGACCCCATGTGTTTAAACTCATCTGCCACCACCTCCTCTGCTTACATGTTTACTGTTACTGGGGATTTATGCTTTAGTGGGAAGTTTACGCCCTAACCTACGTCATACCCCGACCTGCACGTCTGCTACTTTTTTCTCTTCGGGTTTTTAATTTATCAAGACAATAACAATCATTATCTCACTATAGGGAGTAATAATTATAAGAGGCTGGGATCTGATATAAAACACTGGTACAGGATCACTTGGTAATTAACACATAATTAACCGGCACAAGCTTGAAGGCTGGCAGTGACACTGACCACTCGTGTGGGCTATGTTTTACAAAGCAGAAGTCTAAATTGGGGTTACACTTACCTCCCTCTTATCACGCACACACGTCCTCCCTATAAATTCAGCTTTTGCATCCCAGTGACCATTCAAATGAATTTTAATTTAGATGATGCTTAAAAATAACCCAGCAATATAGGAAATAGTTAGTTTCAAAACAAATACCACACAGAGTTTGCTAAATTACATCAAGAAAGTACATTCACGCAAAGCTCCATTTGGCCATCCCAGCATGCCACCTATTATGTGCCAGCAAGGGCACCGAACCCTGCAGAGCGCAGGCAGCATACGAGGCGTCAGATACAACACTCGCTTTCCATGAGCTGATAATCAACAGCAGCAGGTGGTAGAGATTTTCTGATGAACTTTAATTTCATCTTTTTACAGCTTAATTGTATTTGCAGACACCAAATATTACAGTGGGTTTTCCATTTTCATACAGCCAAATGTGATATTAAAAAAATATGTTTGCCAGTGTTGTTTTTACACCCAGTATTCACACGCAGGCACAGTTGTGCTGGTGATGGGTGTTTCTATTATGTCCCACCGATTTGTGAGGCTAAATAATAAAAACACATCTGTTAAATAATGCACATCGTATGCTACGTCCAAAAATGACATTACAGCTGAATCAACACCTTTCAAGCACAGAGTATTACAGCCTTCAGTCTGGAGTGTGCTCATAAAAGTGCTTTCACTTTTTATTGCATCAGTATTAATAAGCCTGTACACTTCTTGAGTTTACTTTAAATTACTTCTGTAATAAATTACTTCTGCTTTGTTCATATGGATCAAATGCACACTTGCAGTTAACAGTGAAGGAGTGTCTGGGGTGCACCTGAAACGCAATTTATGGTTCAGTGTGGGTGGCACGTTCGCAGTCTGTCTGCCTGCAGCAGATTCTGTTGTCAGATGGAGACGATGTAAAAAGTGTGTGGCACAACTTGTGTGTGTGTGTGTGTGTGTGTGTGTGTGTGTGTGTGTGTGTGTGAGAGAGCCACTGTTGTTATCAGTCAACCAGCCACAGAGAGGAGCAAAGTTAAAACATAAAAAAGAGCTGAAGTGAAACGCTGTTAAAAACAATCAAGTGTCCACAGCAGCCACTGTCTTTGCTCTTTATTATGTATAAGTTAAGTCATAGAACTTTTCTTTTTAGTAGTTCTCCTAGTGGCAAATAAGCAGGTCTGTGGTGCGTTGAAACGCCCCTCCCCTGTGTGTACACACACTGATACAAATCAAATCAAAAGCCACATACAGCAGTATACACTGGCTTATTCTTCAAATCTGGACCAAAAGTAAATTGCCTTCACTTCTAGCAAAAGCTTAACTTCCTCTTCCACTGTTAAAATCAAATCAAAATGTTTTTTATTTAGCTAATTTGAGCCAAATTGATTTATGTTTTCAATTAGAAATGAAAGAGGTGGTTAAAACAATAACAATCCACTTAAAGATCAAACAGTTCTTCGCAGAAAAACAAAAATCCATCTCATATTCTCTAGATCTGTTTGTCTTGGCTAACCTGGGAACACTTCAATAACTCCGGGATGTGCTTCGAATTAGTTCAGCAGTGATGATTAAAATTTTAAAAGGCGACGAGTCAGTTCCGCTTTCAGTCTCGTCCATTTTGTTTCTCTCAAACGACTGCAAACCGTAGTGAGCATAGGGTAAGATTATCGTTTTATCAGATAGAAAGCCTTCCTAATCCCTTATCAAACCTTTGTCAGTGTGTTGTTCGACCCGATGAAGCGAATCCACACATTTAATTGAAGGTGTTCATTCTGTTTGGCTCATTAATGGTGTTTCTAGCACCATCGTCATTTTTTTTTTTCTTCTTTATCCAGATACCTGTAGTGTCAGAAGATTGGTGAATACAAAATAGTTGGAGATTACTTAAAGATTTCTAAGGAGCTTATTGGTTGTTTCTTACTAAATCCAGGCATTTTATATACTTTATTTAATTGTACACTGGAGAAGTCACTTGTTACAGCAGCACAAGACACAGGAAGCAAAAGTGAACTCGAGATCTATTAGGGGGAAAAAAAGATGCCAAAAATGTCCTTTTTCTAGTTAAATCTTAGCCTTTACTAATGAGAAAACTCTAAACTAGAACAATTCAAACAGAAAAAGGTTTAGACTACTTAATGTTGTAATAAACAAGCCCGAAAATGTCATATAACATTTAAAGTCTTTCAGCATAGCAGTGTAAAGATTGATCGACAGCATAAAAACCTGAATTGTGGAGTACAGATCCCTCTGTTAGAGATGTGTTGACAGCAGTATAAAAGTTTCCCTTCACACGAATCATAAATAAACTAAATCATGTTTAAACACAGCAACAAGTGTTCAAGAACATTTGGCCCCACTGCGTTTCCCTGCTTTTTATGTTTACGGAGTCTTAATTTCCCAGCCTCTTATGTTGGTTAGCAAATGTTAACATTTAAAATTTGAAATTCATGTGGCTTGCACAAATGCTTAGTGATATGTACTATTACTAAAACAAAACTGATGACCGCTGTACTAAGGCATTGTGATATAACCGGTATATGAAGTATATGTATTTCTGGTAGAATCCATAAACATGACTTCCTGCTGTGAACACATTTAGTAATGACCTCTGTTTAAAAGTTAAAGTAAAAATAATCATCTTTCACTGCCTCTGCATTTTTATATGTCAGATTTAATTTACCCACTCCTACACCATCTGCCTCCACACACTCTTAACAAGCTAATGGGTGTCCCACTAACTTTGAACAACCAAGAGAAGCTTCTTCCAAATGAGAGGATACTGAGGTGTATTTTTTAAAATGTATATGTGCACAGCAATGTTCCGGTGGTTTATTTATTTACAGTGTGTACTGTCGGGAAAAATAGGACAGCTTGAGGTTTGAGTCTAAGAATTTTGAGATTAGTTTTGAAATGTGAGTGCGTGAAACACTCGACCTTTACACTGGTCTAAACACGCTGTTTATAGCTGGGTATCTTCTTTTTCCTGCTCTAGGTCGATGCGATGTCATTGACAGTTGATAACATAATATGGTCATCTGAGGTAAACGGCTCTGATTGTTTTCAGAGGGCAGCTGATTTAAAGATAATGAGAAAAGAGTCAAACAGATTATTTTAGTTCAGGGCAGATAAACATGTGGGCTGGGGGTCAGAGCTGGACCACCAAAGTCCAAAGTGTCCCCTTTGACCCCCAGAATAGCTGGAAATTGATGACATGCACAGTATTTCTAGGTTTTGTTTTCTTTCCACTGTGATCTGTAAATTATAGCAAACATGAAAGGATCATTGAGTGACATCTCAGGTTATTCATATTCTTTTTTGCATATTGATTGCGCTTTAAATAAGAAAGATAATTACACTTTGTTTATAAAAAATGAGGTAAAAGGTGTGTTTCATCTGAGCTTCCAGGTTCAGCGTTTTTAAAATCTTGGCTAATCAGAAGTTTTTATGCATCTCGGGGTTTAGATCGAGGATGGTTTTGAAGCTACTTTCTTTTATGAGACAGTTTATAATCTCTAGGTTCAAAATATCCATAAATGATAAGGCTGTTGTTATTTGAAGATATAACAATGAACTGTTTTATACAGAAATAAGCTTAAATGCCTTTTGTTTATAAAGCTGAACTGCTGCTGGAAATGATCTGTATTAATCTAAAGGGGCACTTAAAGCGTCTCACATGAGGAGATACAATTTGCAGAATGAAATCGATCATGCACTCATTTAATCTGCTGTATTTATGTAGGAGCACTCTGCTCAGTCAAGTGTCTACAAAAGACTGTGGACTATTTTTACTTAATATACAGAAGATCGATATGAAGAGGTGTCCTGGTTTATTGTTGTTAATATTAAGACATCCCAGTGTGTCATTAGTCTTGTAACTAGCCAGTCCCCTAATATTTGAACAGTTCAGAAAACCTTCTGATTTATACTAAGTTAGTTTCTTCTACATTAAGCTGTGTTCAAATGCCATTTAACATTCATGCTAGCTGGGCCAAACCTGTAAAAAAAAAAAACAACACAATAAATAAGCTTTTGCAGGATGCAAAGACGCTAATGTCTTGAGACTGTAGGTTCAGAGATTTGATCAAAGAGTGCTGGACTGCATCAAACTGGAGGAAACAAGATTGTTCTCTCACATAAAAAATAAAATTGCCTCTGGTGCCTGATGATGCTGAGGTTGGCTGATTGCCTCTCATCTCTTTCTCTCCCTGGTGATTTCCTTTTAATTTATTTATTTGTCTATTTTTATTTTTATTTTACATTCTGTTCTTGTTTTGTTTTTTGTTTTTTTGTTGAAGTCTGTCAAGGTCTCGTACCCTCAGGATTGGATTGGGTGGCGGGGAAGTAGAGATGGTTATGCAAGGGGTAAATGTTAAAAATGAGGTTTCTGTTTAAAATCTTAGTTGATAGATAGATAGGCAGGAGAGAGGATGTTACATTCACTCTGACACTTTCATTAGATTTTTATTTCGTGCATTATTGTGACCAGCATGTTGTTTCTCTTTATCTTTTCAGGGACTGAGATCCGGTTTGCCAGCTGAGTCTCCAACCATGATCTTTGCTACACCCACAAAGGTGGTGTCAGAAGCAGGGGCCACAGCGGAGTACATGGGAGCAAACAAGGTTCCCGACCTCCAGAAATTTTTCCAGGTAACACAGAGCTCAGACTGAATAAGGCGCCAGTTTGACCAAGAAGCAGCGAGGGTTCACGACCTGCTAGCTTCATCGGTCGAAGCAGTGAAGGCTGATTAGTAGAAGTTAATAAGTGATATTTATTTCACAGTTCTTAATGGCCCTTTGCCACTTCCAACCCCACCACCATCAGTAGCAACCACACAAGTTGCATTAATAGGAATAAGAGAGGCGAACTCTGAACAGAGCAATCAAGTCAAATAAGTGGAAATCACAGTATTGGCTGCTGAACATGTTTTCTCTTTTAGATTAATTAACGAAATTGTTTAAGAGCAACACTAGTACAAAAGAGAAGAATATAAAAATAAATCACCTTTCAAAGGAAGCTGATTAAATATTGATTGGAACTAAAACAACCATTTTAATTACAGCTTTTGTATAAACTTTAAATTAAAGTTTATACAAAAATACATTCAGTTAACTTGATATTTTAAGCTAGTATCAGACTACACAGTGTGTATATATAATATATATTAGTTTGTATGTCATATTAGAGTCTCAAAAGAACACGTTTCACAACAATCAAACATGAAAAATGTAATTGGGATGTAAACTCTCATTGTCTTCAGGAAAAGGATGTAAATGGCTAATGGCAAAGGAAGCAACGGATCACAGTGGCGGCCTTGTTACTTAGTTTATAAGCTCCACCTAACTACACCATCAGCATCAGACCTTCTTTATATTTGTACATGGCTAAAATAGCTGTGCTCATTTTGATCAAATTCAGAGGCAATAAATCCAAGTCTAACAGGCTTGTCTTTCAGATGCAGCTCCATTTTTCATCAGTGGCACGCATGATAAAATCAAATGTCAGGCTGCGATGGTGGCTGTAGCTCAGGAGGAAGAGCAGGTCGATTGATATTTGATATACATCTCCTCTGTCCAAAGTGTCCTCAAATCCCAGATTGCAACTGTGTTGCAGTAATGCATAGAATAAAGTGCTGTATGGATGATTGGTTTAAAGGGGCTTATAGTGTAAAGCACTTTGAGTGCTCAACAAGCATAGAAAGTGCTATTTAAATACCAGTCCATTTGCAGTTCACCATCCATTTCTGTTCCCAACCCAAATCACCCAAACCCGATGCACTGCATTGTCCGGGCTGAACCGTGATTCTGGTCATGTGTTTGCAGTTACATGCAATCTGTTTGCGATACTGCAGTGATGAACTGCAATCAATTTCCAATCTTCTGCTGTTTGCATGCACAGACATTCACATTAAGTATTTATATTCGGAGTCCAGACCGAATCTTATAGACTTGAAACAGAAATTCCTTCACAAATGGTGTCAAGAGTCAAGTCCTCTATCGCTAATAGATGCATTAGACAAGCTGCGTTCATCAGAGCAGGCTGATTCTGACTCGTTGGCAGTCTTTATAAATTAGCAGTGTTTTTTGCAAACCTTTGCCAATCTGTCTGTGAGTAATTGCAGTCAGACTGCAACTATTTGGAGACAGGCTGCCTGTAACCAGGTGACCTGTACCTTGCAGTGGAGAGTTTCTCTGAACTACCTGAGTCATAGGGAGGTTATGTACTACTTTTACTCTGATGTAATTGAGTCATGTGACTGTAAAGATGATGACGACGCTCTGTATTTGCTGCGATTAACATCATAAATTAATTTTGATTTTCTTTTTTTCTTGCCCCTCCCTGTTTCCTCTTATTTCAGACGTCAGACGGTATCCCCGTTCATTTGAAGCGCGGTTATCCCGACAGGCTACTGTACCGCACCACTATGGCTCTCACTATAGGAGGTGTTGCCTACTGTCTGGTGGCGCTCTACATCGCAGCCCAGCCCAACAGAAAGTGACCAACACAACTGCCATCTTCCTTTCACTGCTCCCGTTAACTACCATTCACAGCATTCATTTATCGGCCCTCGCTATACCAACTCTTGGGACTCTTCTTAGATGATCTTCATCAAGCCACTGAAAACTATTTTAATGTCTTTCTTCTTTGAAAGAAAAAAAAAAGATGTCTGATTTAATAAAATTTCAGGAAGAAAGAAGTTAAAAGATGCCATACTTGAAGTCTTTTTTTTTTCCATTAATCCTGTATCAGCTGGTGTCTCACTGGAACGTAAAGCCATCTATAGGCTAACAGGTCCGTCTTCTCTTTCAGAGAAAAAGCAAAGCTCTTTCTCACAGCTTTCAAATGGCTTGCCGTAGTGCGGCGATGTATGTGCGAGAGAGAGTGAGCACGATGGAGACACCCTGTGTGGAGCATAGCTGCTGCTCACTTGGATTAAGTTCTGTCTCATACAGAATTTGTATGTGTGGGCCCTGGTGTGATGTCAGATGCTCCTCGCCAGCTCATCTGACAATCATCTCAGTGTCTGCCTTTTCTCTCTTGTCTTGATGTGTAGCGTATGTCTGGTTTTCTTTTACAGATACTTTTATTCAAGTTTTCAGAATCAAAGAGAGGAAAAGGTCTGATTTTTGACAGTAATGTGACATGCCATCTTATGCCCCACCTCTGTTTTATCGCAGTTTCTTTCTTTACTCTGGTTATCATATGTTGATCTGACAAAAAAAAAAAACTATTTGCTGCTTGGGTACTGAAGTTATTTCCTTAGTATATCTCACATTATCAGCCTAAACAATGACCTAAGAATCTTAAAAAGAAAGGCCCCCTAACTCAAGGAATGAAACATTGTTTTGTTATAACTTGGCAAATACCCAATTTTAAATTGTCCTTAGATACTTTATTAGCAGCCTGTTGCAAAAACACATTTATTCCCATGTCTTTAGTTGAATCCAGCATAAAATGGTGTGCTTGCATCGATGAGTTAAAAGGGCTGTGAGCTGAAAAGAAATATCCGATTATATCTCAGCCTCGTGTGCAATGTGTCATTTAAAAAAAACAGAAGAAGCTGAACAAGTAGAGGTCAAGACCCTTAAAAATAGAAGAGAAAAAAAATCCTGCAAAGATGTGACACAGGACCTGAGAAATGTACCTGATCCATCTACTGTTCACTGAATCCTTGTCTGAAATGGTGTTAAGGATGAGAAATGGGGAGAAAAGGCTGAGACGTGCCAAATTACACAAGAACTGAACTGAAACTCAGTGGTAGCAGCTCTGATGGAGTGATAAATCCATTTGACATTTTTGGTTCAAATTATCAGTATGAATAGAGGAGGCCAGGAAAGGGTTAAAACGGCAACTATTTCCCATTTTACTAGCAAAAACTTGAATAAAACAAAACAATGGGTGGCTCAGGACTTTTGCACAGTACTGTATTTTAAAAATATTGGTGATTTAAAAAAAAAAAAAAAGAAGAAGAAAAAAAAGCAGAACTAGCATGATCATCTCTGGATGCCAGCATAGAAGCCCCACCCATCTGTTATTCAAACCTTGTGTTTACAAAGGACGGCCAATCAGAAGAAAGCTGCCTTAAACAGAGAGAGAGGGTTTGTTTCAGACAGGATGAACTGAAGGGCTGCATCAAGTATAAGAAAAATGAGGATTATTTTGTATTGTAACTCACGAAAAGCTATTCTACCAGAGCATCATATTTGTTTCCTTTTAAACAATCAAACTGTGTCTACTACAGTGCTTGTAAATGTATTGGATTTCTGTACAGGTGTGCACACACAAGCTGGTTAATTATCCCAAACACCAGAACGAGAGGAAATGAGTTGTCACTGACGGTGCTGGTAGTGCCAGATGGTTTGAGTTTCTCTGAAACTACCAATCTCCCAGGATTTGCTGGCATGGGTTTTACTTCTTTTTTTTTTTTTTTTGTTAAATGCTGTCCCTTGATGACCAATTGGAACTGACAGAAAGTAGACGCTAACTTTGGTGAGCAGAAAAGCATCTCAGAATGAAAAATGTGTTCAGCGGCAGAAGGCCGTGCTGGGCTCCCCTCCTGTCGGCCGCAAAGACAAATGTGAGGCTGCAGTGGGCACAGGCTCACCAAAAGTGGCCAGCTGAAGACTGGGGAAATGTAGTCTGGTCCGATGAAGCTCAACTTCTGCTGAGGAACACAGATGGTGAGGCCAGAATTTTGCACTGGCTGTATGAATCCACAGACCCAACCTGCCTCATGTCAAAAGTTTAAACTAGCTGTGGTGTGGGGATAGTTTTCTTGGCACGGATTAAGCCTCTTAATATGAATCGAACTGACTATTCCTCCTTACTGTCTGCACCCCTTTTATGGCTAAAATGTTTCTAATGGCTGCTTGAAGCGTGGTAACCAAAGCATTAGACATCTCAGAGAAATGATGTGGTAGAGTGAAGCAATATCTCCTCTTAATCCATGCCACCAAGAAGTGAAGCAGCTCGAATTGCAATGGAAGGCACGGTGTGTTCCTAATAAGGTGCTCAGTTACTCTGCATATAAGATTTTATATACAGATCCCATTTTGCTCTTGAGATGAATACAGTTTTTCCATTATATTTTTTTATAATTGAAGTTGCAGTTCAGTAGTTTTTAGGAGTGTTTGTCTGCAGCCATATCTATGTGATGGCTTTTCCCACTGGCAGGCAAAAGCAATTTAAAGTTTATCGAAACTTATTTCTCTAGCAGTCTTTGTCATTGTGAATAAAATCAAGCCAAAAATCTGGGAAAAAATCCTCCATCCTTTTGTATTCCAGCAGACTTTTGCTTCTTGTTTCCAAAAACCAATATCATTTGGCATTATTAGCCTGTCTGTTTTTATATATTTTATACCAAATGAAAATTTCCATCAGAATTATATTCCTTTCCAGTCTCAATGATGTAATCCCTGATCTTGAGACATCAGAGGAAGTCTTTCTCTTCCAAGAATGTAAGTGCAGTGAAAGTGTTTAAAAACCGCAAGCCATTATCATCCGCTATAGTGCAGTAAGCTGTTATGACTTGATGTGCCTTTTCCCTCTGATTGTGTAGCAAGAGTTGGGGTTCACATTATGCTTGTGAGGCTGAACTCCCACAGCTTGTAGCCTCCTCCAGATTTTTTTTCCTCTGCTTTTAAAGAAAACGTGGCTATTTCAGCCCAGAGCAGCAGGACAACCAGGTCCTCACCAGACATCAACGAGCTGAGTGATCAAGGCCACCTGACCTCAGTCTGTTCAGTTTTTGTGGTTTGTCACTGCCGAAGAGAAAAGCAGAATCAGATTGAAGTGAATATATCTGATATCCAGACCATCGCCGAAGATAACGGGATACCAAGTGTAAGCTAATGTCTGATTGCAACTAGTGATTAAAGTAGACTTAATTGGCTCATTTCCAGCTTCAAATTTTTAATTTTTGGACCCAGCAGCTTTGCATAATTTACAGCATTAAATGTGCTATAATGAAGGTCCTCAGTTCATGCTCTGCTCTTTTCCTTTTAACGCCACCTTCACTTTAAGCCAAATTCCTTCTGGCAGGCAGCTCCTCACAAACAGGTTTTAACAGTTCTCGCTGACCTCATCAAGAGCCAAGGACTTAAAAAAATATTCTGAAACAGCATTTATAACCATTGAAAGTCTGATGTTTTAGCTCCCATGCACTTGTACATGAGCTCTTTTTGTTTTTCTTTATACCTCTCCCATGTTTGATATGAGCACCCAGTATTGTAACAGTATATATATATATATATATATATATATATATATATATATATATACAGGGCTTGACAAATTTATTAGACCAGCACTCAATGTAGGGTTGTGTAGTGGTCTAATATTGTGTAAATACATCATCATCATGTACACAGGAGCATTAATTTAGTAGTAAATTTTTAAAAAAATTATGTTTCTTTGAGGTTTAAGTTACCAGAATGCACAAACTCTTTAATCAGAATGCAGAATGTCAGATATAGTTATTGTTGTTTTTCATGAGTTTTAAAATTCACTGTTTGGCAAAAAAGTAGAAATAAAATAGTGAAGCATGTTATTATTTTAGTGATTAAGATGCGAAATTACAGTTATTTACTTGCAATCCTGGACAGAAAAAATTGTTATAGTGGTTGAATGTTATGCTTGATTAATTTCTGGCTTTTTGTGGAAGTCAAGTGCGCTGGCTCAAATTTGTGTATAAAAATGTGAATTCAATTTAAAAATTCCTCCCTCCTGTTCAAAAAGGAACTCGCTAAAAAGGAAAGAATCCCTAAGACACAAAATGTTCTCACAGTGTGATCAAGTATGCCTTGTAGTCATCCACCGACACGGGTAATTACAAAATGTGCCGAAGAAGAGGCAAAAAATAAAAGCTGATCGTAACAGATGTGAGGAATCTCAAGATTTTAGGTACTAGAAACAGAAAGAAGGCCGCTGGGGATTGTCATGCAGAGATAACATGCTTCTAGATCTGTCTGAGAAGTTATCCAGAATGAAAACAAGGAGACGATCAAACGAGCAAGACTTAGAGGGAAAAAAGCTGCTAAAAAGCCCTTATTGAGGACTGCAGAAATCCTGGGAGTGCAAACACTGAAGTGGAAAAGTTCAAATGAGTCCAAGATTGAACTCTTCACTCAGCATTGTTGCGCTTATGTCAGCAGAACAGCTGGAGACCGATTTGATGCTACATCCATTACACCCACAATGCAACAAAGTGGAGATCCCATTATGGCATGGAGTTCCATTTGTGGAGATGGTGTGGGCAAGTGAAAATCAACAGTATGATGAACAGGAAGGTGTACCAGAACAATCAGGACTGACACTGACTGGTTATGTGCTCGTATAACAAGTAAGTAAAATGTATTTATAGAGCATTTTTCATAGATAAAAATCACCAAGTGCTTCACAATAAAACCAGAAATATAAATAAACTAAAATTATAAAACAATGAAAAAAATAATTAAAAGCTCATTTGTATAGAAATGTCTTCAGCTGCTTTTTAAAAGAGTCGGTGTAGTCTACACAACGTAAACACGACGGAAGAGAAATCCACAGCCTTGGTGCCAGTGCCTGAAAAGCCTGATCCCCACGTGTTTTGAACATAGTACATGGGACCAACAGTAACTTCTGACCTGAAGACCTAAGTGCTCGGGAAGAAGCCTGAGGTTTCAACAGGTCAGAGATATACTGGGGAGCTTTACCATGTAGAGCTCTAAAAGTTAAAACTAAAATGTTAAAATGAAACCAATGAAGAGAAGCCAAAACTGGAGTAATAAGTGACGTCTTGTTAGTGCCAGTTAAAAGTCTTGCCCCAGCATCCTGTACAGTAGGAAGGCGATCCAAAGCTGATTTGTTGAAACGAGTAAAAAGACCATTACAATAATCCAAACCAGGAGAAATAAAAGCATGAATAATCATCTCAAGTTCTGCCTTTGACACCAGTAGTCTGAGTTTAGAAATGTTTCTTAGATGATAAAACCAGTTGGCAATGATGCCGAACATCCTTCAGAGCTGTGCAGAGACTCTGACCAAGAAAGAGGATTCTGGAGTACTAATGGAGTGGCCAAGTCAAAGTCCAGACTTGAATCCTATTGAACAAATTTGGCATTTAGTGGGTTTAAAGATAGATCGCACAAAAGTTTCATCCAAAGCTATTTCAAGAATTTTAACAAACAACATTTAACATTGAAAAGCAAGAATTTAAAGTCTCACAAATAACAATAAGAATATAACTTTATTCTCCTGGGTGAGATGTTCAGGGCATGCCCCACCGGCACCAAGGGCACGCCCTATAGTTATAATTTTTAGTTTTAAAGTAGTTTTTGGCAGATTTCTAAAATATTTCTGTTAACAGGTGGTCAGATAAATTTGTTAAGCACCCTGCATGTTAGAAAATAAGGAAAAGGATGATTTATCCCCCATTTAATTATACTACGCAATCTTCTGGATGGCTGGCTTCAGACTGGGTGATGTTTAACAGGAAGGCTCTCCAAAAACAGCGCTGCCTATTTTTTTTGGCTTGCCACCATTTAAAGCAATTAGAGACCTGAAGTGGGTGTATGAGTAAGACTCTCAATAAAAACAAATGAGAAAAAAAGTTTTTCACTGGTTATAAATGCCAAATTTAAACAGCGAAATTAGATGAGGTCATTAGGATACATCCTTGGGGTACCAAAAAGTATCTCAAACTAAATTTCATGGAAATGCATCGAATAGCTGTTGAGATCAAATCTAAACCAAAACAGTGGACTAACCATTAAGTCAGCAGAGAGCCTAACATGGCTAACAAATCTAATAAAAAATAAATCTCCTGCTCAGGCATCCTCTTTCCGGCCACTTTCTTTTAGTCACTATCATCCCCTCGTTCCTCTAAAAGCATATTCATCATGTGGAGCTCTTTTTAAGAGAGTCATCTCACGTCTTGTTTTGATTTGTACCTGCTTTTTATCAAGGAATCCTTCAGCATCCCCTCTTGCATCATGATAGCCCACTTGAACTCTCCTCAGTAACAACAGACCCTTTGTTGTCGCCCTTGGAGCAGATAGAAGAGACACAAGAGCTCTGCAATAACATATGTGCGACACACCGCTCTAACTGTTAATGAAGAGCACACCGGAGTGTGAATAGAAGAAATTGGGGGAAAACGAGAAACAAAACGCAGGAAGAAAGTGGGACGTGAGGAGCAAGAGACTGAGCGTAAGAAGAAGGGTGTTAAATGACGCGTGGGTGTGACTCATCGGGAGAAAATTGAAATCTGAATCCCTCTTTGAAGGAGCTGCTTACATGTGGAACTTGACTATCATGTCATGCTATCTTTTTATTTTATCAGGAGTTAAGTAGGCATAAAATTCTCTGTGATTATTAAGCCTTTTTTTTTCTTCTGACGGGGTATATTTCAAAACATCAATCCGCCAGCCTACTTTAAATCAAGCCATCAATCACAGCAGAGCATCCCTGCGGCTGATCCAGTCTAGAACTGATCCATTATTACCTCTCAAGAGCTACATAGCCAGGATGGATAAAATCAATTTTCTTTTAAATAAAGGTAAATAATTTCTACTGCATGAGAAAGAAAACACTAGCCTTTTTATTATTTAATTGCATTACTTGTCTTACTACCGTGTTTGTAAATTCCCGGCACATCAGGCAGTAACACTCAGCTGGTACACTTTGCCAGTACTGGGTTTGTACCCCCTTTGCCTTCAGATCCACCTTAACTCTTTGTGGCACTGATTCAACAAGGTGCTGAAAACATTCCTTGGAGGTTTTAAACAGCCACTAACATGGCAGTTACAACCATACCACATTCAAACGCTTAAATCACGTCTTGTCTAGATGCCTAAATGCAGTGAGTTTCTGCCATGCGTCTAGTTTATTAAATATTTATAATAATGAGAAGTTAATACACATTCATAAATTTGGTATAATTTATGAATCCAATATTCACTCGGCTGTGAATACTGGTGTTTGAGTGGTATCCACCATCTCCTGAGAAAAATCTCCCTTTCATTAATAAGATGTTTGACTTTCTTGCTGAAGCAGGTGAAAAAGAGACAAATTGAGGGGCACTTTAAGAGCAATCTCCTCTTTAAAGGCCAGTGGCTTACTTCACAATTTTAAACACGGTGATCCAGATCAGCACCCAAATTTAATGTATTCTTCCTTAGCCTGTGCAAGAGTCATCTCAGCTCCTAGCTTGACAGAGAGTTATGAGACACAGCCTTACATTTAATGTGCAGGCTGTCAAACCAAGATGATCTAAAAAAAAAAAATGTTCAAAGGCTGCACAGAACGGCATGCACAGATGTGTTTTAATTCGGTGTGCTGTCAGCAGCATGAGGAATCTTAAAAATACTACCCTTAAAAATACTCATTCTGGCAGGCTGGATTTGGGGTAACACCAGAGAGAGAGAGCAGAGGACCCGGCTGGTTTCAGTCTGCTACTCTCTTTCAACAAAGCAGAAACATAACAGTTCTGCAAATACATGCATACCACAGCCGCCCTGGAGAAAAAGGCTGAGGAGAGAGGACGGGCAGAGAGGACAAATTACCTCTCCTCACAATGCCCCGCTACAATAGAGCTGCCTGAGAACAAATAATGAATAAATAAAGTTCTCTGAGATTGAATGTGGGGAACAATTTGTGAAGCAGCAGCTTTTGTGTGTGTGTGCGTGAATGAAGGGCCTTGTGCTTGTCTCACAGATTGAAAAGGCCACAGGTGACTGAGCACACGAACAAAGCAACTTCAACCAGATTTCAGTCCTCAGAGTAAATAGACTACACCTGCAAAAAAACCCTCAAAGGACTCAAAAACATATCTAATCTTAGCTTTTTTTAAAGACTTAGCGTTTTAATACAATGCACAAGGTCAGCGTGATACCCGTTTGATCATACCTTATGCTCTTCCAAAGCCCTCCTCTCCAACTCCCCTGCTCTCCACATGTAATGACGCATCAGAAGTGAAGTGTAAAATTGAAAAAAAAAAAAACAGAAAAGAAAAGAAAAGCATGGAGCACAAAGGGTAATAGAGTTAACAGCATGAGGTCAGATTGAGTTTCATCAAAGAGAGGAAGGGAAAGATTGATGCTGTAAGCATATGTAGACTTTCAAAGACTTTCCTCTGCTCCATCTTTCATCTGTTTCCTTCACGCTGTTTTTTTCCCTGGCAACAAGGAAGGAGTTCAAGCACAGGGCGATTGGGCAGCTTTGCTTCTGATTTTTTTACTGAAACTTTCCAGCACAAAATGCTCAAACAGCAAAGATAACCGACAATTTCTTCCTCTTTTTTTATTTTAAATCTTGGCCATAATTACTTGTGTATACCAATCGTTCGGACGATCTGCAAGGAACATCACTCATTTAACTTTCAATTTCACATTCCGGTCTGGAAAATGTACATTTCATTCCGGTGACTGGGTGCAAGGGAGGACTAAGAGATGTGGTGCGGCGTGACAGGAGGGAAATTAATGTCCTCGAAATGAAAGTGAATCAATATGGTTGCCCAAGGATGTGAAAAAGGTGGAATGGGAGCTGGGGAGGCGGAGAGGGTGTTGAAATAGAGTTGGAGCGAGATTAATGGTCGTTTAAAAAGGAACAGTATTCATCAGCAGTTGGCTTCAGGTGCAGAATAGCGTCTGTGTGTGTGTGTGAGAGAGAGAGAATGGAAGCCAACTCTGCAGCAGGTTTACATTTTCTCTTTAATTTTCTAACTTCCTCTCATGACTCTCTCAACAAATGGCCATCCAACCATAATACTGATTACTTTGCATTTCACTGCAAATGAGCCTCAGTCTGTTGCTTTCATTAAAACTCCCCTCACCTTCACATAAACACACGCACACAGGTGGCGAACCAACAGCACCACCTGCAGGTTTTTCAGAAACACACATACTGACGTCAAGGAGCTTTAATCGCCCAATTTCACAAGTAAATACACATTGTTAACGAAGAAAATATTTTATTACGTTTAAAAATGTTCCGTTTCAGCCATCACATGTACAAAATAATACCTCTGAGCTTTTACAAAACTGCCTCACAACCCTACAGGCTGCAAAGGGGGTGAATGCTCCCAAATAAATAATAAAAAGTGAGAGAAATTCAGCAGAATCAGGAGTCACGCCATCGTGGATACATTCGCACAAGCACAGGCATAATACACGTGTGTCTGACTATCACTTGCACTTGTATGTGAGCTGTTTGCGGTGATAATGGATCCACGCTGGAGCTGCAACCAGCCCGGTCAGGTAGCCGAACAAAGAGCCCAAACTGCAGGAAACAGGCCAGACCTACAAAAAAAGAAGTAGTAGAGAAGTGAGCATGATTGTTGACTAAAAGCTTGACACTGGTCCGATACATCAAAGAGAAGCTGAACTATTAGTCTGTCAATTTGAGTTACACCCCAATTACCTCTGCATTTTCCCTCAGTCATTTTACACAGAATTCCCTGTGCAATTATAACTTTAATGTGTTCCATTTTCCATTAAACAAAACAAAACAATCTAATTCATTATTCATTGGCTGATTACTCTGTCCAGTGCTTAGAAAAATCATCGTGGAGAATTTGGAAGTTAAGAACTTAAATCAGCTACAAAAAAATGTGTAATTTACACCAGTTTTTTTTTTCCACTCTGACAGCTACCACACCAGCTTCATGCAGGTTATTGCCCAGTATCATCCTGTGGCACACTTGTGTTATATCACCATAGCAACCTATCACTTCATTCATGCTTTTGAAAGACAATCTTCACTTCTGTCGCTACAGAGCATCAGCCTGATGTTGCTGCTATTAATACATGTGTATTCCAATTTTTTCCTGTTGTTTTCTCTTCCTTGTTTCCCTTCTACAACACTTTTGCTACTCACCAACTAACAAAGCAGAAAAGTACCCATTTAAGGTCATTTTAAAGGTACTTTTAATGGAATAATGAAATCACAAGGACATCCACCTCCTCCATTCATCAGAATGAAACCAGTAATTTACTTTAATTTAAGTCCATGCAGTTAAGAGGCCTTTGTGAATCCAATAGTAATTTGAGAAAACCTCAAAAAAAAAAAATCTAAGAGAGGCTTCGCGGGTAATATGGTTTAAATGGTCGTGTTAGTTCCCTGGTCGTAAGAGCAAAAACTGCACTGTGGATAGAGAACATTTCCACATACAGTAGATTAGAGGTTTAATCAGACTCTCTCTTCCAAAGCAAGAAATATTCATGTTATTTGCAAAAAAAAAAATTTAAATTGACATTTGATTCTCCGTGCTGTAGTGGTTAACAAATTAAACCAGGGATGGAAAAGATCCCTGGTTTCAGACCAGAAGACACAAACCCAACCTCAGGGTCACAAGCTCAGATAAATGTGAAGGTTGTGACAGGAAGGGCATCTGGCACAAATTCTGTGCCAAATTAAACACGTAGATCCATCTGCTGCGTCGACACTTGGGGAAAGAAAAAGTACTGAATGTACCTTCATTGCCAACTAATTTGCTTACGAAGTGCCACAGCCAGACTACTGACTGAGCCACTTCTTGTGTTATTTTGATCTAAATGATATGAATGTGTGTAGAGGAAATATCAGGAACCCTTTTATTAAACTGTAGCATGTAATTTAATGAAAAACAAGCCTAAACATAAAAAAAGTCACATGCTACAGGTCATATTTAATTGATATGGGTGCTGACTGAGGCTCCGAAGCAATGATGTCTGATTATGGCAAAATGCCTTGACTCCTTTCTCTTAGTGCCTCTTCTTTGTTTCCTATGCTGATATCTCTGGTTGGAGAGACAAGAACATACAAACTGACAAAGGAGCAGTGAGATATAAAATACTCTTCGGAGTAAAGGTAACAATTAAAGTCTCTCTTTTGGTATCTTTTATAAAAGTTATAAAAGCACACAAACGTGCATTTGCTATAAAATCGAAGCAGTGTTCAAGAACTACACGTCCATCAGAAGGCAATGTCAGCACAACTTTTAATTGTTGAAGAATTTTTGAACCAGGTTTAAACGTGGACTATAAGCCGACCGATTACTCAAAGTCAAAATGTTTGCTGGGTTAGGTCACAGACTGTATAAGACCTAATGTGAGGATACAAATCCATGAGTATACGCTTTGTCCATGCATAGAATTACCTGCCAGGGCCTATCCCAGTCCAGAGGTATGGGGAATGCTCCAACCCAGGCTCCAACAAGTGTGCAGGCCACAGTGATCTGCAGGCAGGTGTCCCACACAGACATAGCTCTGGAGCAAGAACAGTTACTATCTTCGACACAGAGACATGTGAAAAGCCAGGAGGAAAGAAAGAGAAGGAAAATGATTTCAGCCTTACCCATGGCGACTGAAGACTCGTATCCAGGCCTGGACGTTGGGGCCGAGGACACAAAGACACCTCAGCGTGGTTAACGAAGTCAGCAACACAGCAAGGGAGAATGTTTCTAAGGCAGATCTGTAAGAAATGATAGGTTCAAGGTATCAATGACAACTACAATAAGAGAGTTATTGACAGTTTTGTAGAAAAAGAATTTTTAAAATGCACATAAAAAGCAAGCAGAGACAAAGTAAAACACTTGACTTTGTATAAGTGACAGAATCCTTTCAGGGTTTGAAGATTTCTGTAGTTGCCAGCTGTTTTCATTCATTTATGTGTGATCCTTCCATGGATCCTCAGTTTATTGTGTATTACTGTCGTGATCTCTACTCTCTGCGTCTCTCTTTATCAACCTCTGTTTCACAAAACAATAACTCACTCGATCAGTGGAGCTCCGTATAAAACGACAACAGTGTGGAAGAACAGGCACGACAGGAAGAAGTACAGGCAGGAGCGAAGCAACCTCGACAGCTGCAGAAAAAAAAAAAAAAAAACAGCAAGAAAACAGTCAAACTTTTAAGATCCAGATATAAAAAGATCACTTCCTGGGGAAAAAAAAATATATTGGTTTGATGAACATGCAAGAGTCAAGTATTCACATTAATTTATATACAAATAAGTCAAGATGTTTTTCTTTTTTTGGAAAGGCAACTTCAATTTTACTTGCCATACCCTGTCCTGATTACTGCCAGACCTGTTGAATTAAAACATCACTTGAACAGAGCCTGTTGACAAAGTGAAGTAGTCTAAGAGGAACACATTACACCACAATCCACAAACCACACACAAAGACTGGGCAATAATGGCATCCATGGAAGAGATCCGAGGACAAAACCACTGCTGGTCTCACATTTGCCAAACAGCATCTTATTCATCCCCTAAGAATTTTGGGGAAATATTCTGTGGGCTAGCAAGACAAAATTTGAATGGGGCAATTAGTGTTTCACACAGTGCCAGGTCGGTTTGGAAAGCTTTTCCCCCTTAACAAATGAAACCCTCATTTAAAAACTGCATTTATTGTACTTTTAAAAAAAAATAATAAAACAGCCCATGTGGCACTGCGCGCATTAATCCATCGTTATTAAAGCGTTATCAGCACCTTGTATCCCAGCGTGTGCTTCTTGGCGGGCGGTGTGATCCCGAGCAGCCAGAACACGGCCACGCTGACCGCGGTGACCGCAGCGGACACCGAGTAGAGCCACAGCAGGTGTGTGCCGTACACCGAGAAGCCCGGTAGGAGCACAGCAGGTAGCACCGTCGCCATGAACACCGAAGCGGCGATGATAGCGTGAGTGGACGCCATGGCTCTGATTTCATGGTCCCACATTGTGAAGGCTGTACCGAACTACAGCAGGACACCGACAAATTGAACACAAAACACTTTAAACCTCAACGTAGCGCTGGAATTGTAGCACAGGTAACATCCATAGATGAATCGCTTGACCTTGTTTCCGTAAACATGGAACCAAGCTCACTTCCGCTTTCACTTCAAAATAAAAGTGCAATACTTCTTCCTTGTAGATGAGGCAAGACAAAGTTCAATAAATGTAAATTATAGTTTTAACAACTTTAAATATATTACAGACAGTCATGCATTTAGTATACATTTATTGCTGCCACAGTGAAACTAGAAAGCTTTCATCCAATACCATGGCACTACATATAACAGTAAATCAACACAGGACTAATTAAAGTGCAAGTGTGCAAAAATGGCAAAAAACAGTGCAACACCAGATAGAGCAGAACCATACAGAAACGAGATGGTGCAATAATGACATTGTGTTGTGCAAAAAGACTTTAGCATTGTGCAATAAGTACTTGAGGTAATGGAATGTATAAAGGTGTGTGTGTGCCAGTCTAGTCTCTGAGTTTTCAGGAGTCTGACAGCTTGGAGGAAGAAACTGTTTCGCAGTCTGGCAGTGAGGGCGTGAATGCTCCGGTGTCTCTTGCCAGAAAGTAGGTTGGTGAAGAGTGTGTGTGAGAGGTGTGTGGGGTCCTCCACAATGCTGGTAGGTTTGTGGATGCAGTAGGTTCAATAAGTGTCTGTGATGGAGGAAAGAGAGGCTCCAATGATCTTTTCTCACTTTGTGCTGTATGGTCTTGCGATCTAACACGGTGCTGTTTCCATACCAGACAGTGATGCAGCTGCTCAGGATGCTCTCGATACTCCCTCTGTAGTAGGTGGTGAGAATGGCTGGTGGGAGATGGGCTTTTCTCATCTTTCACATGTGAGACCTGGGCCAATGCAATCAGTCCAGTGTAATTCAATTCAAAGTGACAAAGTAGTCATTGAGACTTTTGTGTTTTTATATTTGTGTAGAACATTTTCTAATCCATTTTCAGATCTCTCAGCTGCTCCCTTTATGGGTCTGTGGATCATCTGCCTCCATCTCATCCTACCACTACCCTGCTCATCTGTCACACCAACCCTCTCCATATCCTCCTTTACTACATCCATAAATCACCGTTCATTTTATTATTATTGTGGATTTTGTTTTAAGCCCCTTTTACCTCAGATTTATTTTGGTTGAAAACAAATTGTATGTTTGCGGTATACTTGTTTGAACACAATCCTTTATTTAATCAGTTTCCCCATTTAATCAGAACATGTGAACACTGTCACATGTAGCTAGATGTGAACCATTATTTATCAGTGAGGGCCATTCTTTTTCTACTTTCACTGCTATAACGTTATTCTGACAGCAAATAGAAAAACGAGATTCTTCAGTGTTCTTTAAACTGTCTCTGCCTGACTGCTACAGTCGCCTACTGTTTGTAAGCTTTAAAAGTTTTTTTTTATTATTATTTATTGGATTTAATTATTTCACACGTATTTCACGTTATATTTCACACGTTATATTCACACGTGTGAAATAATGCAGCAGCAAACTTTTAATTTTTAAAGAAAACTTAGAGGTTTTTGTCCACTTTACAGATGAACAAGGGAAACCGCAACCAATTACAAAACGGGTTACTTGGACCCTCGCCGAAGGGCAGTACAACTAACCAATGGCATCTGAGATTTGAAATCTAGGCTTTGACCAATCAATCGCTTGCGAGCTGCAAGGAAACGGAAGTAACGACCGGAAGTTTACATTAACAGAGAAAGCTAAACGCAGCTAACGCTTCAGCTTCTA
This sequence comes from Simochromis diagramma, assembly GCF_900408965.1. Classification (NCBI taxonomy): domain Eukaryota; kingdom Metazoa; phylum Chordata; class Actinopteri; order Cichliformes; family Cichlidae; genus Simochromis; species Simochromis diagramma. Next base: position 5,525,549 of record NW_024386972.1, on the reverse strand, counting down.
TTTTAACAAACAAAAAAGGACAATGGTTTGTGAAAAGTGTAGGTATCTCGCCATTCTTCTATCACTTAATTTATTTTAGATCTTCAATTCTAATGTCTTTTTTCCCGTTAAGAGAAGCTCGATGATCCTTAGAAAGCTGGCTAACGCTATGTGATGCTAACTGTTGTTATTACTGTCCTCACTGTTGTTTTGGTTGAGGAAAACATACCTTCACCTTCTAGGCTTATTTCCTTTAAATCCACTGCGCTGTTTTTGTTACATATGCTGGGTTGCTTTTTATCTCCAGGTGAGAAGAAGCTCGGTAAGGTCATCACTCCTGACACCTGGAAGGATGGAGCCCGGAATACAACAGGTGAACAGAGTAAAATCTGGATTTGTTTCAGTTCAATGGCATAATGTCACCAGTGTGCAAGGGCTGCTGGAAGTTTTGGAAGATTAAATAGAAAGATCACAATTAAAAACCACAGAAAATATATAGATAATACAACGGGGAGGGGGGAATTAAGCTTTTAAACCAAAATCTGAAATAGCGTTCAGTTAGTGTGTGATTTCTCTTGGTTTTTTGTACATTCTTAGGAGCATTGACTTAAAATATTAAAAATAAATCATTATATACTAAGTGACTCAAGGAAAGTAGTTTAAATACGTTCATGAACATGAATTTGGGGCTTTTAATGATTTCTTTAACCTTGTTGCTTTTATAGGGTGGAATAATTGTACAGCACGAATCTTGAATGACTTAAAACAAACAAAAGAAAAACAACAATAAGGTTTGTGGCGTAATTCTGGCTGCTTATTTGATTCCATCCACTTTATGCAATCTACCAGTATCACTGGCAGCATGATGCTACCACCAGTCCTTTGCAGTATAAAAGTCACTTCACCGTGGAAATGAACAGTGGTGTTCGAAAAATTTCTAGTTCATGACCAATCTTGTGCCTTGGTGATTCCTCGTTTCCATCCTCATTCAAACCTTGGCAAAGTGCTAGCACATGTAAGTAGTTTGTATTTACATAGAGTTGTTTGAACTGACGATTTTGGAGTCCACAGTGGTTTAAAATTGCTCCAAGAAAAGTACCTAATTTGTGTAAATCTACAGTTCTGCTTCTTAGATCTTCACAGAGTTCCTTTGACTTTCCCATTGTTCTGAGTATTGATGACTCCAATGAGTGCTGTAAAACAAATTATTTTTGTGTTAGCAAAGCGAAATTACCAGTTGTAGTCAATCATGATCACTAAGGAGAAGTTAAGAGGTTTTGGCCTTGTCAGGTTAAAATACACCGTAGAACATTCAGCACCATTTATTGAAAAACTTCTGTGTGTATATTTTTGATCCTGTATGTATACTTTTGACCCGGTGTGGATTAGAGAAAATCCAAACCTGTGCACCCAATTGTTTTTTTGTTTTTGTTTTTTAAAGTCATTCAAGATGTGTTCTGTACAATTATACCCTTGGAAAAGGAACAGTTGAAAGAAATAATTTGAAGTCCAAACTTACTATTACTATTATTCAGAATGTACATACATTTACTTTGGGGATGATCTGATATCCTCTTTTCTTTTCTTTTAAACCAGTGATATTAACTCAAGATTATAAACCTACAATCATCTCTGACTTGCATATCTACAGGGCTTTTATCTGCAGTTTATGGAGGACATGGAGTGTAACATAACATACCAGCAGACCAAATCACAAACGTCCATACAAGATTGCCGAACAACCAAGGCATTTATTTACAATCAATTTACAATAATAAAGTAAACAGCAAAAACCCCACTTATTTTTATTGCTAAAAAAGAAAAGAAGCACTAAGTTACATGTCAAAGCCTACGCAAAGACAAAGCCTACACTCCCTGTCTGGCCACAAAAGCTTCTGCTAACATACAGACGAATTTAACCAAACACAACAGAACAGAGCAGGTCCCACAGGTTTGCCACAGTTCAACTCCCAAGATCACTATAAGTAATCCTGAATCAACATGCATGTCTTAGCTCGGTAACTAAATGGAAAGGGGCACTTACTGCTGGAGCTAATTACATGGAATTTTGCAAACAAGCATAATCCCGTTCAGCTCTGGCGTGAGGTGTGAGAGAACTGCAACAAAGACAGGCAAGAGCAGCTTTCTTTCATGAAGTGGCCAAACGACCGGAGGGCATAGCAGACACATAGAGAACTCCACTGATGTATCATGAGATTAGAAAGTAAATTTCTTTTAAATGGTTGAATATGTTTTAAACATTTATACACGTTATAATGTGACTTTGTGAACTTTAAAGGTTCTCATTTTGGTCCAATTTTTAGAATTTTACTTTTAAAGTTAACCTTTACTAAATTCTTACCACTAGATGACACTCTTTAACCATTAATTGTTTATGTAAGTGCTGCTGAAGTGAGAAAACAAGGAAATACCAGGTTTGCCCTGAGATTAGTGTGGTACAATGGTTAGCAGTGTCACCGTACTACAAGAAGGTTCTGGGTTCAAACTTCTTCTGGGAGCTGATGTGTCTTCCACAGTATGATAACATGCTTGTTAGGTTGACTATAAATCAGTTGTAGATGTGGAATTGAGAGTGAAAAACTGTCTCTCTCTGGTGGCTGTGTCTGCTGTACCGTGTCTGCTATGCTATGACAGTTGGATAAGTGGTTAGGAAAACACTGATAGATGGCCTGAGATCTGCCAGTTATGACGGGCTAATCACACAGAGCAAATGTGTTGTTATTCTAAGGTGAACTGAGCCTAAGCACTGAGGACTCGATGAAGGCTATAACTATAAGGCTATAACCTTTTTTTTTTTTTTTGTAAATATTTTTATTGAAAAAAGAAAACAACACAGTATTTGCAGTTACGGAAATACAATTAACCGATACTTATATATATCTGCGATAGGTTTGCTTAGCATAGGGGGTCTAGCCTTAGGACCCTTACGGCCCAGGCGGGAATCGAACTTGTGATCCTCTGCTCCAAAGGCGTGTAGTCTAACCACTATGCTGTCCAGCTGCGCGCTCGCTCGCTCGCTCTCTCTCTCTCTCTCTCCATATATATATATTTTACAGGAATATAACAGTATAATAAAGGGTTGCCACTTGTGGAAAAATTTGGCTGTGCAACCTCTCGACGTATATTTAATTTTTTCAAGTTTTAAAAAAAACATGACGTCTTTAAGCCACCGGGAAATAGTAGAATACTTAACAGACTTCCAACGTCTCGCTAATAGGGATGTGAAGGCTATAATATCCTTTTGTGTAGAATCAAGTGTAAGTGATTGCTCAGCTTATTACCGTTAGAGGGACACACAGCTGGCGAAATAATGTTTGAGAAGATTTCAGCTCTTTTTGAGGAAAATGGTCTGGATATGAAGCGTGTCTGTATACTTGTGACGGATGGGGCTCCATCCATGGCAGGAAAAGTGAGTGGTCAGCAAAATATTTATTTTAATTTGAAAGGAATTATCAAAATGGGTTTTTTTTTATTATTATTTCAAATGTGCAAAAAAAAAAAATAGTTTAGTTATAGCTCCCTTTTTTTTTTTAAATGGACCTTTTGGTGTGCATTTGTGAGAGGTCACCAGATTTACAGGGGAAAAAGTTTGTGTGGGTTTGAAATTGATCATGATCTGCTGCTTACTGGCTGCAAAAAAAGTATCTGGCCCAGATAAATTCCTCAGTTTGAAAATCTGGCCCAACTAACTTCTTAGTTGAATAGCCATGCATTATAAGAATACATAACTGATTTGACCTCACTTTCATGTTAAAGTTTCCAAAACCATCCAAGCCTCAAGCAGGCTGTTGTAACCCTGTTGTTGAATTCGTATTTGCCGAACCACGCGGGAATGAGGAAGACCGTACCCTCGCTATAGCCTGTTCACAAGACTCCTCATGTATTTGAATTCCAAGTCTCCTTCCCATGTACACTTAAGCTTAACATTAGAGTGGTTACTAAAAGACAGGATAGTATCATAGAGTTTCGAAATGGTTCCTCTGTGATGAGGAATAAATGATAAAGTAGTTTCCCACTGCTGTTCTGGAGGTAAAGAGGGGAAATTTGGGAAACTCTTGGCAACAAAATTTCAAATTTGAAAATGGCAAAACAAATGGGTAATAGGGAGATCGTAACGAGAAGACAAATTGGGAAAACTATCGATAACACCATCCACATATAAATGTTTGAACTGTTTTATACCCTTGTCACACCACACTGAGAATGTTGAGTCCAAGAGTGAAGGGGGAAACAAATAGTTGTCGCTTAGAGGACCCGAGGAAGACAGCATTACAAAATTAAAGTGCCGTCTAAAGTGAAACCAGATTTTGAGTGTGTTAAGAACCACCTGATTATCAGTGTCCCTGTTGCATGGGCTAGACATTTTTTTTTTTTTGGCCAGACACCATGCACTATAAGTAACATTAGGCAGTTAGCACATGGCAGACATTACCAATGACCTAGCTCATCTTTCCAGTGCAAAAGCACAGAAGCACAAAGAAAAATGTCAGTTCAGCATAATTTATCCCTTTACTATAATCCTGCAGTCCTGTAAAAACTAACACCCTTACTGTAGGAATTAAGAGGGTAGGTAGCATTCAGGGACTGATAATCAAATCCATTTAGTTTTGGTTTGATCATCAGCAAGTGTGAGCATCTCTATAAAAGCATAGGTTTTAGCAGTTTGCTTGTCTGGAGCATTCAGGTGTATTTTAACATGATGCCAAGGAAGAAAGATGTCAGCAATGATCTTAGAGAAGCATTTGTTGCTGTTCATCAGTCTGTTTATAGTTTGATCATTCTACAGTGATTAAAAATTATTATAAAGTGGAAAACTTTCAATCTTCCCAGGAATGAATGTGCCTGCAAATTCACACAAGACCAGAAGAAAGCCTCTTTTCTCTAACACAAACAAGTTGCATCTGAATAAACCAAAAGACTTTTGGAGCAAGGTTCTTTGCACAGAAGAGATCAGAATAGCCATAATGCGTAACACTGTGCATGGAGAAAATCAAACACAACATGTCAGCACAAACACGATGGGGAAGGAGTTATGATCTGGGGTTGTTTTGCAGCCACAGGACCTGGTCACCTTGCAGTCATTGAGTTGATCATAGACTTATCTGTGAGGCCCTCTGTCCAACAGCTAAAATCTGGCTGATGCAACAGGACAATGATCCCAAGAGCAGCAGCGAATCTACAGCTGAATGTCTGAAAAGTAAAACAATCAAGGTTTTGCAATGGCCCAGTCAAAGTCCAGACCTCTACCTAATGGAAATGCCACTATGCATAAACACATGCCTGAATCATGTTGTTCACTTAGGTTTTTATACACAATTTATCCATTTCTGCTTAGTTTTTGTTCAAGGAAACAATCACACGGTGTAAGATGTATTGTTGTTCATCTGATGTTGTTTTTGAAGTTTTTATTTATGTCCTGATCTGCAAAAGCTTAGAACTGATAGATGGGGCACTTTCTTTTCACAAGTGTAGGCTGAGTGGTGATACAGGACTACCGGCCTGCACAGAAGCTTTTTTTGTGGTTTTAATGTGATGTTACTTTAATGATGATGTTTGATTGGATCCTTTCTGCTTTTTCCAATCAGAGAGTGGTGGGCGCAAACTAAATGAGAATAAGATGTTGACTTCTAAGAAAGCCAGGTGAGCGCCATCAGCGTCTCTATTTTCACATAGAAGATCTACATACTTTCTCGCATGAAAATCACCATTTTAACTTGCTAATTCATTACAGCCATGGCGCTAACTTTACTGCATCTGTAGTTATGTGTCTATAATTCTTTCCCATGGCAGGTTCGACCCTTACAGCAAGTCCGGCTTTGCTATCTGCAGGATCTGCAAGAGCTCAGTTCATCAGGCTGGATCACACTACTGCCAGGGCTGTGCATACAAGAAAGGTACAAAGTCGCACTGCTTACCATGCAGGAATGCTACTGTGGGTCCAAAACTTGAATGCATTTATTGCTTTCAGCAGATTCTAACAAACTGCCTCTCTGCATGATACACAGATCAATACACAGATGTTCTTTGTAAACATTATACTTGTAGTCCTGCTTTTCTTCACAGCTTTAAGCTCTGAAAACCGTTAAGCAACTGCTTCTGACACATCTACTTATTTTTCTTTTTTTGTCTTTAAATTGAGGCAAAAATGCTCAGATTAGGATGTGGCAATAGCTGGGAATGTGAGAGGACTCTGACCTGCCGGTGGGCTTTCCCCCCCTCTTTAATCTATTTTATATCTACTAAAGGTCTTAGACTAGATCTTTGTTGTTGAGTCAGTCAGATCAATGAACAGTCCCTCTTCCGTAGTGCTGAAGTCAGCATTTGCCTGAGTGGTCTAAGATTTAATCTTTCAAGAAGATTAGTTTAACAGTTCAAAGGTAGCATGGCTGACAGTGCTAGCTGTTTACATTAGATAATACAAATGACATTACGTCTCAAAAGGTATAGATATGTTGATCTTCATGTTACTTACATGGTCCAGTGTGGCTACAGGTTATCAGGCCAGATAAAGAAGCAAGGGGCAAATATAATAACAAATACAAAGGATGAGTAGGGCAAAGTACGGTGCATGACAGCTTCATTCCCACGTGGTTCGGCAAATACGAATTCAACAACAGGGTTACAAAAGAACAGCCTGCTTGAGGCTTGGATGTTTTTGGAAACTTTAACATGAAAGTGAGGTCAAATCAGTTATGTATTCTTATAATGCATGGCTATTCAACTAAGAAGTTAGTTGGGCCAGATTTTCAAACCGAGGAATTTATCTGGGGCAGATACTTTTTAGCAGCCAGTAAGCAGCAGATCATGATCAATTTCAAACCCACACAACTGTATTGAAAAACATGTAATTTTTTATTCCTTTTTCCCCTGTAAATCTGGCGACCTCTCACAAATGCACACCAAAAGGTCCATTAAAAAAAAAAAAGGGAGCTATAACTAAACTATTTTTTTGCACATTTCAAATACTAATAATAATAATAATTCCCTTTCAAATTAAAATAAATATTTTGCTGACCACTCACTTTTCCTGCCATGGATGGAGCCCCGTCTGTCACAAGTATACAGACACGCTTCATTTCCAGACCATTTTCCTCAAAAAGAGCTCAAATCTTCTCAAACATTATTTCGCCAGCTGTGTGTCCCTCTAACGGTAATAGCCGAGCAATTTTGCATCCAAAAACCAGACATATATGCACAACTGTGCAATATCAGTTCTGTCTGTGAACCCATATCCTTACATCAGTTTTCTTCAGGTCATCTAACAGCATTTCAAAATTGTCTGACGCCAGAACTTAAACTCTACGAATATTTGAACTGTCTTGACAGGGGTACGCTTTTAATAGCAGATGTCACACTTTAATTTTTTCGTCACTTATCACCGCATCCACCACGGCCAGCATGCAGTATTTCACTGTTTCAGAATCTGTGAAAGGCCTTTTCTTCCAAGAACCAAACATGAAGGGAAGCTGCTGCAGCTCTCTCTTGGGCTGTACAGGACCCTCACCATGGTAGTACAACTCTGGTTGTAAGATTATTAAACTCGCAATTAAACTGTACTTTTGCAGCCCTCTCCTGAGATTGCTCTGGAAAGTTTGTGTAGAAAGTCTGGTGTTTGTCATTGTGGTGCCTTCGTACGTACCGCAACACACTCACTGCAAATGAAACAAATAGGTTTGGCATTTGGATTTGGCGGTAAAATGAATAAGTATTTGTCAGTCCAGGCAGGGTTAAACCGACAGTTTTCATTGTCAATTTTACACTTTTGGACTGAGAAAGACATGCTGTTGTCACATCATACGATGATAGTTTAATATGTTTACATCAGGTGTATTGTGGGTTAAATATTGCTAGGCTACTAGGAGTGTTGCATTCACAGTCTACACTACACTGTAGGAATTTTTAATTTTTTTTAAATTAATTAATTAATTAATTTTTTGCGTTTTCTCTGTGTTTCTGCCAGGACCACAGGCAGGGCCACTCGCAGGTTGCTCCTGGGCCGCCATTTGAATAGGCTTGTTATAATGCCTTGGAGAAGTTGTGCTTTTGACCTTCTGTTTTGGCTATCGGTCATTTCATCAGATGCCTCACATTTTCCTGGGGAAAAAAACTTTGAGGAAATATGCACTTCTTCATCAGAATTATGCAAAATTTTAGGTCTCTACTGTCATTTCTTATTTGCCTGCCCTTTGTGCTTTTTCTGTCATTGAACAGGGAAAATTGGAGAAAAACATGCTTTCGGCAGGACATTAAGAACTCGCTAGAGAAACAATAATGCTCCCAGATTTTCCACCAGATGCCTTTTGGAGTCTGGAACCCTGAGCTGGGGCATATTGCAGATAAAAGGACCTCTGGTCTTCCTCAGGAATTGATGTGATCAAAAAGCATAGTTACAGGAGAGTTAATATTTAACTTAAACTCATCAGTTTGATAGACGGAGCTGATGCTGCTGTTTTCTGTTCACAGTTCAGTTCTGCTGCCCCAAAGAGGCCAAAAACCTCTGATAAAATAATGATGCTTGCTTAAACCATTTTTGCATTGTTCTTTTCTCTCTCTGTTGTGTCCAGGAATCTGTGCAATGTGTGGAAAGAAGGTTTTGGACACCAAGAACTACAAACAGACGTCTGTGTAACTGCATGCTGATCAGGGAGAGGCTCCACACGTGAATAACGGACTGAAAGAGAGGTGGCTTTGTTTGCTGGAGCTGTTACAGTGGCCATACGCAGGCCATCTCTAAATACACCACCCGTTATCGCTTGTTTCTGCAGTCAACACTCTCAGACTTTTCCTGTATTTTAAATTCAGTTCTTTCCTTTTCAAGATGTTAATTTCTGTATGTAATATATGCCGTGTTGCTTTTGTTATGTGAAATAAAGCTTCCACTATGAGGACATCTGACCGGGTCGTTTTTGTCTCCTTGCCTTCAGACATAAAGTGTTTAAATTTAGCCCGTGACGCACATTTGTCTCATATGCCTGAAATAATCAGTTTATTCTGACATAATCATATTTGGAAACGGTCAGGTGTGACCCCTCTGCCCCCCCCCCCCATCCCCTCAACTGCTTTCAGAAAAAGAGGTTAGAGTTCACAAGCTCATCAGTTGATATTTAAAGGGCTCGCTCTCCCCCAGGCCTTTAGCAACATGTGCACATTTTTTTAACGTGTCCTTATTAATTTATACTGCCGGTCAACAAGATACAAACGGCCTTAGTTTCTGGGTAATCTACAGCAGGTAACTCTCAGATATGACTGATGTAAATGAGTCAGCTGTTCATAGCTATGTTTAGCAGAGCTTTAAAGTACAAAAAACATTATCAAGAGACAGTTATATCATTCTGGACAGGGGAAATGTTCTAACAAATCCATGTTATTCGTTTAACTAAACCCAGGCTAAATGTATATATTCATAAGATTAAGTTAAATAAGTCGCATACTCGTACCTGGGTGATTTGGTGTGCCACTTTGTGTCTCCATACTGAGACATAAAGTGGCTCTAGCTTTAAAAAGTCTGGATGCATTCGTATTTTAACCCAGAGGTGATTACCAGACAAAACAACCGCTAAAAAGGAGAATATGTGAATGAGCAAGACTGCTGCTCCTCCTGGCACAACGTTCCCATTTATCTGGGCTTGTGACGCCCTGAGGGTGGATTTGTATCCAATCCTACTCTCAAACCAGGGAGCTTCATGTGTAAGATGAATCCATTAACCACTACACAAAGGACCCACATACAGCACATGCTATTTACTACTGCAAAATGAAAAAACAGTGTCCTGTCCATTCACATATTTTTTAAATATATGAACAAACTGGAACTGCCAATTACACTTTAAAAAGAGAAGATTTCCCTCGTTTTATTGTGTTCGAGGCCTTGCTGGATGTGGCTCGTTATCATTTATCATATGTTGACATTCAAAGAGAAAACAAGAGAGAATATGGAAACATACCAACTGTTAGGGACTTTAGCAGCATGGCTGTAGTGGCAGAGCATCAGTCATTGGGTCACCGTCAGAGCAGAACCGAGGACATCTGGTTCACCTCACTTTACTGTCTCAGGGAGAGTAGCACAATCACAAAGTCACTTATGTGCACCGATTCGCTTACACTAGTACACACGGTGTCCACAAAACAGAGATTATGAACTAGGATCCGCAGTCAGAAACCTGTTAAACTCCTATTTAAAACTATACTTTAATATAATATATATCAGTCATACACCTATAAACAGGCCCAAGTTTAGAGTCTATACAATACAATCAAAGCCAAAAAGCCTGCTTTAAACTACATCAGGAACCGGCCTGGGGAATGACAATGATCACAGACAAGCCTATGAGCTATGAGTTTGAGGCAGACTGTAAGACCATGGGTAATGAACTCTCTTCCACAGGTGCTACTGTGTATTTAAGAAAGGGAAAAAGCTTCATAACACAGTAATAACTGAAGAGCGTTTATAAGTCCAAATCAGCTGAGTTGCTCACAAATATCTCTCATTCATATATTAATAAGAAAATAGGTTTATACTAGATGAGAATTTATTTAACTTTGGCAACTTATAGCACAACTAAAAATATTTTCAGTGTTTCTAGGCTACTTATTGCCATTACTTTACTTGGGAACATGCAAATAAATATGGTATATGCTGCAAATACTGCATTTAATATATACCAACCTTAAGGCCGCCTATGTTATCCTGGCAATATTCTTTCATGCTAATAAAAAACTGACTTTAACTACTAATGATGACATAGGCCATGATAATTAACACCCATCTATAATAATATTGATAAAAAATACAATAAATGTGCCGACTTTATATTCAGCTTTAGCTTTAGCTTAGCTTTAGCTTAGCAACAGGGTCAAATTCTGACAAGCCACCTATCTAAGGTTAAAACCCCGCCCCCCAAAAAAACCGATATAAGCCCTGATCAATCCTCTCTACATATTAATGAAGCAGCCAGTGTTCTACCTTGTGCATAATTACGCACCCCTTTCCTATTGGTGACGCAGGCACTATCGATCCTGAAGCTGCCTATTTAACATGGGCGAGCAGCTGGAAGCATGGGACACGACCTGGGCTCCTGAAGGCTGCAGTCACCGGTGAGTCTTGCTTACTTCTTCTTATAGACAGATTTCTGGGCACTAAAAACTTTACTTTTCTTTCTCTAGTGTTTAGACCTGTGTTGGTGCAGAAACAGGGTCAAGGCTATTGTTAAGACTAAATAAGCAGTGGTGTGTCCAGCGGGGTGGCCTGGGAGGGCAGACTGGCCACCCCAGGTTCCACCCCAAAGGCAAAACAATAAAATTCAATCAAATATCAAATGTACGATTATGTTTTAACGGTGAAGCTCAGATATCCGAGTGTAAGTGAATGCAGCATCGGCTTCTGCGCTATGTGCATCAGGTTAGCAAAGGTAGGAGAGCCAAGCACGAAAGACGGCACTGCAGGAAACAATTTTTCGGTGAAAGAAAATGAGGACAGAATAAATGTCCCGGTAAGTAATATTAAGTTTGTTGAGTTTAGTAAACTTCGGTGAAATTAGAATACCAAGGAAAAAAATAACACTTAAAGAATTATTGCAGCCATGGAATATATCAGACAGTAGGCTACTGAGGGCAGCTAACATAAGAGTTATGAGTTATAAGATATAATCTAAGTCGTAACATTGCTGTATGGAGCTGCAGATTTGGTTGCAGGTTAACATAGCTGGACTGGCCATCGGGCATACCGGGCATATGCCCGGTGACTTATTTTTTATTTTTTTTGTAATGGCATGAACAATGAGAGGTGGTGGATTGGCCAGATGCAGGTCGATGTGTAAAAAAGTTATGACCTGCAGTCTATCTGGGTCAGATATAAACCAAGTTTAGGTGGAGTTTATTTTCGTTGTGCTGACTTTTTACCGTCAGTTACAATAACTCGTACTGCGTTCTAGCCAGCTTGATGGAGTTTTTATACAGTACAGCTGTTCGGTTGCTATGATGTTACTGATAGTGAACTTTATTTTATTCATAAGGTTAGTTAGTAGAGTTGCCAACGGCTCCTTAAAAAAAATGGAATGGTCCCTCATTCAGAGAAAATATTACACGTTTGGTATTGAGCTGAGAAGAGACTCAGTTTGTCCCGTACTTTCGCTATAATGAAAAAAGACACAAAGCTGGATTTTATTCTGTCATTACGCTGCACAGCTGCCTCTTCTTCTCTCATTCTCTCCCCCTGCCTCTCCTGTTGCTCCTTCAATCATGAAACTGATCAATGATCAGCTGATCGGCTTTTCTCTCTTGTTTGTTTATCGCCCACTTTGCGCCAGAAAGAGGAAACCAGCAGATGTCGCGCTAAACAACAGCAGCACGTTTAAGCTTGATCAGCTGTTGTTAGAATTTATTTAATATTAATTTCTAATATCAGCTGATGTTTGCTGGAGCCACAGCTGTAAAGCTGCTGGTCATGATGTCGGTTTGGATATGTGGTGAGAGGGAAACATGAGGATGAAACCAGCAGATGTCCTTACTGAATCATCAGAGCTGAACAGGTGACGGAGAAACGGGTTTACCTTTTAGTTCACGTGAATGAGTTGAAGGGAAGTTATGAACTGTTTCTGAGAGACAAATAACACCAGGATCCTTTTCTAAGCAGCTGACAGCTGGTAACTGTGCAGGGGCGGGTCTAGCAAAGTTTTGCCAGGGGGGCAGGTAGGGCATTAACAGGGAGAGGGGGGGGCACAAGGAAATACACTTCTTTCTTATTCTCATTTAAAATATCTCGCTTTTATTAAATAATTATCTAAATCTTACAACCAAAGTTTTTATCTGACGTAAAATGTATAGAAATCATACATATACCAACAAGACTGTACATCACTGTCACAACAGCGTTTGTTTTCAGTCAAAGTCTTTATGGCTTTAATACCTGGTGGGCCGGTCTCTAGTCAAAATGCCCGATTTTGTGTCCCAGTCCAGCCCTGCAGGTTAATACTGGCAGTGTCACCATGCCAGCTGACTGTATTTCATCATCAGCCAGTGTTGTTCTTTATACATCAATATTACCAAAGTTTACCATAAGGCAGCATATAAAGTATTTACTTGCTTTCAGGTTTTATTCAAATGTTAGTCTTTTCAGTTGTTTCCCCACTTTTTTCCTGTTTCAAAATCAAACACCAGTTTGTGAGAAGATTATCTTCTTTTTTTAACAGGCACATAAAGTTTTACATTGGCACTGGCTAATTTGTCAATTGTTTGTTACAAATGTTCGTATTTTAATATTCAAAAATGTTTTTGCCCAAAACATATGTGCACAACATGTCAGTAAAAATACTATGCAAATATTGCTGTCCTTGACTGCTGAATAAACACTGACTGATTGTATCTCTTGTACTTTATCAACGCAGTATCTAAAAATTTTGCACCGTAGTGGTTAAAATCTCATTCTAATAAGAGTTAAAAGTGCATTCGGTTGTTAGGTTTATAGGGTTATTGAATTATGGTTAACGGTTGGTAGAATTTTCTTTTAAACATTATCTGCCAATTACATCTGCCACCCTTCTCCAAATCTGTGCCCCTACCTGGCCCCCCCAACAAAAATTTTCTAGACGCGCCACTGTAAATAAGTACTAGCTTCTATTTTGTCCCTGAGATTTATTTCCCCAGCATAAAGTAGTGTTGGTGTTAGCAGTGGTAGCTTAGAGATGGCAAACCTACAATAAAAAGTAACATGGATTAACAACTCTGTGCACTGGGATGGTGTAGATTGTGAGCACAGAATCTCCTCACCAGGTTTCGTTTTGTTTCTGTAGTTTTCCGAGTGAGAGCCTGTGCTAAAGCTAGCTGTGCACCACTTCTTAGTTACCTCTTTTAGTTCTACAGAAATTTTTTTGTTTGTCCCATCTGCTCCAAGTAGCCCCGTTAGAGGTGCGCTTTGCCCCCTGTGGTCCGAGTCTAAGAATATTTGAGTATACATCTGTTAGCTGGTGCAACTCCTTCTGATCCACAGGTTTCTTATATGACTTATAAAACTGTCTTCCAAAAGTTTTACCCATTTAGTAGGAGTTTCTCTATCTGTACTACACTGCTATTTTCTTTTAGGTCTTTTAGTTTTCCTTACACTCCACAAGCATGTTGCATAGCTTGTAGCTTTTTGGGTGAATATGACTGTATATAAAAATATCTGCAGGGAAAACTAGACCCTTGAAAATAATTAAAATAAACTGAAACAGTTTTGTGAACTTGGAAAAATAAAATATAGTAAAAAAAAAAATGTAGAGGAAGTTTTAGTATTTGTTAGTTTGGTAAAATTTTTACCACAATTCCCTGATGAAGTTTTTGAGGGATATGTTTATTGACAATTCTGGATATCTACAAAACTGTGAGACAACTGCTTTAAAAAAGGCGTGTTTTTATTTTTTTTTAAAAAGCAATATTTTAATAAATTCTATTTCTGACATGCACCCTCCAAACTAAAAGTTAACATTTTCAAACATGAAAACTAAATTGAAACAAAAAACTTGCTCTGCACTTAAAAAAAGCAAGACTAAATCAAAATAAAGTTATTAGTCCAATCAGTGTCAAACAATAGTCTAAGTTTTACATGAGTTCACAGGTTGTGTGAACAGAGCACAGAGAAGGTCTCAACAGAGAGCTTTAGAGGACTTGAGTACTTAGAGTGAGAGTGGAGGATGTGTGCTTGCCTGGCCTGACAGGCTGTTGTTAGGCGGTTGTTAACAAAATCTAATATCCAGTGACATATGTAGTTTGACCACCACCTTATTTGGAATGATAGCGTTGTTGCTGAGCTGTAGTCAACAAAGAGCAGAGAGATATAACTCATTTTGGCTTCATTTTTCCCATTTGTCTAGTGTGTTGGGTGTTTGCTTCTGAAGATTCTTGAAAGGTCTTGTGAATTGTGGGTCTTATTTCATATCATATCTTATTTGTTCCACAGTATGAACGCTCTACATACTTACAATCTTATATAATGTCAATCGAATAGTTCAAAACACACAACAGTAAGTTGCCCTTGAGGTTTTATTTATTTTTCAACATGAACAAAATTGGACTGAAAACTTTCAGAATGCTGCTTTTGACTTGTCACAGTGGCCACTGATCAAACAAACATCTACTCAGTACTTCTATCAGCTCTACTCATTTGAATCATTTTACAGCCATAACCGTTGAATATGCATCCTAAAATACCACATAATGCATAAAAGACTTTATAAATGTATTTATAAAGGACACAAGTTTTGTTAAATTAGCAAAACCAGTGAATAACAAATGCAATAACTTTGCAAGAGCACCTGTGAATGTCCCATCAGAAAAATTTTTAAATCTTAAGTACAATATTGCACTGAAGTTGTATACTTGGCAATAATAATATACTATACTGCCAATCAAGACTGTACAATATCTTCTAAAGGCACCATCAAAGTAAGTATGTTGTGTTCACAGTGATTCCAACAATAGATGATCAGCAGTAAGACTGAAATCTTCACGGTTTCAGTGTATTGAGGTTAGATTGATAGGTGAAGGTCTTGGATCTGCAGCAGTCAGATGCAGATCCCCTGGAAACTCTAGAGCTTTCCACGTGCAACTGTAGACAGTGGCTCAGGAGTGGATGGCACGTAATGTCTGTTAAGTGCGCCGTGAAAGATACAGGAACTCCTCCCGGGTTTTGGGGTCCTCGAGGTAGACTCCCAGCATGGCGCTTGTCACTGTGCGGCTGTTCATCTTCTGGACACCACGCATCACCATACACATGTGCCTGCAAAACACACAAGTGCGCTTATCAAACCTCTGCAGCTCCTGAGCTTACTGGCTCCTAAGCTCTGCTTAAGGCCAGTATTTTGTGTCATATAATGCTATATGAATATCTGTGCAATATAACAGCAGCTTTAAGCTGTACAGATAATAATGTTGAAGGTAGGTAGTGTGTGTATGTTTGTACTTACGCCGCTTCAATAACCACAGCTACACCTTTTGGCTGCAGAGCCTCAGATATCCCAACGGCGATCTGCTTAGTCAGTCGCTCTTGAACTGAAACCAAAACAAAACAAAGAAATTCAGCTTATACGGTACACTAGACAATGCCAGTTTCATGCTGTTACTGCGTGCACACATTTGCCGGTTGCTTACCCTTGAAGCCTACGGCTGAAGATCTCCACAATCCTGCAGAAATCGGAACACAAGCAAAGCCAAGGAGATTCATTAATAATGATTCAGTTTTTAATAAACACAGTCTGGCATCAGTCCCTGACTACCGGCCTCTTCTCCAGCCAGCAGACTGTATAACTTGTCATTTGTGAATCAGTCACATTCTGTGAATTTGTCATTCACAGTTCAACGTTAGTGAGACTGTCTCAAGTTCATCTGCAGCTACTGTAACTCTGCATCACTATATTCAGATTTAAAGAGATATTTTAGGACAGGAGGAGAAGGAGACAAGCAGAGAGGCTGTGATAATAGTCTGGGATTCCCACAGGTCCAAAAGGATTTTCTCATGGCTCGAGAGCGAGCAGAGTTTAGACTTGTGTCTGATGAGAGGCCTAGATGATAGCCAGTGTGTTTAGGCTCTAAGCCTCCAGGTCAATGCACTGGAATAACAGAAAGAACACAGTCAGCTGACACTAACACGAGAAAACATACAGACACAGTGGCAGCTGTGAGGGTACAGTGAATGTGTGTGTGTGGGTGCGTACTCTGTTACCTTGCAGCTTGCTCAGTCCCACCACTTTTTTGTTGGGAATATACCGATTGTGAACCTGGAGAGGGACGACAGCCAGTGAGAGCACATAATCAGAGAAAAATACAGGAGGTCAGGTATTAGCGGTTTGAATGCTGAAATTAATTCACTGAACAATGCTTAATGAGTAAGAAAGCTTTTTTTCTTGTCTCACTCTTTCTTTTTTAAAATGTAACATTTCTTTCAATCACATAGACCTACCTTGCCAAAAAAAGGGCACCAATGTGGTGTTCAATAGTTGAAAACATGTCTATGTTCTTTCACAATCACCATCTCATCGTGGTCTTCATCAAATATGGCATTGTTTAAGATGCTGGTGATACAAAAGCAAACATATGCATTTAAATTATTCCATTATCTTTACTTAAGTTAAGGAAACATTCATCTGAAATCTTTTCAATATCCTGGAATCATAATAATAATGCTTATACTAATAATACTTGATCTACCCGCTATTTTGTGCCTTGATCTTTTAATTTTAACGTCTGTTGAAGATTTAAAATATCATGATTTGACCAACCAAACGTTCATAAGTAAAAAGATGCTGAATACTGAGTTAAGATCATTTTTGCTAACTCACTCTCTCATCCTCTCTCAACTTTTTCCCAGGTGACTCACCATCGATGGTCTCATGGTAGCCCGTGGTGAGGAACTGGATGGCTTTGGCTGCGCGCAACGGGGTGCGCAACAGTCCCTCCCGGTCGGTGTCATCCCAAGATGCCTGAGATGTCGGTGTAGGCGGTCTCCAGCGCCGGTAACCGAGACGCGTCCTCCAACTCTTTGCGGGATGTTCTCGTGGTGGTTGTTTGACGGTTGACATCTTGTTGTCTGTGTGGAACTCCTCCACGATGTCGCCGACTTTTGTGCTCATGGTTAAGGCGCGCTTGGACTCTGCTCAGGACCGACAAATAAACAAGGATGAAGTTCCGTTGCCCTGCGGGTCTGGCTGGCCTATTCGGTAGTTATCCTGTTTATGGGGCCTGCCTGGGATGCGCATCAGGCTCCTATTGGTCGGAGTCGTGCGTACGTCAAAAAAGGAAGCATCGTCAGAGGGGTTAAACACTGACCAACCCCGCCCCCTGCAAAGAAGAAAAAAAAGAAAAAAGAGAAAGAAACCTTATCTTATGTCACTTGAGACCTTGTTAACCTCCTTTTTAAATCATCTGAGTTGATTTGTTCCAGTTATGTTGCTCTGATACAAAAAATCTTAGAAAGCTCGTGAGGCTCATGACTTCACATGCTTTTTTTTTTTTTAAGTTTATGGAAATCAAATTGCTGTGTAATCACGTGAACTGTCTTGATAAGCCACAATCAAAAGCATGTTGTTGTTATGTTTTTGTTTTTTTTTTCTGCTGGGAATACACAGCCCAAAATGTCAGAGGGCTTCAAAGGTACATATCTGCATTAAAGATACTTACAACCAGTCTGTTTAACTCTATGTCTTAATTATGAAAAATGTGGATGGTTTGACATTAATTTTGTAATATTATTTTCATGAATAAAATGATTTAATACAAACAAGCCTTGTGGGATCTGATAAGTAATAAATGTTGTTTGCATGGTGATATAGTATTTTAATCATAATAAGAATAATAGTAACTTTATTTATAAAGCGCTTTCAACCAAAGTGCTGTACAGCTATTTGAACTAAAAAAAAAAAAAAAAAAAAGAATGAATAAATAAAAGCAATAAATAAAAACAATAAAAGTTAAAAACAGTAAGAATTTAAAAACTAAAAGGCATAAAATTAAGACATGTAAGATAATCATCAGATAACAGTTATTACATTTATTTACTTTTTCTTGCTGTAGGTCAAAGGTCACTTTAGGTCAGTGTGCAGATTGTGATAAGTTTGTATATTTTGGGTGTGAGACAGAGAGAATGAAACAATCACCCGTGCAAATTGGTTTATTTTATCACTGAATTGTTCTGTTCACTATAAGCAATATGACAGCAAGAAACACAAGCGACACATTAGGTAAGCATTAGGTATTTACTCATCAACAGCACATATCACAGAAAAAAATTTGCTGCCATGTTCCCTAAAGCAAGTTACGCAAGGAATTAATATATAATTCACAAATATTTCTGGTTTGTCAAGCCCATTTCCAACGGACTGAGGAAAAGTAGAAAACTTATTTTATCTGATGAATCACATTTAGACATTTTTCACAGAAATACACATGCTTCAGGCTAAAGAGCATCTGGCTTGTTATGCCTCTGTGATTGTCTAAAAGGGCACATGCCATGGGTAACTTGTACATGTGTGAAGGCACCACTTGATATATAAAGCATTAAAGCGATGTAGCCATCCATCCAGATGGGCTTTTATCGTTTTAAGAAAAGGTGTTGCTTGTTTCTACTTACTGTTTTGTCTCAGCTGCAGTCATTACACAAAACTCATTCACTGCAGCTACTAGATAATAATATTGGCATGCA